>NC_044561.1:115759512-116093295 GCF_007565055.1 Rhinopithecus roxellana
GCAATAATAAAAACAATCAGAAAAAAACTCCCATTCATAATGTAACTTAAATAATATGAGACAAGGAAAAAATACATTTGATGGGAATGCTTCTAAACTTAAAAAGATATTAAAGTGCAAACAACAAATAAATTATATTGAAACATATAAAAACATGTCCTGAACAAATTTTTTAAAATACCACATGTATAAATGAGCAAACTCAATATTATAAATGTCAGTCTTCCCAAAACCAATACATTGATGAAGTACAATTTCACTCAGAATCTTTATAATTTTAATTCATATAATTAACTACCAATTATTTTAAAGTGTATATGGAAGAGTATATATCTAAGAAAACCAAGAAAACTATAAAAGTAGAAGGAATCACCATGTTTCTTTCTTAAGCTTACAATAAAGTCACTTAAATAAAATTGTATATTATGGTCCTGAAATAATAATTTAGTAGAATAAAACAGAAATACTAGAATAGATTCAATTGCATATGAGTATATAGTAAGTGATAAATATGGAATTTTAATTCAGTAAAACCCGTGTGTGTGTGTGTCTCTGTATATCTTATTTAAGGAAATTAGAATAATATATAAGGTGATGTTTTCTTGATAAAATTAAGAAAAAGTAAGTATTCTGCTGGCAACAGAATTAGAGAATGCAGTCAGGGAATCTGCAAGGCATATGAAGAATGATCTCTTCAAAACAACTAACCTTTAGATAGGAAACTGGACCTTTTGTGTGAAATCTACACTGTGGTTTTTGTTGTTTTTTTTTTTTTTTTCCTGTTAGGATAAAATTATATATTGGCTATACATGGGTGAACAGAGAATTAAACCTGATAACAGACCAATCCATCTTGCAATACAAAAATGAAATTATAAGGAAAAAGATTATCTAACTATCTCAGTCTGCCTTCTGCTGTTATAACAAAATACTTGAGACTCAGTAATTTATAAGCAACAGAAATTTATTTTCTCACAGTTCTGGCATCTGAGAAGCCCTAGATAAACAGCAGTACATTGGTGTCTGATGAGGGTTGCTCTCTGCTTGCAAGATGTGCCTTTTACTGGGTCACCACATGGGGGAAGGGGAAGACAGTTCCCCAGTATGTCTCTCGTAAGGACGCTAACCCCACATAGAAGGGCTCTGCCCTCATGACTTAATCTCTCCTAGGGACCTCACCTCCTAATACTATCACACTGACGATGAAGTTTCAACATATGAAACTTGAAGGAACACATTCAGACCTTTCCACTGATAGATCTATTAAATATGGGTTTGTTATCCTGAAATAGTTATACCATTGCAATCAAAAAGTTAGTATAAAATCCAAAATAATGTCAAATTGAAGGTATTATGTGTGGCCAGGCACAATGGCTCACACCTGTAATCCCAGAACTTTGGGAGGCTGAGGCAGGCGGATCATGAGGTCAGGAGATAGAGATCAGCCTGGCCAATATGGTGAAACCCCATCTCTACTAAAAATACAAAAAATTAGCTGGGCATGGTGTTGCACGCCTATAGTCCCAGCTACTCGGGAGACTGAGGCAGAAGAATTGCTTGAACCTGGGAGGTGGAGGTTGCAGTGAGCCGAGATCATGCCACTCTACTCCAGCCTGGTCGACAGGAAGAGACTCTGTCTCAAAAAAAAAAAAAAAAAAAAGTATTATTTGTACAAACTGATTATTAACAATGTCTTGCATTATAAAAGTGCCAATAGGCTGCTGGCACATATTTTGCCAATAGGCAAAATATTTGAAAGGTGGAGCTGTCTCAAATAAATTGTGTCTCTATTTTATTTTGTCTCTGATGTAGTTTTTGAAGAATATGTTAAAGGAAATATAATGGAACTCAGATGATGCAAATTAGAGTTTGATTGGTCCCTTCAGGAAAGAGTATGGCATGGTCATGGGCCAAATTCAACCTTTGCTCTATCTTTGTAGAGTTTTGTTACAATATAGCAACACATTTTTGTTACCCAATGCCTATAGCTGCTGTCACACTACCTATTGGCTTAAAAGAAAACTTGTTTAATTCTAGAAATGGAGCAGACGGCAGTCTCTGAGTATAACTCAGTAAATTTAAAAAGAAATCACGAAAGCAAGAACAAACAAACAAAAACCCAAACCATTTGGAAAATTTTAAATATATAATAAAATTTTGATTCAAAGAACTAAAAAATCTCAGTTTGTTCCAGAAATTTTGGAAAAGAACAGTAACTATTATGTTTCATGCAAAAATTTATGGAATACTGCCAAAACTGCATATTTCATTGTTTCATTACATAGAGGAAGGGTGAAAATAAATTATTGAAAGCATTTAATTCAAAAATATTAATGAAAAAAGCATACCATGAAATTCTGAGGTACTCAGAAGGAGGAATTAATAAAAGAAAAGTAACAAAAGAGTAGATTTAAAAGACATATTCAAGATGGAATTTGTTGGAAATCAAACATATTTCCATCTAGATAATAACATAAATGAGCCAACAGCTAATAAAATCAATAAAAATAGAAATATAAAAATATGTAAAAATGCACGTAACAGCAGTTACCTAAAACAAAACAAAAATACACCAGCAACAAAAATATACAAAGGCTGCAGTGAGCCGAGATCACACCATTGCACTACAGCCTAGCCAACAAGAGCTAAACCCCATTCTCAAAAAAAAAAAAAAAGAAAAGAAAAAAAGAAAAGATCAATAAAACTGACAAGTCTCTAGCCAGACTGATCAAGAAGGAAAAGAAAGAAGACACAAATCGTTAGCATCAGGAATACAAGGGTAAACATTACTAGAGATCTTTGAGATATTAAAAGGAAAAGAAATGTTAGAAGCACTTAATGCCAATACATTTGATGGCACAGATGAAATAAGCAAATTATTTGAAAGACAAACTACCAAATCTCACTCAAGAATTAGGTAACCCATTTTACCAAGAAAAATCCACATGAAAACAGTTTCACTGGGGAATTCTACCAAATATCTACAAAACAAAAATATTATCAGAGAAAGAATAGTATTTTTAGGAAGCAGGGCTTAAACAGATATCCATATATAAGAAATGAACCTAGACCCATACCTTGCACTGTATGCAATAATAAACTCAGAACATAACATAGGGGAAACATTTTGTGACCTTTGCTAGGCCAAGAACTTGAGATATGACATAAACTACGAAACAAAGAAATGTTGATTAGTTGAAATTCATTGAAATTAAAAACACCTGCTCTTTAAAGGGCACTGTCAAAAAAGCAAAAAGAGATGTCACAGACAGGGAGGAAATATATACAAAACACATAGATGTGATAAAGGATTTGTATCCAGAACACACAAAGAACTTTGAAACTCAGTGGTACAAAGATAATTCAACTTAAAATATAGGCAAGCAGTTTGAATAAAGATTTCATCAAAGAAGATATGTAAAGGACAATAAGCACATGAAAAATTCCCAACAGCATCAGTCATTACGGAAATCCAAATTTAAAACCACTATGAGCTCTTATCACTTACACACTCACCTACTCATGTAGCCAGAGCAGGGGAAAGGAAGACAATGAGAAATCCTCACAAGGCTATGAAATGACTGGGACTCTGAGATACGGTGCAAAATGGCACATCCACTTTGGAAAACAGTTAGGAAGCTTCTTATAAACTTATACTTTACATATAATCCAGATCCAACCCTGGCTATTTACCCAAGAGAAATAAAAAATGTATGTCTATTCAAAGACTTGTACACAAATATTCACAATAGTTTTACCCATAGTAGGCAAAACTGGGAACAACACAGATTTCTATCCATGAGTGGGTGAACTGTGATATAGTTATACAATCAAATACTACTCAGCACATAAGAAGTAAAGTACTAATACATACAATAGCGTGGCTATACCTTGACAGCATGATGCCTCATGAAGGAAATCAGACTCAAAAAGCTACATCCTGTGGGGTATCATTTACATCGCATTCTAGAAACAGAAAAACTATAGGGACAGAAAGGAGATCACTGGTTTTCAGGGCCGAGGACAGGGAAGAATTAATTTTAAAGGGGCATGGGGAAACTTTTTGGGATTATGAAAATATTCTTTATTTCAATAGTGGTAGTGGTTATACAACTATACATTTATTGAAATTCATTATATTGTCCTCCTAGAAATGGTAAATTTTATTATAGATAAATAATACATTTTTGAAACTTAAACACATACAAAATTATTTACTAGAAAGGGCAAACAAGCAGAAACAAAGATGACATTAGAGTGATATGGCACAATATTTTTGCCCAACGCTACCACCATTTTATTTGAAAACCTGGATGGATTTCCAAGAAACCACAAATGAACAAATTTGACTGAAAACAAAAGGAAAAACTAAATAAATCAATAATCATAAAATGAACTAAAACACATAAGAATATCCCAGTGGCTTGACTGCTTCTCCTATACTCTCTCCAAAGCACCAGGACATTCAGTTTTAGGAAACAATATTTTCATTCCTTTAAGAAAAAAATAATTCCTATATCCATGAAATGGTACTAGGACATCGAAAGTGAAAGACAACTTAGGAATTCCTTTTTAAAGCTAGTCTAACACCCAAAGCAAAACTTAACAAAAGGAAGGCTTAAAAACCACCAGGCCAAACTTACTTATGAATATGGACATAAAAATTCTAAATTAAATATTGTTACTTGAGTAGCTCAATAAAATACCCTACCTTGTGATAAAATGAGGTTCATTTCAGCTGTGCAAGATGGTTCAATATTAGAAAATGTGCATTCATTCATTACCACATTAAGATATCCAACAGAAAATCACCTGATCATTTCTGATCCTACTGGTTGATATCTTTCCTAAGATCTCACACGGCTCACCCTACAAGGCATTCAAACCTCACTCAAAGAACACCTCCACAGAGCAGTAGCCTTCTCGAACTATCTTTGATATGTCACCTTCCTACCAACCCAGAACCATCACTCTCCATGAGAGTAGAGACTTTGTTTTTTGTTTGTTTGAGACAGAGTCTTGCTCTGTCACCCAGGCTGGAGCGCAATGGTGCGATCTTGGCTCACTGCAACCTCTGCCTCCCAGGTTCAAGCAATTCTCTTGCCTCAGCCTCCCGAGTAGCCATCATGCCCGGCTAATTTTTATATTTTTAGTATAGATGGAGTTTCACCTTGCTGGCCAGGCTGGTCTTGATCTCCTAACCTCAGGTGATCAGCCTGCCTCAGCTTCCCAAAGTGCTAGGATTACAGGCATGAGCCACTGTGCCTGGCCGAGACTGTTTACTGCCTACAGAATGTCTAGCACTACTCAACCAATACTTGATGGATGAATATCAGCAGATATTGACAAGGGTTTTAAGGAATTCAATCTCTATCTATGATAAAAGGCTTGGTAAAATGGAAACAAATAGCTACTTTTTAAAATAACAAAAGAGAAAAGCATCTCATATCCAAATTTTGCTTTCTATTTAATGTTGAAATAATTCAAGCATTTCCATTAGATTCATAACAAAACAAGGATGTCCTCTATTCCAGACATAAATGCCAAAGCAATTAAACAAGAGACTGAAATAAAAGGTATGCCTGTTTTTAAAAAGGAGGTAAAACCAGTTATTATTTGCAAGTCAGCCTTGATGCATCAGCTGAAAAACTTATTAGAAAATAAATAGAAGATCTTACTAAGGGAGCTGGTTATAAAATTAATATGAAAACCCAGTAGCTTCACAATGTACAATAAACAGAAAATATAAAGGAATTAACGATCAGTTCGAAAATGTAATGCAAGAAAAATCCTATACATAAAAGTCATCAGAAAAAATAATCTAGGAGCAAGTGAAACTTGAAATCTGAAGTACCTATGTGACTAAAGCTATGAAACTCTACTCAGAAAAGATTTTATGAAGTCAGAACAAATTCAATATTGTAAAGGTATCAATTTTTCCTAAATTAATCTATAAATTCAATACAGATAGCATATAAATCCAATAGGATTTCTATTGCAACTTACAGTTATCTCCCACTTATCTGGAAAAATAAGTGTGTGAGAATATCCAGAAAGTGGCTGAAAAACAGAGAGGGATATAGATCTATCAAATATTGGTAATGTGCTGTAAAAGTATGGAAGTTGAAACTGTATGGTAATTGTGCAGAACAGCCCAATGGAAAATACTACAGAATAGAGTCCAGAAATAGAACTGAAGGAACACGTAAGTAAAAGGCAGCAGTAGAGCCTAGTGCAATGGTTGGGCATTAGGTTCAAATTGCAGTTTTGCCTCTTCTTGCTATGGGACCATAAGCAAGTTGCTTACTTTTATTCATTTATTTATTGATTTTAGAGAAGGGTCTTGCTCTGTTGCTCAGGCTGGAGTGCAGTGGTGTAATTATGGCTCACTGTAACCTTGAACTCCGGGGCTCAAGCGATCCTCCTGCCTCAGCCTTCCAAATCAGCTAAGACAACAGGCAGGTGCCATCAAATTTCGCTGGGCTTTTTGTCTTTTTCTTTTTCTTTTTGTAGATATGGGGTTTCACTACATTGTCCAGGCTGCTCTTGAACTTCCAGACTCAAGCGAGAGTCCTGTCTTGACCTCCCAAAGTGCTGAGATTACAGGTGTGAGCCACCATGTCTAGCCCAGTTGCTCTGCCTTTCTGGAAAACATTCTTCTCCTGCATGGTGTGGGGGAAGAATAGTATTATAATAATAGTAATGACCTCAGCTGGTTTTGATATAATTACATGAAATAATCTATAAAAATGCTAGCATAGGACCTGCCATTTAGGACATAGTCAATACATGCTAGCATACATACCTACATATCTATACGAAATTCTTATTCTAAGTTTGTAGAGAAAAGAAGTTGTTAGCACAACGAGTTAGCTATCTTGGACAAAGTGTGTCCATGGGAGTGATGCTGTATGAGGATGGTCATCTCCACCACTATTTATAGGGGTGAAACATTATTAATCCACACGACTAAGAAAAATGAACATAAGAGACCTCTATATATTGATACGAAAAGACATTGTTAACATCTTATTGGGTAAAGAGATTAGAATGCAACAGGTATATAGCACAAACTTGCAGTGTATAACTGTGTTCATAAATCTAAATGCTTTCTCTTCCTGTAGTGGGTTGAATGGTGACTCCTGAAAGATATATCTGCTCAGAACCTGGAATTGTGACCTTATTTGGAAATAGGCTCTTTGCTGATGTAATTAAGTTAAGGATTTCAAGATGAGATCATCCTGGAGTAGGGTGGGCCTTAAATCCAATGACAAGTGTCCTTACAAATGGAGAAGAGCAAAGACACACAGAGGAGAGGCCATGTGAAGACTGAGGCAGAGACTGGGGTGATGCGTCAATGACACAAGGGAAGCCAAGGGTCACTGCAGCTACCAGAAGCTAGAAGAAAAGGCATGGAACAAATTCTCCTTCTGAGCCTGCAGAAGAAACCAAGCCTGCAAACACCTTGGTTTTGGACCTCTGACCTCCAGAATTGTAAGAAAAAAAGTCTTTGCTGTTTGAAGCCACAGGGTTTGTGATAACGTGTGAGAGCAGCCACAGGAAAAAACTGTACTTCCCAACATCATCAAATCCCAGTATTTATCTTTGAAAATCCACTTATTCTCCTCACAGTTCAGTTTCTCCCTACCTCCAAGGACCCACTGGCCTTCTATTTGCTGCCCCTAAGTTAAATAGAAGAAATTGTTTGCAACCTGGCCCTATGCATAATTCATGGCTGACTCTGCCTATATCTGCTTTGTCAGCTTTTGATCTGCTGGTTAAAGAGATAAAGGTGTTATCTGTATTAGAGTAACAGTGTCCAATAATAGGGGATTGGGTAAGTAAATTAGGGTCCATCAACTAGATAAAATATTACATAGTCATTGAATAAGATAATGATAAAGACAAGCAATGTGGAAAAAATAAGGTCCTTGACATAATGCTAAGTGGAAGAAAGTATGTTATCCGATTGTATCTACGATGTAATAATAACCAGGACAAAATTCTTCCTAGATGTGGACAAGGACTTAAAACAGGTGGAAGTGTTGGGTTGTGGGATGTTTCTTCTTTCATTTAGAGTCTTAGAGATGCTATTATAATGGTGTTTGTGCTATAGTAAACAAGGAAACAAAAAAGGTACCAAACCCTTCAGTTTCTCACAGGATGCATAGAAGCTGGAGAGGGAGAAAGGATGCCCTACCATCTCCAAGTAAAGGGCCCTACATAGAAGCTCTATCAGACTTTGTCCTAATAGAGAACGGGGCACCTCCAGTTATAGTACGGAGCCTTGGATTTTTGAGTAATGATTCAAATTCATTTTTGAATGAAACTCAAATTCCTCTTGGCAGATTCCCCAGGTAAATGCAAACACTGGATAAGATACAATGGCAGACAAAATAACCCTGCACCCCAGTCCTTCCTGTGACCTGGCTTTCTTGGATTTTACCCGAGTAGCCTCCTGCCATTCCACTCCCCAACCCTACATATATGCTGCTCTTCCTGGAGATTCCTCCCTATTTCCTGAACATGCCTTGTTTCGTGGTTTCCCTGCAAACACAAAAAGAGGCTACCCCTATATCCCTTCTCCTAAGTTAGAACTTAAATATACATTGTGTTGGGGGAGACAAAATTCAATCTACCATGAGAGTAATCTCCCTGCAATTTTTAGGGAGACAATAAAAGGAAAATAACAGTTAGAGAAAAATAATGAAATAAAAAATAATGGGCAAGCTAATATCTAAATAGTTTTAAAAGTTCATTCATACTTTGAAACAAACATTAACTGTATCCAACACGCCCA
Source organism: Rhinopithecus roxellana (assembly GCF_007565055.1). Lineage (NCBI taxonomy): Eukaryota > Metazoa > Chordata > Mammalia > Primates > Cercopithecidae > Rhinopithecus > Rhinopithecus roxellana. The sequence continues at coordinate 115,768,313 of NC_044561.1, forward strand.
AGATGAATGAATAATCTAAAGACGAGGAAGGCTTGACATTTATTTGTCTGTCTGTTTATTTATTTATTTATTAGAGTCAAGGTCTCACTCTGTCACCCAGGCTGGAGTAGAGTGGCATGATCATAGCTCACTGTAACCTCAAACTCCTGGGCTCAAGTGATCTTCCCAAGTGATCTTCCCACCTCAGCCTCCTGAGGAGTTGAGATGACAGGCATGAGCCACCGCATCCAGCCAACGTTTTAAAAATTTTTGTAGAGAAAGGGTCTCCAGCCGGGCACGGTGGCTCAAGCCTGTAATCCCAGCACTTTGGGAGGTCGAGGCGGGCGGATCACGAGGTCAGGAGATCGAGACCCTCCTGGCTAACATGGTGAAACCCCGTCTCTACTAAAAATACAAAAAAAAAAAAAAAAAAAAACTAGCCAGGCGAGGCGGCGGGTGCCTGTAGTCCCAGCTACTCGGAGGCTGAGGCGGGAGAATGGCGTGAACCCGGGAGGCGGAGCTTGCAGTAAGCCGAGATCGCGCCACTGCACTCCAGCCTGGGCGACACAGCGAGACTCCACTCTCAAAAAAAAAAAAAAAAGAGAGAAAGGGTCTCTATATGTTTCCCAGGCTGCTTGACATTTTTATTGATCCCCAACAACGTTCCAGGAGTTCTCACACGTAAGCTCATTGTATCCTCACAATGATATTTCACAGGTATTTGTATCCCTATTGTGCAAATGAGGAAACTGAAATTTGTCAACTGAGCAATTGACATATGATTCATCTGGACTGAAACGTGCTATAAGTGGAAAATGCATGCTGTATTTCAAATCTTAGTATAAAAAGGATAAAATATCTTGTTCATATTTTTATATTAAATGACATGGTCAAATGATACGATTTTGGATTACATATTACTAAAACTATACATTATTAAAAATAATTTTACCTGTTTAGTTTTCTTTTAAATGCAGATAATAGAAAATTTTAAATTACATATGTGACTCACATAATGTTTCTACTAAATGGTACCAGTCTAAAATGACAGAACTCAGAATGATGAGCCTGGCTTAGACTCTGGCTCAGGGCTCCCAAACTGACCACATTATCAGCCTTAGTTAGGTCTCTGCCCCCACAGTGAGGACCATGAGTTTAGAAAACAATGTTTTAGAAATAACACATAAATAGTTAACAACTACATGGAAAAAAATTTAACCTAGCCAATAATCATTAAATGTGTGGTTTACGGCTGATAAGTGAAAGACAATAGGAACATGACCAATAGCTTGCACTCAAAACCAATGTCCAAATCAGAGCAGAACAGAGAGACGCAAATTACCTGGACACAAACATGGGCTCCCAGGCTCTCAGGTATGCACTGCCGCTCAGATCTGGAGAGGGGTAGGGTATACAGCCAGGAGCACAGGGGCCAGGTCGTGTTATGGGAAATCCCTGCTGCAGCGCATACCCCAGCCTTGACCACAGGAGAGGCTGTCCTGGCTGGAGGACACCCTCCCCTGGTAGAGGAGGAAACTATTAAAGACAACTCTCCTATCTCCTCTTGCCTTTGAGAAAGACTTCCCAAATTTCATATAAGCTGCCTCCCATTATAACTAAAACATCAGCTCCCAGAGGAGACAGATTTGTCTGTTTGGTCCATCAGCGTATCCCAACTGCATAGAACAGTTCCCAGCATATAATGAGTGTTGAATAAATACTGAATAAATGAACTAGCAAATGAATGAATGGGTTGACTTCCCCCCATAGGGTGCTGCCAATAGTGAGATACTGTAACAGCTACAATGAGCCTGGTTTTCTCCGTGACGACTTTTGTGTGTCCCTCTCATGCCTGAGGCCCCTTTCAGTGTCACTGTTCCAACTGCACATGCAGGTCCATCCCACCCAATATGTGGTCAAGACAGAGGTTGAGCCTGGCTCACCAGGGTTGGAATAAAGTTCAAGCCCAGTTGCACGTGCACATAATTTGCATGAGCATGAGGGAGAGAGGGGTTCATTGCTTTAGCAATGAGTGAAGAGGGAGGAGTTTCAAGGTGCCTCCAGGTACCAGGGCAGCAGGGAAAGGTTAGATTTTGAGAGAAACATGAACAGATGGCTTCCTCTATTTTAGCATGTCTCTGCTTTGAACCACCTCCTTTTCTTAGAACTTTGCCTCACAACCCTAAGACTCCCCTCCAGGCAATTGTACTTCCTGGCATGTGGTTTAGATGTTAAGCGCTGTGGATGCTGGAACTTGAGGCTGGGATAAGGCAGCTTTGAGTACTCCTTTTACCCACCTCATGCCCTCTTTTCTTCTCCCTCTCCTAGAGTTTCCTCTCCTCCAGCCCCTTTCCTAATCTCCCTGGTTCTGGTTACCTCCTCCTCTAATTTCTGTCCCGACAGTAGAGGATCAGCTGAAGATTTTCCGTATCTGTGAAGTGACCTTATTTGAAAATAAGGTTTGTGCATCTATAATCAAGTTAAGATGAGGTCATTAGGATGGGCCCTAGACCACTATGACTGGTGTCCTTATAAAGAGCAGAGGAGAGACACTGAAGAGACACACACCTAGCAAGAATGCTACGTGGAGACAGAAGCGAGATTGGAGCAATGTAGCCACAAGCCCAGGATGCCAAGGCTTGCTCATGATAACAGAAGCTGTGAAAAAGCCATGGCACAGCTTTTCCCCAATAGCCTTCGGAGGGGGTGGGAACCTGCTGACACCTTGATTTTGGTTTCTGAATTCCAGCCTCTGAGACTGTGAGAGAATGAATGTCTGCTGTCTAAAGCCAGCCGGTTTGTGGTGCTTTCCTATGGCAGCCCTGGGAAAATCATAGCGCGTTGCTGTGTCTCTCTGTCGTCAGTTATGACGCGTGACTTGGTTGCCAACTGGCACAATTTCAATGAGAAAAAGTGAACCATTATGTAGATACATTTATCTGAGGGCCTGAACATGACTGTCCAATGCCTATAATCCCTGAGTTTGGGGTTATCATGAACAAGGAATGCTGAACTCGTTTTGACTCAAATAAATGTCTGAGCTCTGGTGCGTATTCTGGCCGTGCACTGCTTCCTCAACCCCTCGCAAATGCTTCTTTGCTCTGATTGCAAACAAAATGCACGCTTGTTAGAAAACCCAGAGAAAGAGAGAGAGAAAACAAACAAATCACAAAGGGAAAATAATTTGCCTCCCTTCTCCTTATGCCAGGCTAATCACTGTTGATATTGTATTATGTTCTCTTCCTCTTTCCTCATTATGCTGGTCTCACAAGAGATTCAACTCACCTTGCTGTCCAGCGCATACTCACGAACCTGAGCCGGTGGGCTTGGTTATTGATGCCTGAGGCACTGATGTACTCCTCACAGCCTCCACCTTTTGAGGGGGATTCTGGTCTGTCTTGGTCTTTCCCCAGAGTGTGAGGAGTCCAATAAATTGTTAGTAGTTAAGCAATTCTGAAACGAATCCATACCCACATGGGTCTAGGACCAATCCCTGCCAAGACCTTACAACATTTGGGGGTGCTGCAGAGAACACTGTTTCCAGTGGGGTTTGGGAATTGCTGCGGATAAGTGAGGCAGCTATGGAAAAAGCCCTTCCCGGTGGTTAAAGCAACCCAGAGGGTTTCTGGACCTTAGTTAGGGAAGGATTAGGATTGGTGATAGGGGATTTCACAGCTGCCTCTTTTGGGTTTAAATGCTCCAACCTTGCCCCAGGTCATGCATAGCTCACCCAGAGGTGACTCATATTAGCCCAGGTGTCTGCTCTTGGTGGATCCAGAACTGCTTCTTGTTTATCTTTTAATCTCCTTGGAATCAGGTAGATCCCACATAAACCCTCAAAAAGTAAAAGGTCTGATTACCTCCCATCTTTCTGAAAAAATGAGCTGCAGTCTGCACTTCTCAACATAATGACATGTGGTGTTTCCAGCAAGTTCCTGAGCCCCCAACACACGCACGCACATGCACGCGCGCGTGCGCGCACACACACACACTTTTTTAAAGGAGTTGCCAAGTGCAGCGGGTTGAGTGGTGGTCTCCGAAAGATACATCTATCTGGAATCTGTGAATGTAACCTTATTTGGGAAAAGTGTGGAGGCAGGGAGAACAGGCAGGAGATTATCACAGTCAGGACAAGAAAGCAGGAGACGTTGACAGTCACGACTAAGGTGGTAGGAGTGAAGGCAGAGTTGTGGGATTTCAGGGACATGTGGAGGTAGCACATAGGCTGATAGGCTGATGGTGTGTGTAGGTGGGGGTGGGGGGTGGAGGAGAGCAGACAGTGCTCATGGATAAGAAGAATTAACATCATTAAAATTGCCATACTACCCAAAGCAATTTATAGGTTCAATGCTATCCCTATTAAAAGGCCATTGACATTCTTCAAGAACTAGAAAATAATATTTTAAAAATGTATATGGAACCAATAAAAACCCTGAATAGCCAAGGCAATCCTAAGCAAAAAGAACAAAGCTGGAGGCATCGCGCTATCCAACTTCAAACTATACCACAAGGCTACAGTAACCAAAATGGCATGGTACTGGTACAAAAACAGACACAGAGACCAATGGAACAGAATAGAGAACCCAGGTATAATACCACACACCTACAATTATATAATCTTCAACAAACCCGACAAAAACCAAGCAATGTGAAAAGAATTCCCTATTCAATAAATGGTGCTGGGATAACTGGCTAGCCACATGCAGAAGACTGAAACTAAACCCTTTCTTTATACCATATACAAAAATCAACTGAAGATGGATTACAGACTTAAATGTAAAATCCAAAACTGTAAAAATTCTGGAAGACAACCTAGGCAATAGCCCCCATGAAAACCTTCACTTGAATCAGGCCCCGGGGAATGACATACATGTCACCCAAGGTTAGTGGCAGAGATAGACTGCATTTCCCTTTTTAATGTGATTCTTTGCCCACATCCCTTCCAATACACCCTCAGTCTGGCCCCAATTCTCTCAGCCTCATCCTGTGCCCAGGCCCCTCACTGGCCGCAAGTGTCTTCCAGCTGAAGCCTCTTTATTTCCAGCCCCTTTGATCAGAGCTTGGGTTGATGCAATGCACCACTCTAGGGGAAGCACAAACCCAGAAAAACATCAAGGGACTGTGCTGTTGACATCACAATCATAATTCTGGAAACTTATTTAAAGGAAATAATTTAACAAAACAGGAAAAAGCAAGTTCATAAAAATGTTCATGGAAACCTATACAATTTTCCATAATGGATAAATATTAGAGGCTATATGAATGTCACACAAGGTAGTTAAATAAATCATGATAGTGTCACTTGATGGGACAGAATATGGCCCTTAAAATGCTAACAATGTAACTATGTATCATTTTACATGAGGAAAAAGCATTTAAAATAATAAAGAGGCAATAATTACATAAAAATTTCATATGTATATAGACAGGTACTAGTAGAAAAAAATGAAACAAAAGTAAAATTCTGAATAACTGAAAATTTGTTTTCTGTTACTGTTATTACATTTTATAAATATAAACAACTAATTTTTTAAAACAAATTTAAAGCTTGTGCTAAACTGTAACTTAGCCCCCAGTAAATCTCTATTTATTTGGCATCTGCCAAAAGAACCAAATGCTCTTGAGATGCTGATGGGACCAAGCTTAAAGCATTTGGTTTTTTATTTTTTATTTTTTTGCCCCTAAAACATTTTTGTTCTTGTCATGACTTTGGACACTCGAGTTTTTCCAAACTTCAAAAAAACAAAACCTTTTTGTTCCCAGCTGAAATCCAATGTCACAGGTGCACTTTCTCTGTGCAAAAACTACTCCTAATTTACTGACAGAAACTTAACAAAGCCCAGATTGCAGCTTTCAAGGTTACTCCAAGGGCATTGTTATCCTAGGACCCCTATGGGTCAAACTGTAAGTTTCCCACCAGCGGATCCCAGAGCCTTGGGCAGAAAACACCAGAGCTGGTAGCAAACAGCTTCCACCTGCCTCTCACTCTCAAACTGAGGGATACTTCTCTGAGGAGGCTTGCTGTGCCTTGAAAACCTTAAACCTTAAACCTTAAAAGCTCATAAGATGAGCTTCCCTGTGCCGAATTTGGGAATGATTTACTCATCTACACAAGTAGCTCAAGTTTAGTACAATTAGCTGGTGTAATTGGAAGTCACTGTCTATGAGGATGGATGTAGCAGCCCTCAGACCACACCAAGTGCAGTGAAATTACAGCAAATTGCAGTGCTCCTGGGCACTGTGAAATAGACTTTGCCATAGCAGCCATGGGCATATCTTTTTGTCAGGTGAGAACACAAATATAAAACAGTCCTTAGCAACATCTTTCTTCCCAAGACAAGAATGCAGGAGGGAATCTAGGATGCCATCAAGGTGTTACGCAGGGAGATGGTTCCAGTAAGAATCCTGTTAAAGAGAGTTACCTCTCTGACGTACGCATGGAAAAAGATGGATTTAAGCAAATAGACAAGGCTGACAAAAGTATGTGGAAAAAGAAAACAATCAATGCTTTTTGTTTTCCATATTTCTTTGACATTACGGAATTTACTGCTCAGCTAAAATGGGATAGGTTGATTTGGGAGGGGAATAAAGGACAATTCTGTATTTACGAGTTATGTATTATGAGTAATTTGGGTTAGGTATTACTCAAACAGTCACTATGCATCCACTCTGTCCTTGGTACTCTTCTAGATGTCTGGGAAGCACTGATGAACAAGACGAAATCCTTGCCTGGAGTGTGAGATGCATACAGGCACACCCATACAAAGATTACTATAATGCAATGCAGTCATTGCAATGACAGAAATACTCCAGAATATTACATGAGGGGCGATGCATACATGTAAACAAGTTAAAGGAGGTGAGAAAAAAATCTCTTTGAAAAGAGGTAATGCCCATTCTACTCTCTGCATTTATAAGTTTGACTTTTTAAGTTCCAAATGTAAGTGAAATCATGCAATATTTGTCTTTCTGTACCTGGCTTATTTCACTTACCATAATGTCCTCCAAACTAGGGGTGAAGAAAATGGGGAGACCTTGATCAATGGGTGCAAAGGTTCAGTTATGCAAGATGAATAAGTTCAGGGGATCTAATCTACAGCATGGTGACCATAGTTAATAATATTGTATTGTATACTTTTAATTTGCTAAGAGAGCTTATTTTAAGTGCTCTCACCATGAACAATACCGTAACTACGTGAGGGGATGGATATGTTAATTAGATTGATTGTGGTAATCACTTCACAATGTATATGTATGTTGCACACCCTAAACAGATACAATTTTTATTTGTCAAGTACAGTTCAATAAAGCTGGGGTAAAAGAGAGGTAATGACTGAGATGATTGAGGCAAGAAGACATTATCCCAGCAAACAGCCAGTGGATGAGAGAGGGAGGCCTTGAAGGCAAATCAGTGTATCAATATGCAAAAAAGTACAAAGGTAAAGAGCGGCTTCTGGATGGGGCTGTCGATAAGAAGTTTGGTGCTGCCAGAACATAGAGGTGGAAAAAGCAGATGATCAGAAAGCAAGCTAAAGAGGTCACGAGGAGTCCAGGGGCACCCAAATGCTGGATTAAAGAGTTGTGTGGTTCTTGAAAGTTGTCTGTGTTTGCAGGGTCTGTGTGTTTCATAGTGATACGGACAGGAATCAGGGAAATACTGGGTAGAAGAGAGTGGTTCCCTGGCAAAACCCCCACCCTGAAGCCTGGAAACCCCCAGCCCTAAATGGGAACAGGCATTCCTGCTTTCATGCCCCAATGTGGCCTCTGGCTCACCACACTTCCCCATCCTGTACCCATATAAAACCCAAACCCCAGGTTCTACAAGCAGATAAACAGAAGGGAAGAAGAGTAACAGAATGGAATGGCGGAGGAGAGAAGGGAAGGAGCATCCAAACATCAAGAGGAGTTCAGCTGGGGATGTTCAGAGAGGAAATCAGCTGCTGGATGACCAAAATCCAGGGGGATATCATCTTCCCACTCCAACCCCTTTCCAGCTCCCCATCCATCCTGCTGAGAGCCACCTCCACCACACAATAAGACTCCCACCTTTACCATCCTTCAAGTCCATGTGTGAACTGATTCTTCCTGGACACCAGACAAGAACCCAGATACCAAGACGGCATTGAATTGGTTAACACTTAAGCTGTCTGCAGATGGCAGAGCTAAAAGAGCACTGTAGCATGCCCACTGAGGTTTTTGGAGTTGCAGGTGCCTACCCCTAGATGCTGCTGTGGGGCCAGAGCCCAAAAGTGCTAGCCCCGGCTCCTGCACCTGCCTCTCTGTATGTTCGCCTTCCCGTAAGGGGTTTGAATGTGCATAGTGGCTGAACAGATGAGTCACACCCCTATTGCAAGGGGGGGTCAGGGAACTCTCTTGTTTCAGTAAGTTGGTCAGATGGCTGATGTGGAGGGTGAATCTTGGAGAGAGGACCAGTGGAAGCCAGCAGGTGATGGACGCAGGAGTCCTGAGAAATTGAGATCCTAACCAGGGCGAAGGTAGGAGGGCAGAGGTCAGTGCAGACAGATTTGCCACAGTAGCTCTCAAACATAGTGGCACAAGAGACTCCTCTGGGCTCCATTTATAAATATTTCCTGGCCCCACCCCTGAAGTTTCTGATTCAGTAGCTTTAGAAGAATTTGGATCTGCCTGTCTTTTAAGCCTCCAGAGCTTTGAAAGTTCAGTCAGATTTGAAAGCCATTGATTTAGAATGTAAAATCCATCCCTCCTCTTTTCTCCCATTCTTTTCTTTCTCTAACAGTCTATTTGGCACCTACTGCATGGCAATACTCTATTGAGGTTAAAAAGTACCACGGGAGTTAAAGAATACACAAAAAGGAAAGGTCTTTCATCCTTTTGAGTGTTTCTCAAACTTAAAAACTTGTTAGCCTGCAAATCTGTAAAACTTATAAAATCTGTCTTAGTTTGGGCTGCTATAACAAATTGCCATAGACTGGGTAACTTATAAAAAGGGCAACTTATTGCTCACAATTGAGGTTGGGAAATCCAAGATCAAGGTGCCCACAGATTCAGAGTCTAGTGACGTTTTGTTCCTCGTAGGTGGCGCCTTCTAGCTGTGTCTTAACATGGCAGAAGGGGTGAACAAGCTCCCTCCAGCATCTTTTATAACAGCACTAACCCCATTAATAAGGGCAGACTCCTCCCAAACATCCAAGCATTTTATCATCTCCCAGAAGTCCCACCTCTTGATACCACTACATTGGGAATTAGATTTTATCGTAAGAATTTTGAGGGAACACATACACATTCAGACTATGGCCATCCCCGGGCATAAATGTGTGGACACCTCATGCCAAAAGGTTCCATAGATTACAGTTGGAGAAATGCTACCTTGACCATCTTAGACTACCACTTAGAGTCATTGACTACCACTTAGAGTAGTCAATGACTACCACTTAGAGTCATGGGGTTCTCCCATCTGCATTGCGGTTATAGAAGCAGTCATCCAGGTGGCCCAGGTTAGGTTTCTTATTTTTCTTTTTAAATAATTATTAATTTGAAAGTGAGAAACTTCATGAACTGTCATGGTTCTTGTTTACAGAGAGCCCTGTCCACTTTGACATTTCTGCACAGATGTAAGAGAGAGAATTCTTTTTTTCAAAGTTGACTTGGTATGGGAAACTTTTTTCCAGTAATGAAAAATATTAGCCCAATTTGCCATTTGCAATTTTCCTTTGATACTGACACACCAGACAGTGCCTATTTGTGTCAGAAATATGTGTCAGAGTCCTCTCAAAGCCATCAGGTCAAGCATGCCACTCAGCTTCACAGGAGGGGAAGGATGGGGCTCTGAATATGTCTATTCAGTTGCAGGAATGTTCAGGTTGGATGGAATTTGCAAATACAATCATGATGACGAAGTCACCTTCACTATGGGCATGAAACTCAACTATTCCCATCTGTTTTTTCCCACTCATTTCCCCACACAAGCCTTGTTCCTCCAATACTGACAGGGCACCCCTCCTCAAGGATTTGACAATTCAAGCTTGGGGGACACAATATAGATTAGATGGTTTCCAAGCCAAGGCTAGATCCAGACCTCAGTCACCCTCTTCATTCCAAAACTGCGCCTTTACTCCTCCCCACCCTACATCTGCAAGCTTATGGCCACTCTAATCAGGTGGATTGATCATGATTGGGAAATTCAGGTTAATTTCACCATCATTTATTGAGGGCCTTTGGAAAAGGCACTGTAGCTAACTAGTTAAGTGGGCAAGCTTTGTATTCACACTTAGTAGGAATCTAGGTTTTGTTTACTAGTCAGGTCATCTCAGGCAAGTAACTTCCTTCCTCTAAGCCTCAGTATTAAATGGGGATAGTGATCCTTACCTTGAAGGGCTGAAACAAAGTACACAATGAGTGATACATGGTAATGATAATGGAGTCTCCATGGGATTCTAACAGGAAATAGACAGATAATTCAAGGAGAATTGACTAAAGGCACTATTTACAATGCTATGAGCTGGTTGAGGGAATCAGGGCAGAGGCATAGTGGAGGAGTGAACTAAGTAAGTGAGGGTGGGCCGGGTGGAGGAGGGAGCAGGTCCCAGAACCAGGAGGGAGCAGGTCCCAGAACCTGGAAGGTCACCTTGGAAGGAACTGTGACCTTTCTGGAGGAGAAAAAGCTGCAGCAGTCAACACCCCCTCCCTTGGTCTCCTCCCTCTCCCCTCATCCCCTGCAAGGCGCTCTTTCGGATGAACAGAAGGCAAGGCAACACCGTGATGTCTGAGACTCAATCTCCTGTGCCAGGGAGCAGGCAGAGAAGGGTGTAGGGAAGACCTGGAGAAAGAAAGGGCAGGTGGCAGCACCACCGCCATTCATGGATGACCTATCCCATGCCAGGTCCTGGGAGCTCAGCAATGTACAAAATGCATTTGGGGAAGTCTAAGAATTCTGAGCCAAGTTGTAGACGGATGTAGAAATCCACAATCACAGTATGGGGGAATAAATCCTATTATAAAATAACAAGTGGGAACCCCTCATCCAGGTGGTGCAGAGGGACAAAATATGCCCCAAAGAACCCTTGAGCAGGGTGCTGAGGAGGCAAGAAAGGAGGAAGCCGGAAAAGACAGCAAGGGGAGTGTAGTGTGGCCGTAATGTAAAGCCTGTGGATTTGGAAGTGGGGATGGAAAAGCAGGAGAGGGCACTGGGCAAGCCTGCAAGGGCTGAGTCAGTCATGGAGGAAACTGTTGGCCAAGTTAAAGAAGAGGTTAGCTTTTATCCTCAGAGCTGTTGGGATTTATAAGGATTTTAAATGGCACAGTGTCTGGTATAATCTGTATTTTAGCAAAACAATTTTGGTCTCTTTAGGGAGAGAAATGTTGATTTCTCTGACACTGACCCACGAGAAATGTCACCACGGTCCACGGTCCATGGTCCACGGTTCATGGTCCATAGACATAACTGGGCAAGGGGAATTTCACTGCAGGGTAAGGAAATCCTAACGTAGTAAGAGCACGGTTTAGGGAGAGACTGGTTCCAAAACTGAGGCTCCAGTAAATGTTCCTGGAATGATGGGAAAGCCTGGCCTGCAGACAACTCAGTACTGTACTTGCTGAATTTTAACATGCACAGAGACAACCTGGGGATTCTGTAACATGCAGACCCTGACTCAGTAGACCTGGGGTGGGGACAGAGATAGCACATTTCTAACAAGCTCCCAGGGGATGCTGATAACAGAAGAACACAGAAAGGTTCAGTTTGAAAGGCCAGCTGCCTCAACCTCCTCTTTTGCAGGTAGGCTAACAGAGGCCATGGAAGGGCTTTCCCCTTGGTGATGTATCATAAAGTTGGTGGCAGGACCTGTAGAAACCTGACTGGTGAGTCCTTCAATTCAGAGTTCTCATGGGGCTTCCAGGACCCTCTGGGAGATGACTGGGGACCAGGCACTCTACTTGCTATTGAAGGGCAAAGGCGAAAGGGAGTGAACAGGAACTGATGAGGCAAGAGTGTCTCCAGCATGTCCTTAGACAGTGCAAATGGATCTGCCAACATGCACGATAAACTTTTCACATATCAGCCTGCTCTGAGAGTATCATGAAAGCTGACATAAATCTCTGGTGGGCTGCCAAAGGCCTTCTTCCCAGACATGGTGACTGGCATAAAAACTCAAAATAATACTCAAAACACACACTCACACAGGTGAGATCTATTTGCAGTGCAATTTGGCAACATGTGGCAAGAGTTACAAAAGTATTCATTCAACCCAGTAATTTCATGTTTGTGTGTGTGGTGGGGGTGGGAGTGACTAATATACAAATACTCTAAACAGAGAAGGAAGAAAATGAGCTTTGACATTGAATGGATACTGGACAGCTAGGACTATAATATATTTTGATTTCGTATAATATTCCTGAATTGCAGGCTTAATATTGCTTCACCCACACACAATTTTATTAAATTAAGCCATTAAGATCATTCAATTTCAGGGGTTAATTTGCCCAAAAGTCAGCCACCCACGCAATGTCAGTTCCAGGATTTGAATCCAGGTGAATCAGATCTGAAGGTCATGTTCTTTCCACCATGATGCAATGCCACCATAAACATGAAGTTTATCACAGTGTTATCAAATATATAAAAAATAGAGGAATGGATAAGAAAACTACAGTATATACACTCAATGGACAATTACGCAGTCATTAAAAAAGATGAGCTATTTCCATGGTTCTATAAAGGCATCATGATTGCGATTAAACACTTAATGAAAAATTACAATAGCAAATTTTTTGTAATTATAGTTAGGTAAAAGATGTGTGCATATTAACAAAGATAAAAATACAAGGCAAAATAAGCACTGTGGTAGAAGAGCAGATTATAGGTGATCTTTTTCTCTGATATCCAAACATTCTGTAATATTGTTATAAAAATTGGCCAAGGAAGACTAAGATAACAGAATGCATTTGTTGGTGGGGAGAGCACAGAGCCTACTGTACATACAAGATCCTTTAACGAGAGTTCCTACGCAATCTTGAGACCTCTGCACATGGCCTTGTCTTCCTGCGGTTCTGCCCTTCGGTCATGAAGACTCTCTAGAGGACTTGCTCTAATATAGACTCTCTCACCTCTGGCATCTTTTTCAGGAAGGCTTCTATAGCCCTGGTCTCTTTATCCAAGTGGTAACACAGGTAAGCATCATCAAAAAGAACTGCCTCTCACAATAGCAGATAGAACATTTATACAGTAGGTGGGAAAGGACACACAGGCCCTTTAGGCATTGCAGCTGACAGCATGGCTGCTGCTGGGAGTGAAGGGCTAGTCTTCAGGGGCATGGCTCATAGGACCAGGAGAGAGTAGAACTAATTCTATCTTGTTAAGAGACAAAACAGCTATGAGAGAAGGGAGATGCCCAAGCCATTCTCAGTTCCCATCTTCCCCATGTCTTCCTAGATAATCTCAGTTTAAGCCTCACTTAGGGCTTGATACCCAGGAGCCTGGAGAACATCATGGCACCAGTGTGCCTAACACAGCCCTTCCTGGGAGGCTGCTGAAACAAACCTGCTTGCAAGAATCTTGACGCATTCTCTGCACCTCCACACATAGGCCAGGGTCTTGCTGTAACTAGGCTGATCCTCAGAGACCTGAGCCCGCTGCTTGTTTTCACTTCCAGTACCTTTGGTACTTTTGTAAACTAAAAGTAAAATCCTGAGCTCCCAACCAACTGAACAGATGCCTTCTTGGTCAAGGGGACCCCAGAGAAACCTGAAAACCGGAATTATGGGCATGGGGGAAAGGAAGTCACACCTTATTACATCCCCTCCTTTTGGATTTTAGGCACAGTGGACTGGCATTAATGCTAAAACAGACTCTTTGTGGCAATACAACACCAAATTATGAACGAGGCCTAAAGCCATGTAAAGCAAGGGTTAAGTCACACCTGCAGGCCATCAATCCTGCTACATAGCATCTTTATCTTAACTGAAAACATTCCTTTCTGCTGATTCCAAGTTTTAGACAGAGACTTACTCCTTCAACCGATTACAAATTAAAAAATATCTGAATCCACCTACAACATATAAACCCTCACTTCAGGATGTCTTGCCATTTGGGGCCAAACTAATATATACCTTCCATGTACTGATTTTTGTCTTTGCCTGTAAATCTTGCCATGCTAAAATGTATAAAACCAAACTGTAATCCGACTGTCTTGGGCACGCTTTCTCAGGATCTCCTGAGACTGTTTTCCCAGGCCATGATCACTCATATTGGCTCAGAATAAACCTATTTAAAATATTTTGCAAAGTTTGGCTTTTCTATTAACACTCTTGACTCACCATGTTGAGTCCAGTCATGAGATGGGTGGAACTCTGACACTGACATGTCTGGACTTTGCTTTAATCTACTGGCAAATGGAAACCCAGCTGCCGATGGGGGATACAGTGTGTGGGAAGTTTCCCCAGAACCTCACACCATCTGCTTTATCTTCTTGTTGGCCCATAATACTGACGTCCCTGCAGATACTGCAACAGAGTCCACTAGGATTACAACTGTTGTGAAAAGGACTGGAAACTGCAACATGCTTATACTGTAGAGAAAATAATCCAGAAATTACCAAATTACCATAAATACAGACTCTGTAGGACAAACCGATAAGTGAGGGCAGAGCTTCGCCTATCCCCCTATCAACCTTCTGAGAAGAGGCCAGAGACAGCAGGCAGGATACACCTTACCGGCTAACCCCATTCTGTCCAGCTGCAGTGCTGTGCCATGATGAGAGGGATTCTGAGGCCATGCTGGAGTACAGTGGAAGAGCATCCCCTGATTGGTTACTGATGTCCATCATGGTATAAGGGAGAAGTGGGGGCACACACTTGCCCTACATTCATCTCCCTCTGCTAGGAAATAAGCAAACTGAAATTCAAGTTTTAAAACAAGGAGGAAAACAGGACCACCATTTCTAACCTCGAGTTTATGGATCCCATCCAAATGTGTATGTACCATTTGACTCTCCTCCATTAGATCCATGTCTATTGAACAGAGTGAGCTATTATTTAGACCACAGTTCTACAATCAATGGAACGCATGTGAATGCCACTGCCTGCTACTGAAAAATCTATTGAGAGGGAAAAGGAAAGCAGAAATTCAAACTCTCCTAACCAGCTGCTTAAAGAGATCCAGTTCACTCTTATCATACCCGCAAAATTATATCTAACATTCTAGTAAGATCAATCAACACATCCTGAATAAACTGATTTGAAAGTAAAGTATGGTCCATATGTTCAGGGGAATGGAGAGCCATTAAATGGAATAGCTAAATAGATTACATAGAAACGAGAATATGTTGGGCATAGTGAAAATTAAAAAAAAAAAGTCACCATAACCACTTCAAAGCTGTTGCAAATGCACAAGAACTAGAAAGAAAATAAACCCACATGAAGATGGCTAGTGTGTTATTTCCACTCCCTATTTTACGAACATTATATAATATTGTTATATTGTCACTAACACTTAATGAAGACTAAATTCTTTTTAAAAATCAAGCAGTCACAGGGATATCAATATTTGAATATCTCTTACAGCTGTTGCCTTAACCTTGACTCAAGTTTGGAATGCATTTTTATTTATTAAATAAATATTTATCGAACCCTACTTCGTGCCAGGATCTATTCTAGGCACCGGGGATATACCTGTGAATACAGATCTTTAACCTTGACAAGTTTATACTTTAGCAAATTAATTCTATGAGTTAAGTATAAACTCATTGGTCAATGGAACCTCATATAGTCTATTAGAGATTATTATAAGACTTGGGACATAATTTTATGATTTTGGATGGTTCTATAAGGTCATATATATGGAATAATGGATGCTAAGAGTTACTTCTAACTGTTACTCTACCCAAGCCATCAAAGGGAACCTCTCCCATCTTCATAAGAAAAAAAGAAAGAGGCCAGGCACAGTGGCTCATGCCTGTAATCCCAGCACTTTGGGAGGCCAAGGCATGTGGATCACTTGAGGTCAGGAGTCCGAGATCAGCCTGGCCAACAAGGCGAAACCCCATTTCTATTAAAAATAAGAATAAAAAAATAGCCAAGCGTGGTGGGATGTGACTGTAATTCTAGCTACTCAGGAGGCTGAGGCATAAGAATCGCTTGAACCCAGGACGTGGAGGCTGCAGTAAGCTGAGATTGCATCACTGCACTCCAGCCTGGGTGACAGAGTAAGAATGCATCTCAAAGAAAAAAAAAGAAAAAAAAAAAAAAAAAAAAGAAAAAAAGCACCGCCAAATTTGAGACCCTATTGTGATCCAGGTACTATGCAGGGTACTGAATTCTTTCCAGAGATGAGCTATGTGTATATCTAGGAGTGTGTGTGTGTATTTATACACACATACTTGCTGGTAAATGTGTATCCCTACATTGTGAGTCCCTTTGTTTATAAATGTGTATCCCTTGGCACTTACAATATAAGGATACATGTTCATAAAGAAATAAGTAATAATTGTGAACTGTGGTCCATGTTATTCAAAAATGGGAAGCGATGGTAGAGACAGTGGTGAGTGGGCAAAGTCCTACCTGAAGGCTATTAGGCAGGGCCCTTCTGAGGTGGTAGCATTGACATCGATACCTGTAGTAGGAGAATGGGTTGGCCACGGAAGAGGAAGTGAAAGAGCTTTCTGGCAGTTAGGAACTCTGCGTGCAATAAGCCTGAGCCAGGGGACCCTGGCATGCCGGAGGACCGTAAAACAAGGCCAGTGAGACCAGAGGAAAAAAGAGAATGGGAGGTGCAAGTCTTTCAGACCTAAGGTAGCAGTTTGGATTTTATGTGAAATGCAATAGCTCTAAAAGTAAGGTAATAAAACTATGAGAGACATTAAAGAAAACCTAAATAAATACACAGAAATTGAATACCATAAAGATGTCAATTACCCACATATTGTTCTATATATTCAAGGCAATTCTAATAAAAAAAACAACAACAGATGTTTTCATTAAACTTGATAAGTAGATACTAAAATGAAAGAGCCAAGGGCAAGAATAACCAAGATATTGCTGAACAAGTATGAGGAGGAGGAATCTTCTCTACCAGAGATTAGGACACCGTGAAGCTGTAATAAATATGACTATGCATGGTTATGGTGCATGGAGGCCAGTAGAATAGAGAGCTCAGAAAAAAACTCATGCATATAAGACATTTTGGCATAAGTCAGATATGGCCTGGTAGAGCAGGGAAGAAGAGACTATTAAAAGGACTTGGATCAAGTGTTTACCAATGTCAGAAAAAAATAATTTTTTCACTCCATCTCTCATCCTATGCAAAAATTAATTGTAGATAGATCAAAAACTTAAATTTCAGGAGCAAAACTATACAACTTTTAGCAGAAATACAGGCAAACATCTTTCTCACCTTGGTTTAGGGAAGAATTTCTTAAGGACACAAAATGTGTTAACTATATAAACAAAGACTGAAACAATTGGCTATAATTAAGGACTTTTGTTTTTCAAAGATACATTAGAAGAAGTAAAAACAGCAAATTACATTTGAAACTGGGAAAACATTATCGAAAGTATATTTTAAAACTATTACATATCAATAAAGAAAAGAGCATATAACCCAGTAGAAAAGTAGCCAAAAGACATGAACAGGTATCCCACAGAAAATGAAACACAATATTCAACTTATTAATAATTGAGGGAATACAAAGCAAGACAACAACAAGATGCCATTTTATATTTATTTAGTCAAAATGAAGAATCTTGACACCACCAGTGTTGGAGAGGGTTTGAAATCATAGGCATTCACAATTTGTTGGCATGAGTGTAAATTAGTGCAACCAGTTTGGGAAAGAGTTTGGAATATTTTTGTAAAACTTAACATTCATTTACCATATGACCTAGTTTCTAGATAGAAATTCAAGACAAAACCTTGCACATATACAGGAGAAGGTATGTACAAGGATGCTCATTTCATCACTGTTGATAAAGGCAACATTCTGGAAGCAACCCCAATATCTAAGAAAGGATCATGGGTGAAAGTTTTGTAGTATCTTGATGCAATGGAGTATTAGACAGCAGTCAAGATGAATGGACTACAGCTGTACTCATCCATGGGGATGAACATTTGCAATACAATATGGAATAAAAATGTCCCAAAAGTTTATACACAACTTAAAATCCTTTGTTCAAATTAAAACACTAATAAAACAATATGTTTGTAAGAAATTCATACAAGTAGCAAAACTATATAAAATATACAGGAATTATATTCAAGATTCAGAAGAGTGGAGGAGTCAGGAAGACAGGATGGGGAGATGTGAATGAGCAGATACAAATGTGCTTATGTAGATCATAAGTAAATGTTAGATGCTGTCAACATTCTGGTTGTCTTTTAGTTGGTGTGTTATTGAAAAATGAATGAATAAAAAAAAAGAAAAGAGATTCATGCACAAACCAATACGGAAAGAGTTTCATGAAACTAGGAGTGAGATGAACCTCATTTTGGGCATCTAAGTGATAGTTCATAGCAGAAAGTAGTTCTTGAATCTCCCTGGTCCAAGCCTCCTAAGCCACAAATGTGGAAACTGAGGCCCAGGTTGGGAAAGAAACTCACTAGTTCAAGCACACTCTGCAATGTCTAACCAAACGTCAACCTTCAATTTACTGTTTGCACAACCCACTATTTGATGTGCAGCAATACACACATGTTAAAAACATGCATAAAATAAAACAGAATAAGAAAGCAGTGGGCCGGGCGCGGTGGCTCAAGCCTGTAATCCCAGCACTTTGGGAGGCCGAGGCGGGCGGATCACGAGGTCAGGAGATCGAGACCATCCTGGCTAACACGGTGAAACCCCGTCTCTACTAAAAAAAATACAAAAAACTAGCCGGGCGAGGTGGCGGGCGCCTGTAGTCCCAGCTACTCGGGAGGCTGAGGCAGGAGAATGGCGTAAACCCGGGAGGCAGAGTTTGCAGTGAGCTGAGATCTGGCCACTGCACTCCAGCCTGGGTGACAGAGCGAGACTCCTTCTCAAAAAAAAAAAAAAAAAAAAAAAAAAGAAAGCAGTGACCTTTCTTTATGCCATTTTGAAGGACCCTGGAGACCTGGTATGTATGTATGTACGTATGTACATATTGAAACCATAATGAGGTAGACCAAGATCTCATACTTGGGTGTCAGTTTTAAGGAATTACTTTTCTCTTGGTAAAGAGTAAGGAAAAGCAGTCAAAAAAAAAAAAAAAAAATGCCCATTGACTTAAGGTGAGGGGAGAAAAGCCACCTGCTAGCTCCTGAGCTAGTGAAAAGGTAAGCAACGAATCACAAATTTGAATTCCAGCCTCCAGAGACTTCAGAACAGAGGCTCCAAATGTCCTGATGACAGATGAAAATATGCAAACACTCTTCATTTCGTTCTGACCAAAACAGAAGCAAAAGAGCCAGTTAAAAGCAGCAAATTCATGTTGCATTGCTCAGCCTAGGCGGAATTCCAACAGGGTAACATGGTAAAGCATCTGAGATGAAAAGAGAACAACTTCTGACATTTAAAGAGACACTTCGCAACTTAAACGCTGCCTCTGGGCACAGTTTATGGAGAGGACCACAGCAGCCAGAGAGACAGTTCCATCTCTAGCCATGTGGCCATGTGCACAGGAGGACACCCTACAAAGGCCTCTGGGCGCACATGCAGTGCCTCAAAATGCAGTTTCCCTCCCAGAGAAGAAACATGAAGAGAGCCCACGCCCTGACAAATGCGGAACTCACTCTTCATTTCCTTCCCTTCTCTCTCCTAGGACACCTGTAGATACATAGGATTAAACTTAACCTGGAGATTTTTTTTTAATCCAACATTGTTCTTTAGCAAAACTCTGGAGACAAATTATGGCAGACGTTCGTGTTAAATAGCTGGGAGCCCACTGAAATGAAATAAAGTTTCTCCCCTGATGTTACTATGGCACGCATATGAGGTGACCAGGGGCCTCTCTAGTCCAGGAGAAAACAGACATAGCCCTGTGTCTCTGATATCTCTGTCAGTTAACTCTCCAGTGAAATAGAACGATCCTAAGGATGAAATTGGAAAAATGGATACGTCAAAGGATGAAAGCTTCACACAGACATGCCACCAAACATACAATTATATGTGTGTATACATGTGATAGTGTACAACTACATAAACTCATGAAAACATATGCTCATACACACACACCAACACAGGCATACGTATTCACATGTGCATACTGCAGGAATATTTTTCATGCAGCAACCTTTATTGTTTTCTACAGCTGAACTGAATGATTAATGTTTACTGTGAAAACCTCACTGGCAGGAGAACATGGTTTGCTGTCCTTAGGTAACACATGCTACGCATCTGTTGATTTCCACTGTCAAGTTACCTGGCTCCATCACAAGTACCTGTGTCATAATCGGAAAGAAGAAACACCCCAAGGCAAATATAGAGGCAATCCTAACATACCACAAGTGGATGACCAACAGCTCTAATGGGCCCACGTCCATAAATGCAAGTCACTCACATCAGAACACAACTTCTTTTCCTTCCAGACTCTGAGTGCCAGAAATCATTCTTTTCAACCAGAGCTGTTTCTACTGAAACACCTGTCAGCTTCCCTGTCAGCCCAAATGACCTGTATATGGCATCTAACCAGGGATAGCTGCATTTTTCAAGTTTCTGGAGGGGAAACATCTTATTGAGGTTGAATGATGAGCCATGGGCTAGAAAAAATGGCTCCTAGACATCCCAGGGCCCTGACTTTTAAGATTTAGGGAAGGCCTCTGGGCAAATCTATTAAGTTTTGTGTGCGTGCATGTCTTTTTTAATCTCACAAAAAAAAAAAAAAAAAAAAGGAAAACCACAACAGGACTGACTTCTACTATTCAGCAGACGGAAAAAGATTTGCAAGGGAAGGTCTGTCGTGGGCTCTGGCATCAGAGTTGCAAGATGCCATTAGTAACACGCAAAGGGATATTGACATAATGATACCTCCCTATGTGTCTTCAGTTACTCCACACACTGTTTAGCAACCTTGAGGGAAAAAAGACCAATGTTTCTTAAATTCAATCCTTAAAATAATTAGCACTTAGCATCTGCCTGTGCATGAGTGAGTTGGCTGTAACGTAACATCAGATAGAGGTGGAGTCTGGCAGAGTGAGAGTGAAGATAGGTTAAGCCAGGATCAAGACCATGTTTATTTAGCAGGTATTTAGCTAGGATTACATATCAGAGACCGATTGGATTCATTTCATGCAATGCTTCTTCCCAACCTTGGATGTTTTTGAGAAATTCTCAAGGAACTTAAAAACAACAAACAAATACAGCACATGGATAGAGCCTCCTCCCCTAGAGATTCTGATTTATTTGGACGGCAATAAGGCCCATCCATCCACCCCTTCATTCATTCAGGTATCTAGCTGCCTATTTATTTATCTATACATTGTTTCAAGCTCTCAAGGTATGATTTTTTTTTTCATTTGTTTTTGTTTTGTTTCTGAGACAGAGTCTCGCTCTATTGCCAGGCTGGAGTGCAGTGGCGCGATCTTGGCTCACTGCAACCTCTGGCTCCTGAGTTTAAGCAATTCTCCTGCCTCAGCCTCCCGAGTAGCTGGGATTACAGGCACGCGCCACCACACCCGGCTAATTTTTGTATTTTTGGTAAAGACGGGGTTTCACCATGTTGGTCAGGATGGTCTCAATTTCTTGACCTCGTGATTCAGCCGCCTCAACCTCCCACAGTGCTGGGATTACAGATGTGAGCCACCACACGGGCCAAAATAGACTTTATTTTTTAGAGCAGTTTTAGCTTCACAGCAAAATTGAGCAGAAGGTATCTCAAGGTGTGATTCTAATCTTCAGCCAGGCTTGAGAACAACTAAATTAGTTAGACTAAAATAATCATCATTACCCCTTGCTAAGATAAAGTATAAATCCATACATTTATCCAAAGAATATTTATTGAGTATATACTATGTGAAAGCTACTATTTTAGGTCCTCGGGACACACTAAAAGGCAAAAATAAATATAGCCTGTATTAGTTATTTCTTTCTTTTTTTTAGACACAGTCTCACTCTGTTTCCCAGTTTGGAGTGCAGTGGTGCGATCTCAGCTCACTGTAGGCTCTGCCTCCTGGGTTCACGCCATTCTCCTGCCTCAGCCTCCCGAGTAGCTGGGACTACAGGTGTCTGCCACCACGCCCGGCTAATTTTTTGGATTCTTAGGAGAGACAGGGTTTCACAGTGTTAGCCAGGATGGTCTCGATCTCCTGACCTCGTGATCCGCCCGCCTCGGCCGCTCAAAGTGCTGGGATTACAGGCGGGAGCCACCGCGCCCAGTGTGTGTTAGTTAAAACCAAATGCTGTCAGGCTGGAGACCAGGGTAAAACTGATGTTGCAGTTCCAGTCTGAAAGTGATCGGCTGGGGAATTCCCTCTTACGCAGGAGAGCTCAGTCTTCTCATCTATTCAGACCTTCAGCTGATGGGATGAAGTCTCATCCATGTTATGGGGAGCAATCTGCTTTACTCAAACTCCACCCATGCAAATGTCAGTCTCATCCAAAAACACCTTCACAAAACCATCCAAAGTATGGTTTGACTACCAGTCTGTCAAACCGTGGTCCAGCCAATTTGACACATAAAATTCCCCAACACAGGACCCATGCCTTCACCAGGGTTCAAGTCTGTTGCGGGGCCGGATGATACTGAAGTACACAAACAAAACAAGTGCAGATTGTGGAAATGGTACGAAGGAAAGCAAGTTGTTAAGACAGGAAACAGAGGGGAACCTGTTTTGGATCAAGTGGACAGGGGAGGGAAAAAGCCTCTTGGAGGTGAAGAAAAGGAAGGAACCAGTCCCGAGGAACGTAGAGTAAAGAGTATTAAAGGCAGAAGGAATGACACAGAGTGGTGAGGGCTGCCAGGGACTGGGTGAGCTTGGGAAATGCCAGGAGGCTGAAGGAGCCAGACTGCAGTCACTGGTGGGAAGAGGAGTGGCAGGTGAAGTTAGAGAGGCAGCCGGGGCCAGATCATTCAGTACCTTGAAGTTAAGATGAAGCCAAAGCAGATGAGGAATAGGATCAGACTCATCTCTTAAGATGTTCTGTCTGGCTGCAGTGTGGACATGTGGAACAGGTGAAGTGTGGAGCGGGGTGGGCAGGGAGGAACTGAAATGCTCCAGGCATCTGAGGGGGAGCTCAGAACTGGATGTGGCAGCGGAGATGGTGCCATGCAGCCTGACCTGTGTCTATTTTGCCAAGAGAAATAATCAAACTTTCTGGTGGATTAGCTGTGTGGCTGCTGTGGGCAATGGATGACGCTCACATTTCTGGCTTGAACAATTTAGAGGAAACAAGAGCTTTTTTCCTTGTTACCAGTCTGGCTCGAGTTATACTCAATAGCGGCCTGCATTATGCAAATCATGTGTCCTAATTAACGTAGATCCAATTTGAATTATGCAAATTCTTGCTGCAGGCTGTATTAGTCACAATCCAGCTGATTTCCTCCTGCCTAGACTACCTCCTGCCCATCTGGACCACATCCCGTTCTCCACACTGCTCCTCTGTGGACCAGAGTCATGAGCCAGTCTGGGGTCAGTGAGCCCTGAGTGGTCAGTGCAGCAAAGTGGAAGGATGGGAGGAAGTGTACTCATCCATCCAGACAGAGCCACGAACCTTCTCTGGGCTTTGGTCTTTAAGAGCTTCCTTGTGAGCCTATCCACCCAGCTGGTCCCTCTCTCCATCCATGTCTGTGTTGGCTTTCGTTCTGTTCAGAACTGTCTCAGAAGACGCTCCAACCTCCTTGTAATGCATTCTGATGGCTGGTTGATTCCTGGGGCCCGTGCTTTTTGTTCAGATTGAATCCAACCATCTGTGTGCTGAAAAAATATTGACAAACCCTCCGACCTATTGTACCTTTTAAAGGCGCTCCCATACAGGAATGCCGCCTTGTTTTATTGAAGCGAAGTCTGTTTTATTTAACTCTGAATGCCAGGCACCTAGAATAGCTTGTAAGATAAATGCCAATCAACTCTAGCATAATCAAGACACCCATTCCTGCCTCATTAGGGTCTTCTCATTCCCTTTAAGCTTCTCAGATTTATACACTGTAATTAGAAACTTGGTGATTTTGACTGCTAAACAGAAAGGCTTACTGGGAGGCTTCGTATGTCTGAATTTTAAATATTTTCACACTTCGTTAACCCAGTTGCAAGTGTAACATCTTCTGGCCCAATTCCCTCACACTGTGTGATTTTTATTTTTGGACAAAGACGAGTATAATTAATTGAATTGAAACACATATTGATTACTGTTTTCCATGAACTCTGAACAGCTTGTCTCTGAATGATTTTATTGAAGGGTTTTCAGACAACTGTTTGGTTGGATTGCTTCCCTTGGTGACCTCATTCTGGCTATAAGTGCCTGTCTGCAATTGCGACGGTCTGTGTTCTTGGTGAGTTGTGGTTGTTCCCAAGAGCTGAGTCAGAATGAGAGAGGCCACACCACCCTTCTGCACATCCACACCCTGATTAGGGAACCCTGATGCCTTAATCAAACACAAAAGAGGGTTTTGGAAGAGTCTATGCAGATGTCAAGATTTCCATATTCCTGATGAAAATACTCAGCTGTTTGGGTCTCCGGTGAGCAGGAATATTCCTTAGTGCATTAAATGATCACATTATTCATGCAATGACTACAATGCATTCACCAGGCAGAGCTTTCCAGACCAGTTGATATTCCCTTACCACTTCTACCACCCTCTTGTACAGAGCAAGATTGTGAGATTTGAGAATGTCTCTTAAACCAGTGCTTTTTATGCTTTAACGTACACACGAATCACCTGGGGATCTTGTTAAGAAGACTCTGATTCAGTGGGTCCAGGCTGGGGCCGGAGATTCTGCATCTCTAACATGCCTGCAAGTGATGTTAATGCTGCTAGTTTCTGGACACAAGGCCATTGGTGCTGCCTCTATCTGTGCATGATCTGTCACTCTGTTACGGGAATGATCATAGAAGTGCATTCTGCATCTCCCACTAAAGTGCAAATTCCCAAATATCTGAGGCCATGGTCTAATTCATCTTAATATTTCCGGCTGCAGCTCAGATGACACCGGAACCAGAGGGCTCTGACGAGGATTCTGAGCTCCCCTTTCAGTGGGCAGAGAGAGAGTCTGAGGCTGCTGCAGAATGAGACTGTTTCACAGCCCTGGAGTAGTAATAGGATCAGGGTGAGACACCCATCTTTCAGGGAAGGTGGGCCCAGGATCTAAGGGTCCATGGCTCCAGGGTGCTTATCAAGATAAGAACTCATTACTGAAAAGAGGGTGTCAAAGCTGGGTTAGCAGCAGTAAAAAGGCAGCTGTAACAAAGATTTCACATCTTCTGCCCAGGTACAAGGTCTTCTAATAAATAGTTCATCTTAATATCATAGATGATGGAAATGTCCTTGCCTCCTGGTGCATTTTCCAGATGTTTCCAAGATGCTTGTGTGCCCACCATCTCTTATCCACACAACAGCTGGATGATCTTTTAAGAATATAAATTGGATCCCTTCATTCCTCTGTGTAGAACTCTCCTAGGGCTTTCCATTCCTTTCAGGATAAAATGCAAGTTCTAGGAGTCCTGGCATCCCTGGCCCTAACCACCCATTCCCCCACACAGTCTCATCACTGTCCTCTGTGCTCAGGAAGCCCCAGTCACTCTGGTCTCCTTTTTACTGTATTTTAAAGACATGCCTAAGTGATTTCCACCTCAGGGCCTTTGCACTTGCTGTTTTTATTCATATGTCATCACTACTTTACCTTCAGAGACTTTGGCTGGCTTATAGGCAAGAATTAAACAGCAAAGAAACTCAAAAATGATGTAGAATCTTTGATTTTGTGGCTTTGACACAGATTTATTTTCCCCTTCATTCTTACCCAGTTGAAGTCTAGAATAGTCTGACACCTTCATACTAGAAAGAGAGGACTGAAGACTGGAGACAGAATGGAACTTAAAGCCACTCACATTTTGGGGAACAGAATTGTCCAAGGATGCACCCAGAGGTTGTAACTTGGACTTGTGCAGAAGGAAATTTAATCTTAACTACTTGGACCTGCTGTATTTAACAATGACATAGTTATAATAATGAAACTTCCCTCCTTCCCCTCCCTTTCTTTTTCTCTGCTTTTAACTTCGCTGAGTCTAAGGTTGTATATAAGAGGCCACAGACAATTCTGAATTTCTCTTCCATTTGCATTATCCTATTTTTCTTTGTAATAAAATATTCTTTTTTGAGGCCAGGAGAGGGTAATTTATAATTTATGAATTTCTCTCTTTAAATTACAACTAGAACCTAATTTAAAAAATCAAATTGGTTTCATCTAATTAAATTTGTAAATTGCCTCATAAACACATGCTTTGTTATAAATGTTTTTAAAAGCAAGGTCTCTTACTTACTGTCTGGGGTTGGATTGGGTTGAGTGCAGAGTAACAGGTACTTCTCATCTCTCTACTCAAGAGAACATACTCTTCTATCAATTGCCAAAAGTTTCTCAAGAGTAGTATTTTCCAGAACAGTGCTTCTGAAACCGTAATGCCCATAGGAATCACCCAAGGATCTTGTTAAACTGGAGAGGCCTGAGCTGCTACATTTCTAACTAGCTCCCAGGTAATGCTAATGCCTCTGGTCTATGGACCACGCTAAGTTGCAGCAAGGGGCAAGACATCTGTACCTGCATTTAGGAGTCCTGGGTTTGGCATCTGGATAATATGACCTTGGTCTTTTCATTTTAACCCTCTGCACTCAATTTCCTCATTTTTATGTAATGATAACAGCTAACATTTATAATGTTATTTCTAAATGCCAAACACTGTGCAAAACCTATATTTAATTGGATCTTCAGAGTAATCCTATAAGGCCATTTTATTATTACCTTGATTTTTCTGATAAAAGACTTAAGGTTCTGAGAGGCCACTTGATGTACTCAAGGTCACAGAGCAAGTAAATGTCAGAGCAGGGATTCAGATCCAGGCTATATGGGCTCAAATGTCACCATCTTTCTTTCCTTAGGCCTCACTAGCTTTTGATACACATGACCACACTCATGTTTATGCTCACAATACAATGGCCTAAATCTATAACCTCCTTAGCTGTCTTTACAGCATCCCTCAATAATTTTGGCATATTCCCCAAAAGTAGCCTCAAATGCTTACAAACAAGTCAATCAGTTACAATACTCTGGTTGTGGTTCTCTGCAATTATAGCCCAAGTCACAGCCAAGAAGCTACTTGAAGGTATCTTTCATCATAGTTGTCTCCCATAGAATCCATGGGAATGCCAACATCCCTGGCATCTGGTCTCTGAAAATCCACAAGGCACCGGATTCACACGAAGTGAGAAGGACATGCTGCTCTAATCTGTACCCACCTTTGTGCGTGGGGCTTCAGAGAGTGCACTATATAATAATGCCTCAATTACAGGAGGTTCTACTCAAACAAAGAGTCTAACTCACAGTTGTGTTTGAACCCTTGGTCTCCCTCTGTTTCTTTCTTCTTATCATGGAATTTTAATCATGATATTTCTAATCCAGTCTACTGCATCATCCTACTAGAGGAAAGTGTACATTGCTCTCAAGGATCCAGTCTAATGCATCACCCTACTAGAGGAAAAAGCATATTACTCTCAAGGAATAATCTGTGCAGAGACATAACTCCACGTGCAGCATCACCCTACACTAGTGGATTCCAAATGCAGGTATGTACAAGGACCAGGGCTTTTCCATGACAAAGCTGCCATCTATCCAACGCAAAATTAGAAAAATTAATGTGACTGTCATGAGTTAGTAAAACATCATAAATTTATTCAATTTGAAGGATGGACTTTTATTCTGAAATTATATCCTTTCTATATTTTTGGAATTATGTCTTTCATAAAACGATGTAAGTAAGAGATGTTGAAGTACCCTAGGTTACTCCCCCAAACCTTTTTAAATGCTACTGGCCCGTGAATTCCAAAAGTCTTCAACATCTGGCACAGAGCGTATTTTACATAACAGTACCAAGTAATTTAACTTCCTAAATCAAGGGTCCTTTCCTTCTGCTTTACAAAGAAGAGTTTGCCAGGCACAACAGATCTTCATTTCATTTACATGTTGTGTGTGTGTATGTGTGTCTGTGTATGTGTGTGTGTGTGATTGTGGTCTCTGCTTTACAAAGAATAGCATGTAGATTTGAAGTGATTGGATTTTGTTTCAATTAATTTTCCAGTCCCTGTCTTTCCCAAAGAGGTTTTGAAAATGTACTAGGCAAGGTGTATCGGTATGAGTACCTGCCCTCCTCTTAGGGTACTCCCCAGGAAGAAAGCTTCTCCTAAGCGTGTGGCCTGAGAAAGCTCATAAGTGGTGGGGATGGATGTTTGTTTCTGCCTTCCATGTGGTAATCCTGAGAGCTGCACCAAGCTCCCTGCAATTTCTAAGAGGAAGATGTTAGCTCTCCTGAGGAATGCTAGTTTTAGTGAGATAAGGTGTTTTCTTAAGCACCTTGTACATGTTGGATAATCTTCTCCTTCAGAGTTCTCAGGACCATCTACGACTCTCTAGAGAAGTTGTGGGTCTGTTAGATTAATCTTGAGTACTTTTCCTTCATCAAATACTCCTTGACTTTCCTCCCCAGAGCTCACCTTTCCTTATGGCAGCAATATTCTTCCCCCAAGCCCACTCCCTATACATGCATGCTTCTGCATGAGCACTCAGTGGCTTAAGTCTCTTCACGGGCCTGTGGTACATATTTTGGTCTGGGATGCTTGTGTCTTTCCCCCTCATCAGACTCCCTAGGGAAACCCTGAAGAAGTGATTACCACCTTTATTTTACAAATGAGAAAAATGAGGCTTAAAGAGAGGAGGAAGCTACCAAAGGTAACTCAGGAGAAGGTGGAGCTACTAGGACACTAGGCTACATCATTCCAGCTTTGGTATCCATGCCCTTCCCTCTGCATTGCTATGGGTTTCCATTTGATCCAGTATCACAATCTTATGATGTGTAAGAACACAAGGGGTGGAAGGAGACTCAATCTTACTCACATCCCAGTACTTGAATCTTAGCTATATCACCTTTGTTGGAGACTTTTTTTTGGTTTTGTTTTGCAATAAACATTCATACAGTTTGTCTTATTTATGCAACTTTTCTGGAAGGCACATTGTGTTGGCTTGATGGGTACATTCCTGCCTGAGTAGGTTCTGGTTCATCTCTGATACAGTAAGGCCCTGCTAATGCTTGGAAGGGGGGCTTTGGACACCATCACCTGGATGACAAAATATGCCTTGGACACAGAGCAATTTAAATCTCAAGCATCCTGTGTTCCTGTTTCATAGAATAACTCTGGGATTCTTTTCAAAGCAAAGGGACCGATATTCGTAGAGTGAGCATCATGTGGGTATTGCAGTTTCCCAGATGAACTTTCACTACTGTTTGCCAGGCCTGGGCCTTCTCTTCTACATAAGAACAGTCTGACTCCCTGGGTTTTGGTTCCTTTGTGGATGAAGTCAGTTGTCACCACTGTCATTTCAATGCATGGTATGTACAAATTTCTTTGTCCTTGGGGCTACCAAGACAGTTCCACTGTGTACCATTATGTTTGCACCCCATTGTATTGTCTTCTTTTATTTATTTATTTATTTATTTTTTGAGATGGAGTTTCGCTCTTTTTGCCCAGGCTGGAGTGCAATGGCACAATCTCGGCTCACCGCAACCTCTGCCTCCCGGGTTCAAGCGATTCTCCTGCCTCAGCCTCCCGAGTAGCTGGGATTACAGGCATGTGCCACCATGCCTGGCTAATTTTGTATTTTTAGTAGAGATGGGGTTTCTCCATGTTGGTCAGACTGGTCTTGAACTCCCGACCTCAGGTGATTCACCCGCCTCGGCTTCCCAAAGTGCTGGGATTATAGGAGTGAGCCACCGCGCCTGGCCCCCACTGTACTGTCAGAAACCTTTTGATAAGTCACATCTTACTCACCTTTATACCTTCAGTGGAATGGGTATTCACCAATGTCAGGCTGAAGTGACTTGAATAAAGCTAAGCCAATGGATGCAGCACAAGGGACCTTCTTACCTCATAGAGCGTGATGACCCCATTGGTCTCATTGGGAGGTTTCCACTGGATGTAGATTTTCTCCTCAAAGGGCCCCCCTTGGATGGATTCTAGAGGAACAGCTCCTGGAACTACAGAATGGAAAAATTATGAACTTGACGTCACCTTCCACATCATTTCTCAAACCCCACTAACCTAGAACAGGGGTTGACAAAGTTTCTATAAAGAACCAGATAGTAAATATTTTAGGTCTGATGGGCCATACATTCTCTATTGTAACTACTCAACTCTGTCATTTTAGCACAAAAATGGCTATCGATAATCCATAAATGAATGGGTACAGTGGTGTTCCAATAAAACTTTATTTATGAAAACAGGCAATGGGCTGGATTTGACCCATAGGCCATAGTTTGCTGACCCATTTTCAGAAGGCTGATCAGGCTTTTCATCAGCAGATTGAGCAAGTCGGTTTATGAACTGAACCTGATAAGGGTAGAAAGGACATGAGCAGTTTCCAGTTCTGCCAGAGGTGGGAATCTGAAAGGAGGTCTTTGCTTCAGGGGTGTCTAATCTTTTGGCTTCCCTGGGCCACACTGGAAGAAGAAGAATTGCTGTGGGCCACACATAAAACACACTAACACTAACAACAGCTCATGAGCTAAAAAAAAAAAAAAAAACAACAACAATTACAAAAAAAAATCTCAGAACATTGTAAGAAAGTTTATGAATTTGTATTGGGCCACATTCAAAGCCATTCTGGGCTGCACGCAGCCCAGGGGCCGCCAGTTGGACAAGCTTGCTTTAGGATTTGTATTTGAGAAATGCAAAGTGAGCTTCCCATCATCTTACCAAGTATCATTTTCTTCACTCTGCCAAGTTTTCTCTAACTTTAGGAAGTGCTTCATCAGTTTCCTGACTAACTCCTGAATCCAACATGAACTATGTGGCTTGAAACCCCAATCCAATTAGAAGAAGCACGCCTTGCTCCAGGAAGGCAGCTAGCTTGACTTGCTGTTGAGTCCCAATGCCTGGCATGAAGTAGATGCATAATAACTATTTGCTGGTTGAATGAATAGGTGAATGAATGACCTATGCCAGCATTTTGCCCTAATGAGTGCAACCTTTCCTGGGGTTCCTTCTGTAAGCCTGTCAGCCTTCCTGCCAGCATCCTCCTGCTGGATTTCACTATTCTTACAACAGTCTGGAAGACGGTGAGCCAGGAAACAAATTATTCCCCAAACTTTCTGCCGTAACCCCTTAGAAATAATGAATTTCAGTAAATTGTTACCAGATCTATTTATATTTTGGCATTATAAAAGCAGGTACTTTCACTAAGCACTTACAGTTGGATTAGAATTTTACCTACATTATTTCACTTAAGCCACAGAACAGCTCTGCCCAGTAAGTATTATCTCCTTTGCGTCAATAAGAGAACTGAGGCAGAGAAAATGGAATAACTTGCTGAAGGTTATATGGCTCTTAAGTTGTAAAGAGGGAACTAAACACCTGTCTGTGAGTTTTAAAGCATATACTCTCAATCATCACACTACGCCTCTCTGCATATAGCCTTGGCCATATGTTGCAATCAGTTCTCCTTTGTTAAATTAAAATATGTTCAGTTTTGCTCATTATGGACATGATACACAGAATTTGTTGAATATTAAGAATATATAAAAAGGTTAAAAAAAGAAAAAAACAAAATTACTCATAATTCAAATGTTCAAAGATATTTTCCAATCTTTTTATGCATATAAAATTTTGTTTTATTTATTTATTTATTTATTTATTTATTTATTCATTTATTTATTTATTTATTTTGAGACAGAGTCTCGCTCTGTCACCGAGGCTGGAATGCTGTGGCCGGATCTTAGCTCACTGCAAGCTCCGCCTCCCGGGTTTATGCCATTCTCCTGTCTCAGCCTCCCGGGTAGCTGGGACTACAGGCGCCGCCACGTCGCCCGGCTAGTTTTTTGTAGTTTTTAGTAGAGACGGGGTTTCACCGTGTTAGCCAGGATGGTCTCGATCTCCTGACCTCGTGATCCGCCCGTCTCGGCCTCCCAAAGTGCTGGGATTACAGGCTTGAGCCACCGTGCCCGGCCTATATTATTTTTTAAAAACATTAACTCCTACTGTGCATATTGCACCTGTGACCTTATTTTATCACTAAAGAAACTGCAGACTTAAAAAAAAATCTTTGGGTGTTCTCTAGGGTCATACATTTTAATGGCTGCTTAGAGGGGATGTTGCCCCTTTATAGTCACTGATCCTTTATTATTGGGCATTAAAGTTGCTTTGAATTCTTCATGATTTTGAGCAATGCTGGAATGAGCATGCTTATAGGTAAGTATGTATGCAACTCTGCAGATAGCCGTTAAGATTAATGCTTTGGAAATTAACTTACTGGGCCAAAGTAAATGAACTATTTTATTTTTAAGGCTTTTGACATATATTACCAGATTGCCTTTCAGAAAGTTTGTACCATTCTGGACTCCCCAGCAGAAGACTATGTCTGTTCTTGCCAACACTGACTATTTAAAAAATTAAGTGCATGTGTATGTGTATCTTTTTTAGAATACTGGAGAGTACAGATTTTGTTTTTAGTTTAATGAGCCATTTACATTGCTTCTTTTATGAACAAATTATCTATACCTTGTGCTCATTTTCCTGTATGGCTCTTCATTTTTGCTC
This sequence comes from Rhinopithecus roxellana, assembly GCF_007565055.1. Taxonomy (NCBI): domain Eukaryota; kingdom Metazoa; phylum Chordata; class Mammalia; order Primates; family Cercopithecidae; genus Rhinopithecus; species Rhinopithecus roxellana. Next base: position 115,801,001 of record NC_044561.1, read on the forward strand.
ATCTTTGTCTTACGGGCTTGCAATTGTAATTTCATTTTAAGGACATAAGCTTTCTTGCATAGGCTTGCAAATATATTTTTGCCAGTTTTTTGTTGGCTTTTAAAATCGTTTATGTATGCAGAAGCTTTTAATTAGTCAGGTATCCTATTATTTTCCCTTATCCACCCTTCCTTTCCAGAAATATTTATTATGTAATTAATATGATCAAGGGACAGTGATGGACAGTAGAGATGCACCAATGACAACAAAATAGAGGTGAGCTCTATCCATGATAAAGCTTGTATTCTGGAAAGAGAGACAGACATTAAATGATTATACTCAAAATTAATTCATTACATTTTTTTAAAATCAGGACTCTGACATAAAGGGATATGGTATTAGGAGAATTATTAAAAGCAGGGAAAAACCTAGAATGGCAAGTTAGGATATTAAATGGCACACAGGTTAGAGTTGCTGGATAAACAGAGTCACTAGGGCAAAATGGGGAGGAGGTGCTGTAGTGTGGTGAATAGCTTTGTGAGGTTAAGGGTGGAAGGAGAAAAATCAGTTAGGAGGCTGTCGTTGTTATGGCGGGGAGAAAGCATTGTAACTTGGACTGGAATGACTGTAGTGTAGAAGAGAAATAGATTGTATAGGAGATTTGGACTCAGAGGATGGCAATGTGGAAGATCAACGGACTGTGCAGGAGATCTGGGGATGCTAAACTAACATGACTTGATGGTGATAGATAAGGGTGAAGGATGGAAGGGATGTGTCATGGAGAACTGTAACCCTTTTGTTTTATACAACTGGGGGATCAGAATGCTGTTTATAGAGAGGGAGCCTTAAAGGATGACCAATTTTGGAGAGGAAGCTGGTGAGCTCAGTTTTTGTCATACTTTATTTCAGGTATACATAGAACATCCAAGTGGCAATGTTGAGTAGCAGTTGGATATGGGAAGACTGGGGCCAATGTTTGGAAATGGAAACCGTGGGCAGGGAATAGATGGCAAGAGTATAGAGCAGAGAGAAAAAAAAAATAGGTCTAAGACTAAGTGAAGAAGAACTCCAGGATTAACAATTAGGAGGAAAACGAATGGAGAAACTGGGAGTCAGTGTTCAGGGAGGCAACCAGAAAACCAGGAAGTGAGCTGTCATTGTAGCATCCCAGGAAGGAAAGATGCTCAAGAAGGTATCGGTCAGCAGGTCACAAATACGGCTGAGCAGTCAAGTGAGATGTGGTTTCAAACTTGCCCATTGAACCTACTGTCCTCAAGGTGACTCGTGAGCCAAGCAAGAGTAATTTAAGGGAGAATGTTGGCATCACAGGTCATCCTGAAGAGGGTTGAGAGTAGAGGGGAAGGTGAGGTGAGGCAAGTAAACAATACTGGCTGTGAAAAGGAGGGGAATTCAAAACATAACAGGAATGACATATGGAGCCAAAATCATGACTCTCTTGATGATAAGAGAGGTTATGATTAAAGCAACCAAGAGAAAAAATTCAAAATAGAGCCCAGCCACGGTGGCTCATGCCTGTCATCCCACAACTTTGAGAGGCCAATGTGGGCAGATCACGAGGTCAAGAGATTGAGACCATCCTGGCCAACATGGTGAAACTCTGTCTCTACTAAAAAACAAAAATTAGCTGGGTATGGTGGCACGTGCCTATAGTCCCAGCTACTCTGGAGGCTGAGGCAGGAGAATTGCTTGAACCCAGGAGGCACAGGTTGCACTAAGCCAAGATCATGCCACTGCACTCCAGCCTGGTGACAGAGTGAGAGTCCATCTCAAAAAAAAAAAAAAAAAAAAAAATTCAAAATAGAAGAAAGAAGGAGAAGAGTGAGAAAGAGAGAGGAGATAACTGACAATGGGTAGGGTCCTGAAAGCAAGAGCAGGGGTGGGTTGTCTCGTTTATAGAGGGTTCTCTCATTTTGTGAGAGAAGAGGAGAGGATGGAAATGTGCTAATGCTTTGTAGGGAGGAACTGAAGTGTCCGAACGGCTCTGTTTTCTTGAGAAGTGGGGTGAAGCCATCTACCAAAAGTGTAGTGGGGGACAAATTGCATCAAGAATTTGGAAAGAGAGGAGAAGCTTTAATCATGGAGAGTGGAAGGTAAGCAGAATAGAGAGATGAAAATTCTATTCATTCACCCGAGGGTCTATCTGGTGGAAACTGAGGAGGGTCTGTTTGATGGACAATAAGAAGGGTCTATCTGATGAAGACTGTGGGCATGAAACTCAAGCTAATAGATCTTGGTCTTTCCAACCTGGAGAAAATTCTCTTTTTCACACCAGATCAGATGAATGGAAAGGACAGATGAATAGTTGTTTTATATTTTATTTATTTTTTTTATTCCCGTCTTTTTCTTTTTACACCTGACACTTTAATATTTCTGAAATTACTGTGTATATTATACATGGCAGAAATCTAACTATAATTCCTCACAATTTTCTCAATTGTAAAGGACAATTAATTGACCAGTCAAAACTTTCCCTGGTGATTTAAAATGCCATCTTATCACCATGTTAAATTATTTTATATTCTAGCATATGTTGTTTGGTTTTCTGTTCTATTTCACTGAGTTGTAGCTTTTACTGTGACAGTATTTCTCTATCGCATTAAGATGACATGTTTTGATACTTGGTAGAACAAGTCTTTTTATTATTCTTCTTTTGCAAAGTTTTCTGAGGTATCACTACCCATGTATTCTTCCAGAAGAATTAAGGAATAATTTTATAAAATTTTAATTATATTTCATCAAAAATTTTACTGCAGTTGCACTTTTTTTCTCTTTTTTGGGAAGCAGAGAGTATCACTTTGTAACATAAGTCCTTCTATCCAGTAAACCATATAAATCTTCATGTATTAATGCTTCTTTTTATGCCCCTCAGTTAAAAATGTTTTTCTTTTATTTCTTACAAATTGTATTTCTAGGACTTTATTATTGTTCATATTGTTTTTGTATTATATTTAAAAGTTTCTTTTATAGTGTTTTGTATTATATGGAAAAGTATACATAATAATGTATGAATAGTTTAAGAATAATTATCAAATACACATGTGCCCACTATCTGCTCTAAGAAATAAAATACTACTGTACTATCGAAGCACTTTTTATGCCAATCACTATTGTCTCCTTTTTCCTTCCCCATCAGTAAATATATAAATAAATAAAAACAGGTACTACAGATACTATCCTGATTTTTCTTTTCTTTTTTTTCAGACAGAGTTTCACTCTTGTTGCCCAGACTGGAGTGCAATGTCGCGATCTCGGCTCAATGCAACCTCCGCCTCCTGGGTTCAGGTGATTCTCTTGTCTCAGCCTCTCAAGTAGCTGGGACTACAGGCACCCGCCACCACACCTGGCTAATTTTGTATTTTTAGAACAGACAGGGTTTCACCATGTTAACTAGGATGGTCTTGAACTCTTGACCTCAGGTAACCTGCCTGTGTTGGCCTCCCACAATGCTGAGATTACAGGTGTGAGCCACTGAACTCAGCCTGAATTTTCTCTTAATCATTCTCTTATTTTTATTTGGAGTTCTGAATATATACATATATCCAAGACAATATATCATTTAGTTTTTCTTGGTTTCTTTTAAATCTATGTGGATTGAGTGTTTTCTATTATATGATTTGCATTTGTCACTCATCATCATTTTGAGATTCATCTATTTTGATGCACATAGTTGTATTTAATTCATCTCTATTTTATGAATATATTCTTATTTATTCTACCATTCCATAGTATATGAACTTTAGAGTTGTATCCACGTGGGGTTTTCTTAGAATATAATTTATTAGAATATTTTTGTATATTTGGTTGAACATATATCAAGATTTTACTAAGGTACACTTAGGAATAGAGGGTCTATTCCTACGACCCAAGGGCATATCAGTCTTTGTTTTCACAGGGTAATGCCAAATTGTTTTTCAAAGTGCTGGTAGCACTGCCCTAAGCAATGTTCTGAGAGTTACTACTTCTCTACATCTTTATTAACATTTGGTATTATCAGATTTTAAAATTCTAGACCATCTGGTAAGTATAAAATGATACTTCACTAAGGTTTTATATGCTTTTACCTATTCACTAGCATCTTTTAATGTTTGTTGGACGTTACTGTCCTTTTCCTGATGATCTGTAAAGATTCACTGTGTATGTTTGATACTGATCATTTTATTGGCTATATGTGTTACTGAAAAACTTCTTTTGTGTCTTGTGTTTCTCTTTATGTTACCTTTGAATATGGATCAGTTCTTAATTTTAATGTACTCAAAGTTGATCAGATTTTAGTTTTTGTATGGGAGAAAGACAGAGAAAGACAAATTTAGTAGCAGACACTGTTGATGGCCTGCCTATATCCCACTGAATAATGCTTACTGCAAAATACTAATTTACCTAAATGCTGTGGGAGCCAACTTGTTCTCCACATAGAGAAAGCAAGAAGTGCCAGAGAGTTAATGCCCTGAAAACATCCTTCAAGCAATGAAAGACAGGAAGGTGATCGATGAACATCCCAGTTTCCTTACTACTTGGTTGGGTAACTCTGAGACATGTTTTACTAGCACTTCTTAAACTATTTCAAACACTGAAACCATTGTGATGAGGACAATGATAATTCCAAATCCACCGTGGACTCATGCTATCATAAAATACAATGAAAATAAATTACTAGGGAAGTAAAATTTTAAAGTAAAAGTGAAATTGAAAAGCAAAAAAGCCTGTAATCCCAGCACTTTGGGAGGCCCAAGGTGGGCGGATCACGAGGTCAGGAGATTGAGACCATCCTGGCTAACACAGTGAAACCCCGTCTCTACTAAAAATACAAAAAATTAGCCGGGTGTGGTGGCAGGCGCCTGTGGTCCCAACTACTCGGGGAGGCCAAGGCAGGAGAATGGCATGAATCTGGGAGGCAGAGCTTACAGTGAATTGCAGTAAGCCAAGATAAAACCACTGCACTCCAGTTGGGGTGACAGAGTGACTCCGTCTCAAAAAAAAAAAAAAAAAAAAAAAAGAAAGAAAGAAGAGAAAAGAAAAAGCAAAAAAGAAAAATAGTAAGCTCCTTCTTTTTAAATACTTTCTCTTTCTGTGCTTGTCTTGTTATGGATTAGAAAGGGTCAATGAGTCAGTGCTGGTCATTGGACCATACGTGGAATAGCACTGTTCTAGAACTCAGTCATTCACATGGTAATTTTTTTGTTAATATATTTTGTATTGACTTTCTTCCCTTTCCTGTCTCACTTTCCCTCTTTCTTATGAGTGTGTTCTGAGACCATCTCCTAAATAAACTACTTCCATTTGTCTCAGGGTCTGCTTCTGAATAAACCCATACAAAAGAGTTTTAGTTAAGAAACACTTTCTCTATCCTGAAGTCATAAGAATATTTTTCTAAATTTTCATTGACATTTAAGAGTTACTCCTTTAATAAAATGTCCTCAACTCATTTACAATTGTGTTACTATGTATAACATGAGGTAAGAATCCAATTTTAATTCTTTCTCCTTATCCTAGGGAGATTCAAAAAATATTTTTAATTCCTCAATTGATCTGCCTGATAACTTTAACTTCAGTCACATTTCCACATATGCATGGGTCTACTTCTATGTTCTATTATATTCAATTGTTTCTACTAGACTTTCCCTGTGTCAATATCACATCTTAATTAACAATGAAGTGTAAGTCTTGTTATCTGGTAAAGTCTACTACTTTGTACTTCATGTTCAGGACTGTGTTGGGTACTCTTACCTTTTCTCCTTACATAAACATTTTAGGACTACCCTGTACCTTTTCAAAAAATGTTTGATTTGGCTGGGTGCGGTGGCTCACGCCTGTAATTCTAGAATTTTGGGAGGCCGAGGCAGGTGGATCACGAGGTCAGGAGATCGAGACCATCCTGGCTAACACGGTGAAACCCCGTCTCTACTAAAAATATAAAAAATTAGCCGGGCGTGGTGGCGGGTGCCTGTAGTCCCAGCTACTCGGGAGGCTGAGGCAGGAGAATGGCGTGAACTCGGGAGGCAGAGCTTGCAGTGAGCTGAGATCCGGCCACTGCACTCCAGCCTGGGTGACAGAGCGAGACTCTGTCTCAAAAAAAAAAAAACAAAAAAGTTTGATTTTTGAATTTTAGTTGTATGTATTATAGATCAATTGGGAGATAATATCATGTCTTTATAATAATAGGTTTTCTGATCCATGAACATGGTGTATCTTTTATTTAGGCCTTCCTTAACGTCTTTCAGTGCTTTATACATTTATATGTGCATCTTGAAAACTTATGTTAAATGTATTACTAAATACCTTATATTTTTATTGCAATTATAAATAATGTCTTTAAGAAAATACCACACACTTGTTAGGTTAATAGAAATGGAATTGACTTTTTAATGTTAATGTCATGGCAAACATGTTATATTCTTATATTAATTCTAATAATTTGTTTGCAGATTTCTTTGGGTTATCTATGTAGAGATAATTGTAGCACCTGTAGTTAATAATAGTTTTGCTCTTTTCCAATCTTTTATTTTATTATCTTCAACGATAGCCACCAATACAGTCTTTAATAGAAATGATGATATGTCTATCTCCAATTTCAAAGATAATGATGATATTGTTTCATCTTTGAGTATGGTGTTTGTAGGTTTATTCATTATCTTTATCAGGTTGAGGGGGTCATTTTTATTCCAGGCATACAAGAATATTTTGTTTTTTAAATCATGCTGAGAATTAACTGATGCTTTTTCTGTATCTACTATAACGATGATACGTGTTTCCCGTCTCTTAGTATGTTACTGTAGTAAATTACACAAACAGATTTACTAAAGTTAGACTAACACTAATTTCTTAAACTATTCTTTGCATATTTACACAGTTTTGGATTGTTTGCTAATATTTTGTTTAGGTATTTGCATATATTTTTTCTCATAAGCTTTTCTGCTTTTAATATCAAGGTTACAGTCTTGTCATAAATTGAAGGGGGAAGTGCTTCTTCTTTTCCCTCTCTCATGAAGTGTGTAAGATTGGGATTACAAACTCCTTGAGTGTTTGACTGATTGCACTTGTAAAGTCACACGGGACTGATGTGCACTTTGTTGCAAACGTTTAAATTACTGATTCTATTTCTTTATTTGTTGTAAAACGATACAGAATTGTTTTTCCTTGAGTCAAGTTTCTTCATTAATATTTTGCCATATCACCTAAATTTTACATTTATTGGTATAAGATTATATACACTATCATCATTTATCTTGGTTACTGCCAAATAAAAACAAATGCATAAAACAAACATCTCATTAATTTTTCAGTACTGAACTTCATATCCTGCCTGACCTTGCTTTTCTTTACAGTTTTCACTCCTTAAGCACACGTCCCTAAACACAATAGAGTTTATCACCAAATAAATAAGAACAGTAAATAGTGCTAAACTCTTTTACAAAGGCCAGTCTGGAAGAACTACTACCTTTACAACGTTAACTTCCATTCCATGAACATGTTCTATCCCAGGATTTATTTAGATATTCTTACTAAGCATGTGTAGTAGTCTTTTTGTTTTGTTTTTAAAAATCTTATTCCTTGCTCCAATTGTTAGGGGGTATTTGCTTTGCTCTATCAGATTTGTTATTTTTAATATGAAGGAAAGCATTTTTTAAAATCTGTCCAGTAACCTTTCCGCACGCAGCCTTCTAAGAAGTGGTGTGTGATGGTCTGGTTTAATGGGTCATTCTGCTGCTTACCATGTAAGTCCTTATTTTAAATATTTCCAACTCACAGGGAAAGGAAAGAATTTAGATATATCCATGCATTACTTGGCTGGATAAGGGGTCTGTCTGACGTGTGGGGCAGTGGTATGAGGGGCAGGTAAGGAAGGGAAAGACTAGGCAGCAGGAAGATTCTCCATGGCAAGATGGCTTTTTAGGTGTTTTCAGGGGCAGCCTGAAGTTAGTTACCACAGACACTGCTCCTTCCTGTAATTGTTTCTTTACAATGAGATCCTTCCATTGAAGCCCTCTTTTCTCATTTGCCATATGCCCTGAATGTAGGCTTAGAGGGGGAGCTCTCGTTCTCTGCATAACGGACTAGCAAATAAATAAAGATGACCAGGGCACTGACCTCTCTCCATTCCCCACTCCCATCCACCAGCTCCAAGGCCCACTCCTGTTTTTAGCATTGGTTGGTCCAAGTTGGAGGTACTTATGCAGATAGACTTGGAAGTCATTTCCTCCAGTTCCCTAAGGGGTTTTCTTTCCAGGCAGTCTCTGCAAAGTCATCTCTTTCCCATTTAGGACTCCCTCCCCCACGATGTCTTGCATTAATTCTTTCAGGAGCAGTCAGGGCATCCTCTTACAGTTCTCAGGGCAGGTGCAAAGGTGTTTTTCTCTGTATTTCTTTAGGACAGTAGTTTAAGAAGAGTGATCAGATTGGCATTTCTAATCAAAACTCTTATTTTCATCACTGAGACCTAAAAGGCAGTATTGTGGAATTAAACAATGATCACGGGTTGGAGCCACATTACCTGGGTTTTTGTCCTGTTCCCACCACTGTATTACCTTGGCTAAGCTGCTTAACATCTCTGTGTCTCACTTTCCTTACTTTAAAATGAGGATAAAAATACTACCTACTACATAGGTTGTCCTGGGGATTCAATATGTTAATATACACAAAGTGCTTAGCTAGGTGTCTGGCACAAAGTAAATACTATATATGTCTGATCCTCCCCCTGGCCCCATTGCATTCTCTGAGAACAGCTCTAGGGCAGCCTGGAGATCACTAATTTGATTTTTTGTAGAGACAATTAAGATTATTGCTATTTCCTGTGATTTCCTTACCCCAATCTGCTCTATCCGAATGATGTTATATTGCTAATCATAGAAGCTATATCTTCTCATAGCTTACTGAGCTTTCTACGATATTCTTCTGATTTCTATGGTAAATAATCTAAAAATCTATTTTTTCTCTGAGGACTCAGAATTCACTCATTCAATAATGTATTTATTGTGTCCTTATTTGTCTACCTGGCACTGTTTTTCTAAGTGCTTGGGAAGCAGCAGTAAGCAAAACATAAGGAAAAATTCTTGTCTCTGGAATGCATTCTAGTGGGAGAAGACAGATAAAACTAACAGTGAAATATACAGTATGTCAGATGATAACTGCTAAGGAGACACCCAAAGCTGGAAAGGGGGACAAAGAGTGTGCTGTAGGAGGCTTCCAGTTTTTAATAGAATGGTCTGAGAAGAGCTCGCTGAGAGGTGACACTGGAATAGACTCGAAGAAGCTGAAGGAACCGTCCTGCTTATTTGGCAAAACACTACTGTAGCCAAAAAGAATGGCAAGTGCAAAGGCCCTGAGGAAGGGATTTCCCTGATATATTTGAAGAGAACAATGACTGAATTTGCATAGTGAGGCACAAATATCAAGAGATGACAGAGAGGCAAACCAAAGTGGGAATTCTGGTCACCTGGAGCATGTGAGCCACTGTAAGGCTTTGGGTTTTTAATCTCAGTGACATGAGAAACCATCAGAGAGTTGCGAGCAGAGGGAGTGATATGATTTGCTTTGTGATGTAACAAGATCATTTTGGTGCTGTGTTAAGAAAAGAACACAGGGGCCAGAGCTGAAGCTGCAAAGATGATTTAGAGGCGGCTGCAATAATCTGGGTTGGAGAGCACAGTGGGGCTGTGAGAAATGGTCAAGGTCTTGACATATATTGCAAGATGAACCAAGAGAATATGTTAGTGGTTCGGATGTGGGGAACAGCAGGGCTGCTGCTTTGCACAAAGCCAGGGGGTCTTAATCAAAAGCAATAAAAGGTGAAGAGGTTCTCTTTTTGAGACAGGGCCTTGCTCTGTCACCCAGCCTGGAGCGCAGTGGTGCATTCATGGCTCACTACAGCCTCAACCTCCCAGTCTCAAGCAATCCTCCCACTTCAGCCTCCTGAGCAGCTGAGATCATAGGTACATACCACCACGCACAACTAGTGTGTGTGTGTGTGTGTGTGTGTGTCTGTGTGTGTATGTAAAGATGGGAGCCCATCATGTTGTCCACGCTGGTCTCAAACTCCTGGGATCAGGCAATCCACCTGCCTTGGCCTCCCAAAGTGCTGGGATTACAGGGATGAGCCACCATGCCCAGCCAGAAGGGGTTTTCTTTGGAGATGCAAAAGCCAGGGCCTCAGTTCTGACAAAAGTGAGAAGTCAAAGGTTTTGGCTCGAGCCACTAATAAAACAGAGTTGCCATTTACTGAGATGGGGAAGACAGTGGGAAGAACAAGTTGAGGGATGATCAGAGGCTCAGTTTTGAATGTGTTTAATTCCATGGGCTGATTAGCAATCTAGGTGGAGAAGTTGAGAAGACAGCTGGATAACTGACTCTGGAGGGCTGGGGAGAGGGCTGTTCTGGAGGTAGCAATTGGGAAAACTATTAACATATGGATGGATTTCAAAGCCAGGAGACTGGAAGAAGAAATTAGGGAAATGAATGTGGATCCAGGGTCAGCAAACTACGGCTCTTGGGTTGAATCCAACCAGCTGCCTGTCTTTGTAAATAAAATTGTATTGGAACACTGCGGCAACCATTTGTTTATCCATTGTCTCTGGCTGTTTTCCTGCTACAATGGCAGCATGGAGTAGCTGCTACAGACCCTCTCGTGGATAAAGCCTACACTTTAAGACCTGGCCAACCTCTGGTGTGGACATGAACAGGAAAGAGTCCCAAGAATTGGGCCAATAAGGTTGGGATGTGATATGGTTTGGCTGTGTCCCCACCCTAAATCTCATCTTGAATGGTAATCCCCATAATCCCTACATGTCAAGGGACATAGCAGGTGGAGCTAATTAAATCATGGGGGTGGTTTCTCCCATGCTGTTTTCATGATAGTGAGTGAGTTCTCAGGAGATCTGATGTTATTATAAGTGTTTGGTCGTTTCTCCTGCATTCATTCTCCTTTCTGACGCCTTGTGAAGAAAGTGCCCTGCTTCCCCTTCACCTTCCGCCATGATTGTAAGTTTCCTGACGCCTCCCAGCCATGCTGAACTGTGAGTCAATTAAACCTCTTTCCTTTATAAATTACCCAGTTTTAACCAGTTCTTTACAGCAGTATGAAAATGGACTAATAACACGCTGCTTAAAAGGAACCAGCAAACTGTAATCCCAATATTTTGAGAGGCTGAGGTGGGAGGACGGCTTGAGGCTGGGAGTCTGAGATCATCTCGGGCAATACAATGAGACCTTGTCTCTACAAAAAAAGTAAAAATAAAAATAAATAGGCCATGCACGGTGGCTCACGCCTGTAATCCCAGCACTTCGGGAGGCCGAGGCTGGTGGATCACCTGAGGTTGGGAGTTCAAGACCAGCCTGACCAACACGGAGAAAACCCCATCTCTACTAAAAATACAAAATTAGCCGGGCGTGGTGACGCATGCCTGTAATTCCAGCTACTCAGGAGGCTGAGGCAGGAGAATCACTTGAACCCAGGAGGCAGAGGTTGCGTTGAGCCGAGATCGTGCCATTGCACTCCAGCCTGGGGAACAAGAGTGAAACTCCATCTCAAAAATAAATAAATAAATAATAAAAATAATAAAATAAATAAATTAGCTGAGCATGCTTGCACATGCCTATATGTGATGACACATGCCTATATGTAATTATCCCACATGTCCTAGCTACTGGAGAGGGTGAGGTGCGAGGGCCATTTGAGCCCAGGAGTCAGAGGATACAGTGAGCTGATCACACTACTGCCCTCTAGCCTGGGAGACACAGTGAAACCCTATCTTTAAAATAAAATCAAAGAGGAGAAGCCACTGCCGAAGGAGGAAATCTGGAAGTATGTGATGAATTGGAAGCAAAGTACAAAAAGTGTTTTAGGGAGGATTTAACAACCAGCTGTGTCAAATATTGCCAACTGGTTAAGTAAGAGGATCCGTCTCTCTGAGTAATGACTATTGGATGTGGTGACTTGAAGGTCACAGGTGATCTTGAAATAATTGTTTTGGTGGAATGGCAGGGATCTGAGCTACGTTGGTTGAATGGATTCAAGAACAAATAGAAAGAATATGGATGCATAAAGAGGGGATAGAACAGTAGCTTGAGGAGAAGATAGAGCTGGGTGTTTCTGTTTTTTGTCTTTTTAAACATGGGAGAAATACAGCTTGTGTAGAAGGTCAGAAATATATCCAGTTACAAAGGGAAATTTTGATGTAGGGTGGAAAGCGGACAATTGCTGGAGCAATGACATTGAGTTAAAAAAGTAAGTGGGTTTTACTGCATTAAGCAGAAAAACTTGCCTTTATTTAGAAAACAAATGGTTCATCCATAGAAACAGGGAGGTGAGGGGGAGGTCAAATAGGGCAACATTTGGACAATGGGAGCTGGAGGGAATTTCTTTGAATGGTTTCAGTTCCTCAGTCTATTAGGTAACAAGGTCATCTGTGGAAGTGAGAATAGGTGGATGTGCTAGAAGTTTGAAGATATGAGAAATATTCTCTGGGAGACCAGAAGGACGAATGGGCCAGGGAAAGACAGTATTACCAGGCAGCTTTAAAAGCCAGCTCCAGTGGTGCTTCTGGCTTCCAAATGAGAGTGATTAGCACAGTGGTGTGCAGCAGCTACGGAAGGAAAGACCTAGCACAGACAGGAAATCAGATGGAACTAGGGTTGTGAACAGCTGGAAATGAGAATGAGGCTGAGGTGTTGCGGGAGTATGCAAGGATGTAACTGGAATGATCAGCCAAGGAATTTAAGCTGGGCAGAGCAGGGAATGAGGGCAATGAACAAGGTAGCAAGTCCTAGTGGGGCTGAGTTTTTGGAGCTACAATACTAGAGGGAATAAATTGAAAAGAGAAGAGATGTGGTCAGAGTGAAATGTTTGAAAATGAGATTACAGAGGGGTTAGAGGTTACTTAAAAGTGGCCTTTTGCTCAGGGCAAATGGAAATTTTGCGTAGATCTCGTTTTGTTTTTCCTGAACACCCTGAAATAAAAAGCTGTCTATGACGTCTGACGTTGGCCACACACCACTTAGCAAAGATCTTGGCAGAGAGTAGGTTAAGGGCTTTACACATAGACTTTCATGTCCTACAGCCTCTGTAGAGAGGCATTTTACAGATGGGGCACTAAAGCGTACAGAATGCGAATCCTTTAATCAAGGTTGCATAGTGAAGTAGTGGATGAAGCCTGGATATAGCTCAAACTCTTCTATTTCCAAAGCAATTCCCAAATCACCCCTTTCTTCTATCACCTGGTAGATCTGTGGGTCCAGAAGGCTGAAAGGCTGTCATAGCATCTTAAAGCAGCAAAATCAGGATGTCTCATCCCAAGTAAGAGGCTCCTTCCACCCACCACATTGCCATTTCATAGTCAAGATGTCCTTTACAATGAGGTAGACTTACTTTCCTTTGATTAAACTAGGTCTCTCTCTCTCTCTCTCTCATTGTAAAAAGACTTCTTGGCAAAAAATTCCTTTTTTGTCTTATCTTCTAATTTGATGTCCCTTTTCCATTCTTTTTTCTTTGTAATTCTTTAATGAATCCACATTTTCCCTTTCCACAATTTCATTTCTTCTTCTACCTAACAGCATGGAACTTTCCATCCTTTTGACAGAGTTCTACAACAAAGGTTAATTACTTTATAATTTCATTCTCTTAAAAAAAAAGCACACTAAAATTGCTAATTTTAACTGTGCTTCTTGTCAGTGGGTTCATGTAAATTCACTGTAATTAAACCAGATGTTTTCTTGTGCCTTAAAGTCAGGTGGTAATTTAAGGAAAATTTTCATTTCAACATAAAGGAGGACAGAGTGTTATCAAGGGAAGTTTTCTCCTCTCCTCTCCCCTCCCCTCCCCTCCTCTCCCCTCCCCTCCCTTCCTCTCCCCTCCCCTCCCCTCCTCTCCCCTCCCCTCCCCTCCTCTCCCCTCCCCTCCCCTCCCCTCCTCTCCCCTCCCCTCCCCTCCTCTCCTCTCCCCTCCCCTCCTCTCTGCTCCCCCCTCCCCTCCCCTCCTCTCCCCTCCCCTCCTCTCCCCTCCCCTCCTCTCCCCTCCCCTCCTCTCCCTCCCCTCCTCTCTGCTCCCCTCCCCTCCTCTCCCCTCCTCTCCTCTCTGTATCTCCATTTCCACATCTGAAAAGGGGTTAACAATGGTGAACTTTGGGGGTAGGTATGAGAAATATCAAGGTAGTATATATAAAAGCAGAGAGTCCTGCACAATTCAACAGGCATTTCCCTTGATACTTTTCTCGTCTAGGTCATTTTTTTTGTCTCTCCACTCCAGTTGCCATATTTGCTTTTTCATTCATTATAATGAGGCTTGGAACTAACTTAATAAGAGAGATTTAGAGTTTTAGTCTCATATTTCCCAGTTGTGTTGGAGAAAATATATTTGTTCCAGATAAATCTTTACATCTTAATTAACTATAGCCTTTTAATTGAACTATACGGTGGTATGCTACTAAATGTTTCACAACCTGCTCTCCAGGGAAAAATAAACACAAAAAGTTTGCCAATTTCCATGGTGTAAATATTTCCACCATGGTTGATTTGAAGCAAAGAATGTGGCACTACTGAACTTGGAGGTGGGAAGAGATGCAAGCTAGTCTGAGTTAGCTTTGAATAGAGCTAAAAGATGTCTTATATCTCCCCATTCTTCACAAACAATACCCATAAATGGGACACTATGGTGTCATGAAAAGCACATGGATTTTTATGTGGGATGGTCATTTATTCATCTATCTATTCATTCAACAGTAGTTAATGAGCCCACACTATGGATGAGCAGAGTAACAACATGAAACAAAGGTTCTATTCTCATTAAGCTTATCTCTCTTATAGAGAGATAATAAAGTAATCAATATACAGCATGAGGTAGAGAAAAATAAAGCAGAGAAGAGTGGTATAGGTGGCCAGGTATAGAATTACACATTAGGTGGTCAGGGAAGGCCCTTCAGGTAAGATTTTGAATTCTATTGATTCCTCTTCTGCACAACTGTATCAACAGCATCTATATCAAAGTGTTTGGGAACTGACTGTAAGAAGGGAGAGTATCAGCTCAATGCCTAGCTCACAGTGGGCATTTGAAAAACATAATTGCATTTCTCTTTACCCTTTATAATATCTCAAGACCATCTTTGTAAACATCTCAAATGTACTGAGCTCTAATAAAGTGATGCCTTCAGGACTCAGTAGGGCGTGAATAGCTTTCACCCTTAGGCTAAATGACTCTGGACTGCTTTATTTATTGCCTTGTTGTTACTGCTTTTTCTGCTTTTCCCTTCACTTTTCCCTTTTCCAGGTGTTACACGCCACATCTTGTTACTACAGATGTCCTCATCCTTAGCAACATGCAGCCTCCTTCTAGCTTACTGTAACCTGAGAAACCTGATGATCGACTCATTAGAAATGTACACTTAATAAAGGTACTCATTCCTGAGGCACGTCAGTCTTCCTTACAATTCAAGTACATGAGCTTTTTAAAAAGTATGATGCTAAATGAAATAATATATGTTTTATATGTGATTAATTATATTGAATATCAATTATATTAATTATAGTATATATTGCCATTAATTATAATCAGTTACATTATATATAATTAGTATATGGGATTCTACATTTCCTTATTTGTAAAACAGAAAAAATAGCACTCTTTGCTCCTTCACATTTAGTGTTAAGATTAAATGATCTACATGGCTAGTGAAAATGCAAAATCTACAACTTCTGTGGAAGAGTACCTCTTAACAGCTAACAAAACTGCATATGCTCTTACTCTGTGACTCTTACAATCCCACTTTTAGGAATTTACCCTGAAGATACATTGCCACAAGTACCAAATAACCTATGCACAAGCCTATTTGCTACAGTATTATTTATGATAGTAAATAATGGAAACAACCTGGGTGTCTATTGGATATTGGTTGAATAAATCACAGTATTTCCATCAACACAATGAAATACCATAGAGTCATAAAAAATAATGAGAAAATTCTGTAGTAACTGATATGAAGTGATTTCCGGGATATACCAAGTGAACAAAAACACAAGATGCAAAGTATATCAATTATGCTACCTTTTATATAAGAAGTAGGAGGAAGAAAAGTATTATGTATTTTTTGCAAAAAGAACTCTAGGAAAGATCAACCAGAAAGGAATGAAAACAGCTACCTTTCAAGTGTGCATTGGAATAGTAAAAAGAGACAGAAATGGTAGTAATATTTTTTGGAATGTACCTTGTAATGTAGTTTTTTAATGGTGCTTTTATTTTTAATTTAATGTAAAGTTCTGAGATACATGAGCAGGAAGCGCAGGTTTGTTATACAGGTAAACGCATGCCATGGTAGTTTGCTGGACCTATCAACCGACCACCTAGGTATTAAGCCCCATATGCATTAGCTATTTATCCTGATGCTCTCCCTCCCCACACTCCCCCAACAGGCCTCAGGATGTGTTGTTCCCCTCCCTGTGTCCATATGTTCTCATTGTTCAGCTCCCACTTACAAGTGAGAACATGCGGTGTTTGGTTTTCTGTTCCTGTGTTAGTTTGCTGAGGATAATGACTTCTAGCTCCATCCATGTTTCTGCAAAGGACATGATCTCATTCCTTTTTATGGCTGCATAGTATTCCATGGTATAAATATACCACATTTTCTTTATCCAGTCTACCATTGATGGCCACTGGGACTGACTCCATGTCTTTGCTATTGTAAATAGTGCTGCAATGAAAATATGCATGCATGTATCTTTATAATATAATGATTTATATTCCTTTGGCTATATACCCAGTAATGAGATATAGTTTTGATTTTTGAAACATGCAACTGTTTTGCATGTTAAAAGCAATTAAATTAAATTAAAAAGCCTAGGTGGAAGGCAAATCTTAAAAGGGAAACAAATGAACATAACTGAGTATCAAATGGATAATATAATCATACGGAGAAAAGAACTGAACTTTTGAACATAGTATTCTCACTGCATACCCTCAGTGGTATACAGCCTAAGGAGAGAAAAACTGAAATCTTGAATCTAACTTAGTATAATAGCTTTATTGTTTTTAGAGGGATTGGTGTTGCAATTCTGAAACCATTTTAGGTGTGTTTCAGGATGGAGCAAATGAAAAATATGTGAATATGGAGCATCAGGGTTCTCACTGCAGGAGAAGAGAGATATACGTATAAAATGTGTTGAATTTCAATCAGTATGAGCCCATGACTTTCAACAAAAATAAATTATATTCCCCAGCTCTGCCTACTGAAAGAACCTAGAGGCAATAACGCATCACCAAGCACACCTAAGATGTATATCTTAGTGCCAAAATACCACTCCCCACTGAAAGCAACCAGAAATCCCCAATAAGTGGCTGACCTCAGGTCTGGGGCAGGGACATTAAAAGGATAGTCTAGAATATTTTTGTTGTGCCAGAAGCAAGGAAGACTAGTAAGAACAGGTCAAAAGGACCTGGGAATCAGCTTGAAGAGACTGCCACTTGGAGCATCACAGAGAATGACAGTAGAGGATTTTAATACATTGAGTCGAAAATGATTTAGGAATCAACCAGGAGAGCAAAAACAGGAAGACGAAGAGAGAAAAAAAAGCTCTTCTATAAAGAAGAAGGCTAACTAGTAAGCGTAGAGAGAATTATGGATGTGTAAATCACCCTTTTGAAGGCACCAATGTAATAACTGATTCAGGTGAAGACTCTCAGGGGGTGTTAAAACCATTGAGTGAAAGTTTTAGGGGAATACAATACTCATTCCAACTCAAAGTTTCACTTCAAGGATACTTTACAAAAGAAAAAAAGGTGCTACATGTACAGTGGAGGGACCGGGTAGTTCTTGTCTTATCTAAGTGACCAGATGTGGCATCATCAGTACTGGGGCTCCCTGACATTACGAACTTCTTGACAAAATACAATGAGAAATATATATCACCAAGGTAATGGTTTTGCCAAAAATATCCCGAACCCTGGTTTTGTCCACAGAATCAGGTTAAATATTATTAAAAATGTAAACAAACTGTATATTACATGATTTTAAATTAATGCAAAATTTATTAGAGGTTAAATAGCATTGTGGGTATGTAGCAGAAAGTTATTTTTAGCTCATGTATGCTAAAGGGTTTAGAAATCAACTGTCATGATTTCTGCAATTTACTTTCAAATGGTTAAAAATTGTACGTATTCATAAATATATTTACATAGCATACATTATCTATCATGTAGATGTAAGATACACACACTAGTAAATGCAGCGAAGTGTTTACAAATGTTGAATCTAGATGAGAAGTTTGTAAGTCTCCTTTGTACTATTCTTTCAATTTTTCTAGCCTTGAAAAATTTCACAATAAAATCTTGGGCAAAAGGAGCACAGGAGTCGTTGTATATAACATGTCTATCCATGCTTAGTCCAGTGTACCTGCTCAATAAATAGCAGCCAAAGTGACCTGCCAAGCAAAACCATCAACATGGTTTTCATCTTTCGAGGTGCAAGTGAACTGTGGTTTTGTCTGAGACATTTGTGGAAAAGGGAAAAATAAAGAATCTATTTAGTCTCTTATGAACAGCTGCTACCCAAATGAAGCCATGGGGCTCAGCAGCCATGAGCCTCTCTCTAGTGCTGGATTTCTTCACAGGCCCTCAAATGCACTGAGGTGCTGAAATTACAACTTCCTCAGAAGACAATTTTGTGGCACCGATGACAGCAGCATGAATTCAGCCATTCAGCCAACTCAATCCTAAAGGTTGCTTGCTGGCTCCCGGAGGGGTGTTTCAGTTAATCTACTAGAGCCACGCTATAGCCTCATCTTGTCCGTGAGGTGAATGAGTTCCCCAGTCAACAGAAATGGTGCCTCCTCCCTCTTTAGAGAGAATGGAACCTAACCCTGGCATACAGCGGGGTTCTACACTGAGACCTTCCTTCAGTCCAGTGGGTTTTGAGGCAGAGCCGCAGAATAGTTACAGAACTGAGGAATCGTGTCTCGCATGTTGGTGTTTTTAGTATGATAATGTCCACACATCTCCATAGAGCAGGAATTGATGTTTTATTAATGATGTTTAATTAAAATTTAATTTCAAAGCATTCCCTGCTCTCATGTTGTTTTGATAAAGGCTTTGTTTCTTGGTGACAGGAAGAAGAAAGAGACAAGTTAAGGAACAGCTTAAAGCTGGACTTGGGGTTTGCTGAGGCACAGGATGGTCATCCTCAAAGAGCAGCTCCAGGCGGGCAGAGCATCTTGAAAAAGGTGCCCTGATTCGCTCCTTGGGCTTATTGTTCATCTCCTGAGTCCTGAATTTTCATGCTGATTTTCAGCAGGGACTTCTCCCTCTCTAACAACCAGGAATTCCCTGTGAATATCAGTCACTAAACCACCCTTTTGCCCTGACTCTGTTTCTCGTATCAGGCACCAAGCACACCTGCCACTTTTTGAGTGTCTCCAGTGTATTTCCTACAACCAGTTAGATTTCTAGATGTGTGGACGTGTCTAGAGCTCTGAAGAGGTTTCCTAGGGGAGTTGGGCAGTTTCTCAGTTGCCAGGGCTAGATGCTCCTTTGTGAAGATTCCTTTTTTTTTTCCCCCTGTGATTCACCAAAAATGTAGTACCTTATAATATGCCAGTGTTAGTCCAATTTCTTTATATATCATCCCACTTAATGTGCACGAGAATCTATAAGATGGGTACTTTAATGATTCCTTTCCTGTTTGAGATGGAGTCTCGCTCTGTCACCCAGGCTGGAGTACAGTGGCGTGATCTCAGCTCACTGCAACCTCCACCTCCCGGGTTCAAGCGATTATCCCACCTCAGCCTCCTGAGTAGCTGGGACTACAGGTACGTGCCGTCACGTCCAGCTAATTTTTTGTACTTTAGTAGAGATGGGGTTTCACCGTGTTAGCCAGGATGGTCTCGATCTCCTGACCTCGTGGTCTGCCCGCCTCAGCCTCCCATAGTGCTGGGATTACAGGGTGAGCCACCATGCCTGGCCAACTAATTCCATTTTATAGATGAGGAAACCAAGTCACTAAGAGGTTAAACAACTTGTCCAGGCATGCTTGGCTCCAGAGTGTACATTGTCTAACAGTGAACAATTCTACATGCTGGAGGAAGGGGCTACACATTTCTAAAACAATGAAGTCAGATCTAGGGAAATCTTCCTAGAACTTGAAGTTTTACACAGTCTACTCCAAGGATGACCCCAAAGTCCAGTGTGTGGGGTCTGCAAAGAGGATGGCTATGAGGATGAACTGGAGGGGTATAAGGGAGGGATGGATCATGAAAGTAGACTGTGTAAAACTTCCAGCTCTAGGATGGGACATGGTGGAAGTGAGAATTAGGGGCAAGGTAAGAAGAGGCTGGCACTATTTCCCTTATCTTCTCATGAGATTTTGCAGCTGAGAATGTGAATCTGGGTTCTACTCAGGGTCATAACTCTGAGGTATTTAGAACTTGCTTACATGAAGCAAGACAACTAGATCCTACTGGATCTCAGGAACACACAAAGAAAGAAACAAAAGAAAATGAAAAAAAGAAAACAAGTACTAAACAGAATTGCCACAGTGGAGGCGCTGTCTTCAAGTTCTAAGGCTAATCTGAGTCAAGTTGGGTATTTTCTTTTTGCAACTGACAATGCCAGTGCTCTGGCTAGACCATTCAGATCTCTGTATACCATTTTTGTGAACCTCTATCCTTTACCTGCACGTGCAGAGAAGCAAAAGTTACTGAAATTTTACCTCTGAATCTCTCCTCCCCATCCCAGACCCTAACTGTTGGCTGACAGCTTCCTTGCCTAACTTAGGACATCTGTGATGCATGGCCCACCCTGAACAGTTCCCTGAAGGCTCAGGTTGCAGCCAGTTTTTGCTGGACTTGGCCAAAAGTTGCACCTTGACTTTCTCCCCTCCCAGTCTGCCCTGGGAAAACTTTCTTAATCAGTCACTTGCACACGAATCTTCATCTGAGTCTGAGTCTCGGGAACTATCTAAAGCCATCCCACAAGGCAAGGGGCAGCCTGGCCTGGCTGGAGGGGAAACTGAAAGATGGTCATGGGGAAGTGTTTCTTAGGTAAGTCCTGGAACTGGCGAATTCTATGCTATCACTAAGGTAACTGCAGTGAACCTGGGAAGAAACATCCAAGTCGATCTGCGGCAATCAAGGAAAGCTTCCTGGAGGAAGTAACATTTGAGCAAAGACTTGAAAGGTCAATAGAGGTTTCCTTGCAAACATGAAGGAGAGGTCATTCCAAGCAAGAGAAATGGCATGGGTAAGGACAGAGAGGCAGGAAAAGTTCTGTGTTTTAGCAGTAGTGGCTCTGGGTTCTTGGAGTCTCAAGTTATGAGGAAGATAAACTGCAGGAAGCACACCCATTAGAAACTTGTAGGGTATGGAGGTGGGGTGGGTTGGGCAGGGAGACATGGAGGCTCCCAGGCTGACTTTCAGGTCTCTATCTTGAGTTACTAGATGCAGTTCATTGAGTTGAGGAACACAGGGAAAGTCAGTATCGAATTGGAGGTAAGTTCATTTTCAGATACCTTGAGTTTGAGATGACTGTCATCCAGCCAGGTGAATATTCAGTCCTGGGTGCATCCAATGTGTATGCTAAGCTTTTTATATGTATTTTCTGTTTTTAATTCTGACATAATTCAGCATTGTCTGACTTCCAAATTCAACATGTTTAAACAACATGATCCATATTTTCTCTTTCTGGAGGCACCAGTGCAGTCAAACCTTGGGCAGAGAAGGTGGTTGATACAGTTTGGGTATCTGTGCCCTCCCAAATCTCACATAGAATGTAATCTTCAATGCTGGAGGTGTGACTAGATCATGGAAGTGGATCCCTCATGGGTTGGTGCTGTCTTCATGCCAGTGAGTGAATTCCCCAGAGATCTGGTTGAGTGTGTGGCACCGCACCACCAATCTCTCTCTTGCGCCTGCTTTGGCCACGTGGTGTGCCTGCTTCTACTTCACCTTCCACCATGAATAAATGCTTCTCAGCCTCCCCCAAAGCCAAGCTGTGTCAGTGCTATGTTTTCTGAACAGCCTGCAGAACTGTGAGCCAATTAAACCTCATTTCGTTATAAATTACCCAGTCTCAAATGTTTTTTTGTTTTGTTTTGTTTTTTTTGTAGAGACAGAATCTCACTCTATTGCCCAGGTTGGAGTGCAGTGGTGCGATCTTGGCTCACTGCAACCTCTGCCTCCTGGGTTCAAGCAATTCTCCGGCCTCAGCCTCCTGTGTAGCTGGGATTACAGGCACATGCCGCCATGCCTGGCTAATTGTTTTGTATTTTAGTAGAGACAGGGTTTCACCATGTTACCCAGGCTGGTCTCAAACTTCTGAGCTCAGGCAATCCACCCACCCCGGCCTCCCAAAGTGCTGGGATTACAGGCATGAGCCACCGAACCTGGCCGCAGGTATTTCTTTATAGCAATGTAAGAATGGTCTAATACACTGGTATAAAGCAAGAAGAGGGATGGGGGGCCAAAGCTGAGTGCATGTCTATGGCAGAGCTGTCACTGTGATGGGAAAAGCACTCCCTGGAGGTGTGCAATGCCATTTACATAGTCCTTCACTGAAGACCTTGGAAAAGAAAGGTATGTGTGAGGGAATTAAAAATGTAGGAAAAATAAAAGCCTCATAACTGACTGCCACAGCCTTGTGAACATGATTCAATATCCCCATTCCCATGTAAGCTCTCCTCCCTTGCTCACCGTCTTCCTCAGTCTGCACCACCAGCTCCTCGCTCTCCATTCGGCCCTCGGGGTTAGACAGCAGGAGTCGCAGCCGAATGGTCATGAAGGGGCGCAGGCCTCGCAGGGTGTAGTGGGAAGAGGTCTGGATGACCTCCTCGGCCTCGTACTGCTGCTGGTTGAACACGTACTGGTACTGCACGGTGAGGTTGTAGCTATGGCAGCGGGTCACCGCGTAGCCGAAGGGCTCCCACTGCAGGGTCAGCTGCCGGGCTCGGATGTCTACGATTTCCACATTCTGTGGGCCATGCACCGGATCTGCAAGACATGCAGGCAAGAAACAAGGGCTCTGAAGAGACCATCGGGAAGCTGGGGTGCATGTTCTGCTAAAACAGGGAACACAGTTTTTCTAAACATATCTCCACCATTCAATCACTGCCATCATGATTTTTGACACATGCAATATAATTTAGAGACCTTTTTTCTTTAAATCAATCTCCCTTGTCTTCTTTAAATACATGCAGCTAATAGAAAGTATAAATATATAAAAGGAAAATGTCATCAATAAATGTTAACCATAAAAATAAATGTGAAATTGTTAAATTCTTAAGGGTGCATCAGAATACCACTGAAAACCTTCTTGGTACCACAAACAGTACACTCTCCGCTTCTGGGACATGCTTATTTAGACGGCTGCTGAGAGCTGACCTGCCTCCTTATACTGAATTCAGCCACAGCCTGTTCCCTTGGAGGTCAGCCTCTCCTCTTCAGCCAACAACATCCAGATGCACAAGCTGGAAACTGAGTCACAGCCTCAATCCCGCAACACCCAGTTTATCCATGCAGTCATCGTGACCCATTAGCTCTGCTTTGGGATTTCCTCTCCTTTCCTTGACAACACAGTTCATCATCTCCTAACCTCCTACAACAGTCTGCTACCCGTCTTTGTCTCCTCTCTGCTTTCTTCCTAACTGGCCCCTCTGGGAACATCATTGGAAAAGCAAATCTGAGCATGCCTTCTCACCCTAATGCCGTCTCCCACTCCACACTTACTATTGATCTTGGTCTCAGATCACCATACATAACATTGACCATGTCTAATTTTATCAGAAATATTCTGTTTATACTTTACGCACATTAGATATTTTTTCTTATATAAAACAGGTTATAACAAACAAGATGTTTTTCAAAAACTCTCACATGTAAAGCTTATTTTATGTTGAGGTTTAGGCATTTGTTTTTTGGGGTGGCTTGTTTTGTTTCTTTGAGATGGGAGTCTGACTCTGTCTCCTAGGCTGGTGTGCAGTGGCCTGATCAGAGCTCATCCCAGCCTCAAACTCCTAGGCTCAAGCAATCATGATCCTCTAGCCTCAGCCTCACACATAGGTGGGCCTACATCATGCTTGGCTAAGTTTTTTATTTTTATCTTTTCAGATATGGGGTCTCTCTATGTTGCCCAGGCTGGTCTCAAACTCCTGGGCTCAATCGATCATCCTGCCTTGGCTTCCCAAAGTGATGGGATTGCAGGCATCATCCATCATGCCTGGCTCCTGGCTCAGGCATTTGTCATCGTAGAAACATGACTGCTCATGTGATAGACACCCCCAGAAATTCTTGCGTCAGACTTTCTTATCTGGGAGGAGTTAGGCACAGGCTAGAGATTAAATCAGTACCTCTCCCCATACCTAAAAGACTTTGCCCAGTTATGTATCCTCTTTGGGTCCACTTTTTATTTCATTTGTAAAACGATGATAATAATAGTAGCTAACCTCATTGCAGGGGGAAGGGGAAATTAGATGAGATGTTTGTAAAGCAGTTAGAATTCAAACTTATAAGCACTCTACGTATGATAACTGGGGTGTGTTGTTCATTTTGCAGTAATAGTAATAATATATATGTAATCGTAATAATAATAGTGTTCCGTATGCTGTGTCCACCTTGAATGCCTTGTGAGTGGCAGTGCTGGGAGCACCCTTATGCAAAATGATGGAGCAGGGTTCCATCATTGCTCCAGTCGCCTCAGAGCACTTAGGGGTAAGGCTACCTCTGCACCAATGCAGCAATAAGAAAGAGGAGGTGCTATTGGTGCTAGTGGATCTGTCCCTATGGGGAAAATGTCCTGTAACTTGTGTCAGAGTCTAGTTGATCTGTCCCTTTGGGGAAAATGTCCTGTAACTTGTGTCAGAGTCTTACCAAGGAACACAGTTCACAGGAATGTCAGGGAACCTGGTAAGCCAGCACAGAGCTGCCCACGTGGCTGCAGGAGTGAGGGTGTTGAGGATAGTGGGCAGCCCTGGCCCCTGATCAACTGAGGAATTCATGGTCACTCTTACAGCCCAATTACTCATGCTCACAGGTCCTTTGTGCAAAGCAGAGCCAGCATCCCAAAATCAAATGGGTGACTCCGAGAATGTGACATTGAACAAGCTGTTGCTGAGGGCCTACTGTGGAACGGAAGGTGAAGTGTGGTCCCTGTAGCTGGGGATTATGATTGGGTGGGGTTGCGGCTGCTGGCTAAACACTTCACAGTTGTACAGAGTGCAATGAGAGCAGATGTACAGGCACAGAGAGAGCAAGAAATGGCTTGCCTGGGAAGCCCCAAGCATCCCCACCAGCCTTGCCTAGCTGGGGCCTGTCTACTTGTCCAGGTGCCAGAACTCTCCTGGCAGGGAGCCACTGCTCCTCTTCAGGGCTTCTTCAGTACTCCTCCCCTGGGTTTCCCTCCAAACTGATGCCAAGCCCCTATACAACACTCACCCACATGGTGCTCTCACCTCCCTCCTGAGGCAGGGAGAAGAGGAACACTTAGGACCCATTTAAACTCAAGGCTAAGACCACATTTTATTGAATATCT
Organism: Rhinopithecus roxellana; assembly: GCF_007565055.1. Lineage (NCBI taxonomy): Eukaryota > Metazoa > Chordata > Mammalia > Primates > Cercopithecidae > Rhinopithecus > Rhinopithecus roxellana. Next base: position 115,826,487 of record NC_044561.1, read on the forward strand.
TAAAATGTACCACATCCCATGTTAAATATAATTTTTGACATCTTCATTATGGCCTTAACCCACAAACAAAACTATAAAAACAAAACACCATTGATGGAGCCGTAGCCACAAGTGCTGGGCTCTATCTTCTGAACCATCTTATGACCCGAGGAGGAAGGATGGCCCACCCCACATTACAGATGAATAGAGGTCCAGAAGTGTGCAGGAGTTTGTACAGAGTAGCAGGGACAGCAGGTGACAAAGTGGGGTTTTGAACTTGTCTGCCTGACCCCACATGTAGTGTGCAAAGTAAAAATCTCTGTAAGTTATCATTTGCACTCTCTATTTTGGAAATCTCACTACCTGGGAGGAAGGCATCACTAGCTGTGTCCTAGAGGAAACCAGAGCTCTTTGAGACAAAATGATTGGCCTAAAGCCACAGAGTGAGAGGCACAGATAAGATCTGAGGTCTGCCAGAGTCAAAAACCTGTGTTTTCTCAGCACCTTGATGCCACTGGAGACTGAGAGCAGGGAAAGAACATAAACATGAGGCATGTCGCCTGCATCAGAAGTCTGGAGAGACTTGAAGAGAATATTGTGAGAAAGCCAAAATAGTATAAGGCAAAAATGACCTGGGTCTCAGGAGCCTAGAACCTGCGGGAGAGGATGGTGCAGTGACGTAAACACATTTAGTGCAAAGCTGACCACTGGCCTTTTGATCCCTGGTCTCCATTCTCCCTGGAGCTCACCTCTGGAGGTGTGTACATACACACATTTCTGCTCCTCTTAAAGGAGTAAACAGGAGCATCTTTTTAAAGAAGACAAGGATATTGTGATCTTGCCACACAGCAAAGAGACTCTTCCAGACCGGGAAAGTTGGGATACAGGAAAAGCCACTTGTTCCCTCTTGAGCAATCCTCTTGAAAACCATCCTCTGACTGTCACAGTGGGCCCCAAGTACAGTGGTGCTAATTAGATCGTGGCTTGAAGCCAGACTACCTTGGACAAGGGCATGTCATTGCTGAGCCTCCATCTCCTCATCTATAAAGTGGAAATTATTACACTAGTCTCAGAAGGTTGTTAACGAGCATAAGATGAACTGTAAAGAGAGAGAAAATTTCCTTTGCCTAACAGTAGGTACTCCTCTTAGAGAGAATTGCCTTTCTTGGAGAAATGCCTTTGGAAGCTTGTGTGGGGTAGAAGCTGCATTCTTGGGGCCTCAGCATCACTTATGCTGAGATTCCAGTGGAAGAGAAAAATAAACCCACTGGGGGCTCGGATGGAATAAGAGAGGTGTGAGGGTGAACAAATGGCAGAACACTGGGTGAAACCCAATAGGATCACTCCCCAAGTGACTTTTAGATCTCCAGCAAGGCCCTCAAAATACAACAAAGATGTTTGCTGTGCCTGGATCTCCTATGGGTTCTAGAAAGGACTGAGGTCTGCATGCCTTGGGCCTAATAAGATGCCATGTGGGAACACAGGGACCAGAGGCAAAGGAACCTTGGAAAATTTGCTCATGTGTGTTACTGAAATCTTGGGAGATGATTTTGGGGGTTCTACTGGCTATGAAAATTCAGAGATTCAAGGAAATCTCAGTTTGTATTCCAAAGGCAAGAAGGACTCTGGTGAACCTAGAGATTGGGTACCTGCAGGTGAAAGCATTTTGTAAATCTGAGAACTCCCATTCAAGAAAGGGAAAGACAGTGGCTATTAAGTGGCAACACTGAGTTAGGTGCTACCCTTAGCACTTGGGTATTTAAGGGTAATTTTTTTTTTTTTTTTTTTTTGCATTCAAGCAAGAGAATATCCTGAAATCCTATTCAATGGAAACTAGTTTTGAGAGTGTGATGGAAGCATTCATGCTTTCAGTCTGATCCCCTCTAAACCTCATCTGCCAAACCCAGCTTCTGCTGGGTAATAGCCTGCAGCATGGAGAATCTGGGGTTTACATTCAGGTTGGTGCAAACAAGTTGGAAATTGCTGAGAAAGCCTTGTGTGTGCAGTGGAGATTGGTTTGTTGAATTTACATCCCCCGTGTAAATACAGCCAAGCCTACAGCCTATGGTTTCTGCCTCCAGATAAAGCCCTGTCCATATGACCTTCTTGAGTAACAGCCCATAGGCCAAGAAGATGGCAAACAGTGGGAAGAGAGTGTGGCTTGTCTGGGAAGCTGGAAAACCATCTTCTGATAGAAAATCAAAGTGGCTCTACCTCTGGGTGCACTTTCTGTATGCTCTTAGACTAGACAACAGTGGCCTTGTCCTATGCCCTGTACTTTAGAGAGCCACTTTGGCCCACTTCAGACTGTGCCCTCTTCTCAGAGCAAGGGATCAGGGGGTCAATGGGCTGGCCAAAGGACCTGGTTCTGTCCTCTCCCTTCTGGTCCAGGCTCCACATATATGATACCCTAGAATTCCCTGCCCAGAGGCCCTACACTCAGTTTCAGGGTCTCTTCCCTTAGTCTGTCCTTCCTGTGAGTGGCCCTTGGCCCAAGGATGGCCAAAGGATGGCTGTCTGGGGGAAGCGGACATAACTTGCACCTGAGGACTGAGGTTGCTGCGCACAAACATATGTGGGGCCCTTGTGGGGAACAGATGTGGTTGGGTGAAAGGAGAATGGGGAAGGGACCACGTGCTGACAATTGTATTCTTACCCTGGATCCTGTGATTAGGCACATGTTAGGGACAGGCTTGTGTGCATGCATGTGTGACTGACCCACTCAGGTTTTCAGAAGCTTCTCCATTCTTACTGCTGCCTCAGGAAGGCAGGGTGGTCCTCCTCACCTCTGAACCCTGCTCCTCTTTCTACATCAGCTCTTACTAAAGTACCACATCCATCCTGAAGTACATTTTCATCCTAATACCTGAGCCCACCCTGCAACAGGTACCTTCCTGCCCCCAAATGCCCCTGAGTCATTTTCCACTTCTCACTTCTCAAATCCCATATTCTTAAAGCAAAACAAGGGATTACAAATACCTTCACACCTCCACGCTTTTGCCCAGCTATTTCCTCTGCTTGGGATGCCACCAACAAATCCTCATTCAGTATTTTCAAGGCCCAGCTCCAATGCCACCCTTTACTTGTGACTTTCTCTAACAGTCTCCCTTACTCATAATTAATGCCTCAATGACCTTTTTTCCTTAACATGCAATCGTATGTCTCCCATAGCTCTTATCAGACTTCAGGGTTATTGTTTATATGTTTGGTTCATGTTCACCTCCACTGCCAAACTGTGAGCCCCTAGATCTCCTCATTTTATAACTACAATGTATAGCTGCTGAATAAATGAATGAATAAGTACATAAATGAATAAATCTAGAAAGTAGTGATGGCTGAAGACCAAACCACCCACATTTAGGTGCTAATACAGGGCAGGGGAAAAGCAATAAGCAGTGGGTTCAATCAGGATCTCTTTACAACCCATCTGTTAAGGGTAATCATGTGGTTAAGTCAGAATTGGCTCCCTTTTTTGCTCTGTATGGACTCAGCCTCCATCCCTGCTGTCAAAGGCAATAGCTGTAGAATCTTCTAATGACCTTAATCAAGGCAGAACATCTTATTAAAAAACAAGCAGCAAAACAGATTTTCAATTCATGAATTTGCTGTGTATTCATCTTTGCATGTGGAGTTGGCTGGAGCATATGTACCGTTCAAAGTTGAACCTAAATTGAGATAATTTGGGGCGTGGGGCTGAAAATGTGGAGGTGTATAGCTTGTATGTAAAATTAATTTTTTATCCATTTGGAGATGCAATTTGAGTTCTTTTCAAATTAAATTGCAATGGAGTCCTAGGCAGCTGGAAACATTATTGCCAACATAATTTGATACTGCAAGAGCAGAAATACGTTGACAGATAGTTCGATGTGACCATTAATTTGCACTTTCTGCATGGAAATGATATGCAAAGGGAATAAAAAGGTAAGGGGAACAAAAACAAAATCCATCTTCTTTCCAGCATTATCCAAACCCACTCTCTTGGTTATTTTCCACCACCTCTTCTAATTTATTGTAGATGTTTGGTGGACAAGAATTTGTTGAATACGGGTTCACTACTCCTAATCCAAAAATCTGAAATCTGAAATATTCCAAAATCTGAAACTTTTTGAGTGCCAGCATGATGCTCAAAGGAAATGCTCATGGGAATACTTCAAATTTCAGATTTTCAATATTAGGGATGTTCAACTGGTAAGTATAACGCAAATATTCCAAATCTGAAACATTTCTGGTTCCAATCATTTCAGATAAGGGATATTCAGCCTATATTACCATAGATATCTTATAAATGTAAGCAAGGATAGGAATCCAGGAGCTTCACTTGGAGATGCTGGTAATTCCACAATATAGAAGCACTAGATCCTACCTGTGTTGATGACTAGAATCACCTGAAGCTGGAGCATGTCACCTTGCGAGAAGGCAACTCGGTTGCTACCCTCCTATAGCAATGCCACAGAGAAGGTAATCCATTCACATGTTCATTGTCTCATTTCTTAATTGAAAACTACTCACTGAGCATGGAGGCATCATGACATGGGGAAAATAACATTGGTTCTGTGATCACCTGAACCTAAGCACATCACTTACCCTCCTGTGTCTGTGCCTTATTTTTCTCGCAGAGGAAACATAGATGATACTCCCTGACTCTTAGGGCTATGAGGTGAATTAAGAAGACAATATATTCCAGAGTCTTGGATGGTACTAGACACAGTTGCATTCCCTCAAACCCAGAGTGGAAGGTGAGACAGAACAGCCACTGAGACAAACAGGGGTTGTGGAGGTTTCTGTGGATCTCTGACCTGGTTGTGAGTCTAGTTGACTACTGGACTCATTCTTTTAACCAACTACAGTTTAGTGTTAGAAAGCTTCCATTAATGCCCTTGCAGTTATTGCTGTATCTACTCCTTCCATTCTACATATGTATCCTGAACCTCTGAGATGGGCCAGGCATTAGGGTTGTAGTTGAATGGGATACTTTCTTGCCTTTGTGAAACTCATGCTAGGGGGATGCAATAATCTTGAAGGACGATATAATGAAGCTTGATGAGTCTTTTGCAGGGAAAGTATTGGGCTTCCAGACAATGGACACAGTATAGCATTGAAACTCATCTAAGCCAATTTGATGATGACTCATGTACAACCCTGACATTCTTTTTCATAGAAACCAAAGCCATCAGAGAAATTTAAGGTGAATGAGGGTTAACGATTCCCCAACAACTGCATTATGAGATGATAATAAAAGCAAGCCTCAGGCCAAATTCTACTACACAGATGGACACATTATACAAGCATTTATTAGCAAATGGGCACAAAACAGCTCAAACAATCTATTTCATAAAGTTCATGAAGTCCCAGCAATAGATGAATTAGTTACTATTTTTCATGAAAGGTTCATTCGAGGCAAGTACAACAATACTTTAAGGCAGAAGTTAGAGAGCTTTTTTTTTTTTTTTTTTTTTAAAGGGCCAGACAGTGAATATTTAAGGTTTTGCACCTTTGCAGATTGACAGTCTCTGTTGCATCTTTCCATCTTTGCTATTATAGTGCAAAGGTAGCCACAGACAACATGTACACAAAATAGGTGTGGCTGAGTTTCAATAAATGTTTATTTACAAAAAGCTAGAACCTTAGGCTATAGCATGCTCACTCTTGTTATGGAGGTAAAATAAATGACTATGATTGTCACTTAGGCAGCCAGTAATCCTCCTAATCTCATAGCTAACACAGTACTGTTTAGGAATCAAGGTTTTGACACCATCCCTAAGGTTGAAGACTAGAGGTCTTACAGGATTATTCTTTATTATGTACTTCTGGAGAGTATTTTAAAACCATTTTGGTCAACCCTCATGGTTTAAATACTTTTCATTTCACCAATTAGAATGTACTTGTAACATTTATTATGCTAGTCCACGGGTTCTTGATTTCAATCACAGCAATCAATTTCTAATATTTAGTTTGCTAATTAGCAAAATGGAGGTTGTTGATCAAGATATGGCATCAGCATAGCTGGGAAAATACGCGTGCACTCACCACATCTGGTTAATTTAATTTTTTTTTTTTTTTAGAGACAAGCCTCTCACCAGTTGCTCAAGCTGGTCTCGAAATCCTGGCCTCAAGTGGTCCTCCTGCCTCAGCCTGAGAGACAGAGCAAGACCGTGTCTCTAAAAGAAAAAACTATATATATATATGTGTGTGTGTATGTGTATATATATGTATATATATGTGTATATATATGTGTGTGTATATATATAGCTTGCCCAATACAATTTACCCATCACATCCCACTGTGTAAGCTTAAATATTCGAGATAAGTTACCAACAATGTAACATTTAGTCTAGAGGTCAAGAATTCTTTCCTGAAAAAGGGGTCTTGGGCAAAGGATGGATAGGATTTAAACAGGTAAAGGGGAAGGGTGTGTATAGGAGGGGACAAGAGAGGGGGAAAAGGGAGTGGGAAGGCTAAGGCCCAGATAAAGGAGGCAGCACATTTAAAGTCTGAGAGACAAGAGCAAGGAGGCTAATGACCATGGAGATTGCCATGCTTGAGTGGACAGTCCACAAGAGCAGGAATCCCTGCCTTTCACCACATATGCACACCCTATACAGTGATGTGCTAGGCCAGTCTGGGTGTTACACATTGGTCCTCCTACCATCCCTAAGAAGAAAATGAGGATAACAACTAGGGCAGTTTTAACAGTATGATAAGAGTGTTCTTTGCCAAAAGCAAAGCACTGGACAGAGTCGTTTGTTTTGTATTTTGAGTTTCTACCGTGTGCTAAGAACTCTACTGGATGTAGGAGTTAACCAAACAGGCAAAAACCCTCTCTGCCCTTATGGTGTGTGTATTCTAGTAGGGGTAGGAGATTAAATAATATATTAGATAAACCAGAAAAGTATGTAACACATCAGACAATAGTAAGTGCTGTGGAGAAAAATCAAGCAGGGAAGAGAGACTGGAGGGTTGCGAAAGGCTTATGTCTACAATTTTACTTCTTTGATCTGAGGCCTTAGCATCAGCTCCTTGATCTTTCCTGATCTTTCTTCTTCATTTACCCTAAAGTTTTTACTTTTGTTTCCCATGGCTTAGCGTGAAATATTTTTTGAGCATCTATAGGGTGGCGAGCTAGTTTTGGGGAACACAGTGTTAACAAAAATAGACATAATTCCTGCCTCCTTTGAGCTAAATCTGTTGAGAAAAACAGACGAAAACAACCATCATGGCAGCCAAACATATGAGCTAACCAAATTGTAAGTTTTTGAAGGAAATACAGATGCTATAATATGATGATAACGCAAATAAAAAGTGTTTTGAAGGAAACATAAGGGATCAATTGCATAAAAATGGCAAGCTACGTATGGTAGTCAGGGAAGATGACTGAAGAGGTGACATTTGGACTGAAAGGTTTCACTCTTCCCTCCCTATTCTCACTTCTCACCCAGTTTCCACTCATTCTTTTTTGTTTTTGAGACAGTCTCGTTCTGTCACCCAGGCTGGAGTGCAGTGGCGTGATCTTGGCTCACTGCAACCTCCACTTCCCAGGTTCAAGCAGTTCACCTGCCTCTGCCTCCCAAATATCTGGGATTACAGACCACGCTCGGCTAATTTTTGTATTTTTAGTAGAGACAGGGTTTCACCACATTGGCCAGACTGGTCTCGAACTCTTGAACTCAAGTGATCCACCCGCCTTGGCCTCCCAAAGTATTGGGATTACAGGTATGAGCCATCGTGTCCAGCCTCCACTCATTCTTTAGCCCTTCCTTTAAACATCAGTTCTTCCAAGAAAGCCATCGCTCAAAAGCTTCTCTCACCCAGTTGGGTATGTGTCCCACCCCATCCCACTCAGATGAATGTAAAATTGGGTCCAATCAGGGCTAGTCCAACAGCCTTATCCCATAGGTCCTACAGTCAGTTTGGGGTATGGAGGGGGAACCCAGAGTCAGATATAACCCAGATTCACAAAGCAGCCTATTGACTGGGGTCGTGGCCTTCGGGCCCACAGTAAGCACAAAAACTGCAGCCCAAGGGCCTTCAGCCAGTTACTCAGCCATTGTCTTTGGCTCCAAACATCCCTCTGTATCTTGCTTTATGGTGCTAAGGCTAGGATGGCACAAAACACATGTGCTCTACTCTCTGGCAGCATGCTAGTATCTGCCCATAGGGGGCGATAGAGGGAGCCTGCGGGGCTGGAGGATGCGGAGACTTCAGCATCAGGTATCCACGTAGCCTTTTCATTCTGTCACGGCGTTTGGATGTAGCTTGCAGTTTCCCCAACACTTACAGAGCCAGCCTCATTGCAGCACCTCAGAGACACCAGCACCAGCCTCTTTTTGTTCTTTTCAACCCTGGCAGTAGCTGCTTCCCACAGTTGCCACCTTTGTCTAATGTTTTCATGTTCTCTTTTAATGTTTTCCATTTTCTAGGCAATTCTTTATATACAGTTAACCAGAGGTTCACAGTGCCCTTGGTGTTTTGGTAACTGTTTTTTTTTTTTTTTTTTTTCCCCACAGATCCTAAGCCAAAAATAAAAATAAAAAATACCCAACAGTTTCATGTATTAGTTGTTCCAAACAACTTAATAAGTATTTGCCTCCTAACAAATAAGAAGTGGTTTGAGAAAACAGTACATACAAATCAAAATAAAGTTATTTTTTGGTCTTTCTTAACTACAGTTACTTCCTAATAGGATGCATGTATCTGTTGAGCATTACACAATTTCTCAAACTGAGGATTCAGATTAGACAGACACTGCCACTTTCGTTGCCTGTTCCATGTTGATTTTGGCACATAACTTGCATTTCATCATGGCAATTGCCAGAAGCCCAGTTTTGCCAAGATATGACATCAGAAGGAAAGTAGCCCAATCTCATGTTGAAACTGTCGGCCCCTTCAAGTAGTCATTTGTAGCATGTCTGACAGATGATGCCATGTTTTCCATGATACTGGTACTACTGGTGCTCTTGTGAGTTAATAATGGTGCCTTATACTGTCTCAGCACAGTTTGAAAACCAGGATAGTTAACAATTCTATATAGGCAATTCTGTCTAACTGTCATGATTTATCTCCAAAACAGACCTTGACTGATGCAGGACCCCACTGCCTAAACTTCCTTAATATTCCAAGTTCCCATCTTTGTCTCCCAGTATTCCACACAGCCTGGGCACCTCATGCCCACAAATCTGATGTCCTAGCTGCCACATTCTGCTTCCCAGCTCTGTCTCAGACCTTGATCTTCTCTCTCTGCCCCATTCAGATGCAGTCCCCTGGACTGTGGCTGAGCCAGGGAGCGGGGTGGTCAGCTGTGTGTCTACGGCCACGTCAACTGCTCAGGTGCTCAAATGCTGGCAAGAATTAAATGGACACAGGCCAAAGATGCAGCCTGAAGATAGAGACTTTGGAATGTTTAAAAATTACTTTTGCCCTAGAGAAAATCGGATTGGGAAAGGAGAAGCAATTTTGAAATTACATGGTTTCGGTTTGCAGAGAAAGGAAAAAAGATTTGGGGGGAAGACAAGGAGAAGTCAAACCCATAACATCTGGGTTGGTTTCATTTCAGTTCCCACTTGATTCTTGGCAAGTTGCCTTATTCATTTAAAGAAAAAAAAAGGAAAAGAAGAAAAGCTGGAGAAAGAATAAAACCCGAAACATTTCTGATGGTCAAAAGCCACCTAGCACTGGGCCCGGGTGAGGTATTAAACATTCTGAATACTTTACTTGTCCTGGCTGTGAACAACAGGGCACTGGAATTAGAAAAATCTCAGCGTAGCTAATTTGCCATCGCTGCCTAAGAAGCCATGTGTAAATCAAATTGTTTCTAGACTATGTAAAAACAAACAAAAGTAGTATTTCCTAATTGGACTCTGATGGCCTCTCTTCTAGAAGCACTATCTTTATTCCAGTTGGAGAATTTGGCTTTTCATATTCAGATCCAGGGCTTTTCAAAGCTGAGGCTGCTCATAGCTGACAACTCCCCCATCCCAGGACATTCTTGATCTCCCAAGGAATCACATTAATCTACAGACACTACTCAGGACTGCTGGACCTTGAAAAGCCCTGCTGTGTCAGCAGCCCCAGAAATGCCTACCAAGCTTTTTTATGATGTCCAAAGCTTTACTCTTTGAAATGTACAAGAGTGTCATTAAACTGAAGGAACATTTTCAAATGAAAACCGTCAGTTGAGGAAGGCTTACTTTCTATCAAATCTCATTTGAGACTTACCTAGGCAATGAAAAAGGCAATTGACAAAACAAAGCTGTCTATCTGTTAATTTGTGGCAAACAAGAAGGGAACCCAGTAGAACAGGGATCACAGTAGAACAGTAGCTAGAAGACACATTATCTGACTGCCTGCCTCACTCATTTGTGACGTACCTGCTGACCTTGTTAAGCACCTCTCAGAAAAGATGACGGGTTAAAATGCACATATTCTGTTTCTTGGCTGACCCCTCTAATAGGGGCTGACGCTTGGCCATGACATTGTGAGACACAATCCTAGCACAGGCGTTTACATAAGCCACCAAATGATAATTCTTCGTATCAGAATCTCAGAAACGATCACTATTCCTCCTTGACTTTCAGTTTTGACTTAGCCTTCTAAGGATGGCCTCTGCAAAATATGAGCTCTCCTTAAGTGTCATCAGTCTTGATGCCTTTTCCACTTTCCATCTTCCTCCATCTGCAAATAGTCTTGCTCAGATACTTGATGTTTTCATATTTTCTCTCTCTTGCCCATCAAAACTTATTTATGAATGGTGTGACATTGAAAAAATACTTTTACCCTTCCTGAACCCCAGTTTTATAATTATACATACCTACTACATTTCTTGTAGGGTTTAAATAACATTATATGCATGTATTGTTAGTGGGATATTGTCATCATAGTGCTGTATAGCAAATCACCCCCAAAGCCACCGGTTTACAGCAACAGGCATTTATTCTTAAGCTCATACATCTGCTTGTATAATCTCCTGGTGTGGACCAGCCGGGCATGGCTCCAGGCTATGAGGTGTGCCCAGGTCTGCCTGATGTATGTTTATTTTACAAACCAGGTTGAAGGAACGGTAGCCCCTCAGAGGAAGTTGTTTCCATGATGAATGCACCAGAGCCACACCAACCCATGTAGGAGCTCTTAAGGCCTCTCTCATGTCAAGCTTGCTAATACCATATTGACAGAGCAAGTCACACAGGCAAGCCCAACATCAATGAAGCCACTCGTCCCACAGTTAGAAAGGGTGGGAGTAGCAGAGGTAAGTGAATATTTACTGAAAGATAACTCAAATTATCAGATCAACAGATGTGTATGTTTTGATTAACATGACCGGCCAATACTCCTTCACATAGTACAGGCTTGGTCCCCTGAGGGAGGAAAGTCTGACTTTGAGTCAGGTGTGTGGAGAGCCAGAAGATTCTGCTAAAGCCATAAGATATAGGCAGTTTCCTGCTGTATGTTCATTTTAACTATTATGGAACGTGTCTCTTGGAGAGAAGGGCAGAAGTCTAATAGAGAGACCTGGAGAAGTCACCCCGCCATTTGCAGTCTTTGTCAATCTCAATATGACATTCCCAGCCAATATGACATTCCCAGCCAATATGACATTCCCAGCCAAACTGGTCAGGTGAGTTATTCCTGTCCTTATCTCCCAAATGCTGGCTCAGACCACATCCCTCCACACCCCCGATATCCTCTGTCCCAAATCCAAACTCTACAGTAGGCAAAAATATCAGCCCCCAAAGAGGTTCACATCCTAATACTCAGAACCTGGGAATCTGTTATCTTACATGGCAAAAAGAACACGGTGAATGTGATTAAGGATCTTGAACTGGGGAGATGATCCTGGATTATCTGGGTGGGCCCTGTGTACTCATAAGGGTCCTTATAAGAGGGAGGCAAGAGGGCAGAGAGGAGAAATGATGTTAGGCTGACAGCTTCAAGGATGGAGAAAGAACAGCAAGACAAGGCATAGAAGTGGCCTCCAGAAGCTGGAAAAGGCAAGCAACAGATTCTCCCCCAGAGCCGACAGAAGGAACACAGCCCTACAGACCTATCTCAGACTTCTGACCTCCAGAACAATAAATCAGTGTTGTTTTAACTCCCACGCTTGTGGTGAATTGTTCCAGCGGCGAGACGAAACTAACACAGACCTCAAAGATTGCTCTGCTTATTTCTGTATGTTTACCCACACTCTTCACTTTCACTGCCTTCCCTCTGTAGACCCATTATGTTTTATACACGGTCTTTTGCCTGAATGAGTTCTTGTAAAATACATGTAATTGTTTAGTATGCATGTATTTTTAATTATGTAAATTGGAATGTGTTATAGCTCGTTTACCTTTGTGTCACTCAGCACTACACTTTTGACATCCACCCAGGCTGCTGTGTGCCCTTAGTTCATGATTTTCAACCATTATATGGGGTTCTGGGGTGTGTTCTCTCCATACTTTATCAATCTGCTCCCCACTGACAGACACCGTTTGCTTCTCACTCATCACTACCAGAAATCACGCTGTAGTAGACCTTCTCAGGTGTCTCCTTCTAGATCTGTGTGAATTCCTTTGTGGTCTACATTCCTAGGGGCAGAAATACTGACGTATAGGCTATGTATAAATTTAATTTGACAAAGTACTGTCAGATTGCTGTCAGAACAGCAGCTCCAAAACTTTTAGCTGTATGTAAAGGTACTAGTGAACCCACATTCATCCACCCTTTGGTATTATCCAATTTTTCAACTGTCCGATGGGCACTACATATTTTTCCCCATTACTATTTTAATTTATATTGTTCCAGTACTAAGGAGTTTGAGAATTTCTTCCTATATTTATTGGCCTTTTGGATTTTTATCTTTATAAATTCCTTGTTCAAATCCTTTGCACAATCATCTACTCATCTGTAGAATTCTTTGTATATTTTAGCGTTTTGTTGTTGTTGTTCATGATAATCTTTAATAGCTAAGAGTCCTTTATTTTTGGTGTAATAAAATCAACCAAGTGCCGGGTGTGGTGGCTCATCTTGTAATCCCAGTACTTTGGGAGGCTGAGGTGGGCAGATCACCTGAGGTCGGGAGTTCAAGACCAGCCTTACCAACATAGAAAAGTCTCATCTCGACTAAAAATGCAAAATTAGCCGGACATGGTGGCACATGCCTGTAATCACAGCTACTCTGGAGGCTGAGGCAGGAGAATTCCTTGAACCTGGGAGGTGGAGGCTGCAGTGAGCTGAGATGGTGTCACTGCTCTCCAGCCTGGGCAACAAGAGCAAAACTCTGTCTCAAAAAAAAAAAAAAAAAAAAAAGAGAGAAAGAAATATGAAAAACAAATAAATAAAATCAACCAAGTTTTTGAACTTAGGGTTTGCTACTTTTTAAAAATGTCTCCCTAATGGTAGACATGAAATCTGTTCTCAAATATTCCATGTCCCTCTTGTTCCAGGCACGTGGTCAGGTTGTACTTTCCTTTGAAGTTAGGTATAGCCATGGGACTTTCCTTGTCCAGTGATAAATGAGAAGATATCACCTGTCACTTTCAGGGTTGTTTTAAAGCCCATGTGAGATTGGCCCATTTCACTTTCCCCTGTTGACCTATGTGATCACAACACACTAGCGAGAGAGAGATTTCTGTTGTGGGTTAAGCCATCAGATTTGGGGGTCATTTGTCCCTTGAGCATACCTAGCCTGTCCTGACTTGTTTATTTCTTTTATCCCATTCCCCACTCCCCTACCATGAGCAACCATTCTAATATATTTATTTTGTGTTCTTAGAAAATGCATCCTATTATGCATGCATTTTTAAATTTAGATAAATGGTGTTGTGTTGTCTCACTGTGTTTCTTACTTTCTTCACTCAGCATTATGCTTTTAAGGTCCAGCCACATTGCTACACGTGCATATCAAATCTGTTGTTAAATGCTGTGTGGGTGAGCCACAGCTGTGATTTCCCTCTCTTCCTATGAAAGACATAACTTTTTTTGAAGAAATCTTTGCCCAACCCTAGTCTACAAAGTTATTCTGCAATATTCTTTTCTAACTTTATAGCTTTATCTTTCACATTGACATCTTAGGTCTCCAGAGTCCGCCACCCTGGTAGTAGGTATTAAGGTGGTATTCAGTTTTATTTTCCTCTACACAGTAAAAAAAAAAAAAAAAAAAAAAAAACTTTTCCTCAAAACCATTTGCTTACTATTCTGTCCAGCTGATCTATAGACCCATCTCTATCGCACATGAAGTTTCCAGATATACATGAAATGATTCTTGAGCTTTCCATTCTGTTCTATTGATCCATTTCCTATTACAGCATGAATACTATACTTTTTATAGTTATGGCTTTAATAGTATATTTTATATACTAATGTATGGGAGGGTACATTTTCTGTTTTTTTAATCCCTCCTTGAAGTTGACTACTATGATTTTTTTCCCCCTATATACACTTATTAGAGAAAGTGTATCAAGTTCCTTAAAATTTAACAGAAACTTTTATTGATGTTGAATTAAATTTATAGACAAATTTAGGGAGGATTTTCATTTGTGTAATATCTTCCCATCCATGGCCATGGACTTTTTCTCCATCTATTCAGGTCTTCTTTTAAGTCTCTTATTAGTTTTAAAGTTTTCTCCATTGAGATTTTATATATTCTTGGACTACTTAAATCCTAAATATTTGATTATTTGTATTACAATTGTCTTAAATTAGACTTTCTAGTTCATTATTGCTGGTGTACAGACATGCTATTGATTTTTGTAAGTTAATCTTATATCTGGCAACCTTGTTGAACTCTCTTATTACTTACCACAATTTTTGATTGCCACTGATTTTTCTAAGAGGATTATCATACCATCTACAAACAATGAGTTTTATTTCTTTGCAATCCTCATATATCTTATTTCATTTTCTTTCCTTAAAGTTTGGGCCAGAAACTCCAGCATTATGTTAAATAGCAGTGATGGTTCCACTCTTCTCCCTGCTCCAAAAAGGAATGCACCTGCATTTTCTATATTAGGTATAATAATTGCTGTAGAATTTTGGCTTATAAACTGGCAATCTAACAAAAGTTTCCCTTTATTTTCTAAGAGTTTTAAAAATAATCATAAATTGGTGAATACCTTTACCAAATGCTTATCACCTATTCACTCATCTAAGGACATTTAGGTATTTTCCAGTTTAAGGTAATTATGAGTAAATCTGCTATGGACATTCATGTATTGAGTGTTTGTCTCAAGGATTGAAATAATCATATGATTTTTATTCTTTAGCATATTTAAAGTAGTGAATTGCATTAACATTGAAAAAAACTTGTTCCTGGGATAAGCCCCATATAAATATAATTATTATTTTTGTAAAACAGTGTTGGCTTTGTTAGCTAGTATTTAACATAGAATGTATTTTCTATACATTCACACATGAAATGGGCCTGTATTTTCTTTTCTTGTATTCTAATCTGATTTTGGAATCAAGATTCCAGTAAATTCAAGTAACCCTTTGGTCTTATTTTCTAGAACAACTTTCATAAATTTAAAATTAAATCTTCTTTAAAAGTTCGGCAGCGCTCACCTGTCGATCATGCGGTGTTTTGAAGAAGGGCTTGACTACCATTTCAATGTCTTTAATTTTACTGATTCATTTAAAAGTTCTTTTTCTCCTCATGTAAATTTTGTCATTTTATCTTTATCTAAGATTGTATTCAATCTAGTTTCCAATTTAATAACACATAGTTCACTATATTCTTTTTGTTTGTTTTTGAGATAGAGTCTTATGCTACCACCCAGGCAGGAGTGCAATGGCATGATCACAGTTCACTGCAGCCTTGACTTCCAAGGTCCAAGTGATTCTCCCACCTCAGCCTCCCAAGTAGCTGGAACTCTAACCATGAATCACCACCCTCATTAATTTTGTGTATGTGTATGTATATGTGTATGTGTATGTGTATGTATATATATACACGTGTGTATATATACAGAGAGATGTGTGTGTGTGTATATATACACAAACATACATGTATATATACACACACACATACACAAACATACACAGAGAGAGAGACAGAGAGAGAGAGAGAGAAATGGGGGTCTCACTATGTTGCTCAGGCTGGTCTTGAACTCCTGGACTCAACTGATTCACCTACCTCAGCCTCCCAAAATGCTGGGATTATAGGTGTGAGCCACCATGACTGGACTCACTATATTCTTTTTTTTTTTTTTTTAATTGCATTTATTACATCTTTCTTTCTCATTTTGGTCTGGTTTTTAGTATTCTTTTCAACTAAGAGTTTTCATTTTCTAAGCTCTTCTCCATTCAATTCATAGTGCTTCTTATTTTATTAATTTTCTTCTTGTTTCTTTGGGCTTTTTCTGATATTCTTGGGTTGAATGCATGCTCCTATTTTTAGCACTTAAAATAATTATATATTCACAAGAAGTTGTAAAGAAATGTCCAAAGGGTGCTTGGGACAGGAAGATCTCAAGCATCTTTCACCCAGCCTCTGCCAATGTTAATATGTCATGTAACATAGTACGATATTCTAAGCAAGAAACTGGCATTGTCACAATCCAGAGTTAATTCAGACTTCACCACTTTTACATGCATTCATTTGTGAGTATGCAAGTGTGTGTTTAATTTTATGCAATTGATCACATGTGCAGCTTCATGTTACTACCATTACAATCAAGACACAGAGCTATAGCATCACAAGGCTCCAAACTGCTATGGTTTGAATGTTTTTACCCCCTCCAAAAGTCACAGTGAAACTTAATCTCCAATGCAACAGTACAGTAGTCCCCCCTTATCTTTGGTGATGCTTTCCAAGACCCCTGGTAGATACCTGAAACCATGGATACTACCAAACCCTATGTATGCCATGTTTTTTCTATCTAGTAACCAAGAGGGCTACTAAGCGACTAACAAGTGAGTAGCATATATAGCGTGGATACGTTGGACAAATGCATGATGCATATTCTGGCAGGATGGAGCAGGATGGCATGAGATATCATCACACTACTTAGAAAAGTGATATTTTTAAAACTTATGAGTTGTTTATTGCTAGAATTTTCTATGTAATATCTTCAGACTGTAATTGAAACCAAGAAAAGTGAAACTGTGGATCAAGGGGGAATACTGTGTTAAGAGGTGAAACCTTTAGGGGTACACCTTCACAGATGGGATTAGTGCCTTAGAACAGGGCTTGAGCGGGCAAGTTTTCTTCTCCCATCCCCTCTGCCATGTAAGGACACAGCATTTGTCCACCTTGGATGATGAAGCAACAGCCTGTCATCTTGGAAGCAGAGAGTAAATCCTCATCAGACACCAAATTTGCCAGATCTTGGGCTTCCCAACTTCCAGATCTATGAGAAATTAATGTCTATTATTTCTAAATCACCTATTCTAACATAGTGTGTTATACCAGCAGGAATAGACTAAGACACTTATACTATCTTTTTTTAGTCACACCCCTTCTCTCCTCCCTGCCATCTAAAACGCCAGGCAGCCACTAATCTGTTCTCTATCTATAATTTTTGTATCATTTCATAAATGTTATATAAATGAAATAATATACTATGTAACATTTTGGCTCAGCATAATTTTTCACTGAGCATAATTCCCTTGAGGCTCATCCAAGGTGTTACAGGTACAATAATTTGCTCCTTTTTATTCCTGAGCAGTATATCACAATATGGGTGTTTTACAGCTTGTTTATTCACTCATTTAATGACATTTAGGTAGTTTCCAGTGTGGGGTGATTATGAGTAAATCTGCTATGGACATTCATGTACAAGTTTCTGTGTTAACATGAGTTTTTGCTTCTCTGGAATAAATGCCCAAGCGTATAATTGCTGGATCATATAGTAAGTTCATTTTTACTTACAAAATAAACAGGCAAAGTACCTTCCAGTGTGGTTGTCTCATTTTACATTTCCACCAGCAACGTAGGAGAGATCCAGTTTCTTTGCATCCTTGCCATAATCTCGTGCTATCACTACTTTTTTTTCTTTTTTTTTTTTTTTTTGAGACGGAGTCTCGCTCTGTGGCCCAGGCTGGAGTGCAGTGGCCGGATCTCAGCTCACTGCAAGCTCCGCCTCCCGGGTTCACGCCATTCTCCTGCCTCAGCCTCCCGAGTAGCTGGGACTACAGGCGCCCGCCACCTCGCCCGGCTAGTTTTTTGTATTTTTAGTAGAGACGGGGTTTCACTGTGTTAGCCAGGATGGTCTCGATCTCCTGACCTCGTGATCCGCCCGCCTCCGCCTCCCAAAGTGCTGGGATTACAGGCCTGAGCCACTGCGCCCGGCCTCTATCACTACTTTTTATATGGGCCATTCAGATAGGTGTGTAGTGATGTCTCACTGTGGTTTTAATTTTCAATTTCCTAATGGCTAATCATGTTAAACATTTTCTTCATATTCCTTTTCCCTGCCATCCGTATATGCAGGTCATTCGTTTTTAACTTTTGTTTCCTGTTAAATAAATTTCAACTTTTAGACTTTCCTCTAAGTGTTGTTCTGCTTTCATTATTATTCACTTCAGGATTTCTTTATGATTTCCTTTGTAACCAACGTGTTATTTAGTAACATGTTATTTAGTTGTCAAATTCATGAGATTTTTAAATCTGTCATTTGGTTATTAATTTCTAATTTTATTGCATAACAGTTGGGGAACATGGTCTGTGCGATATGAATTATTTGGATTTAATTGGGCTTCTCTTATGGCCTAATACCTGTTCTATTTTTGTGATGATTTTGAGTGTGCTCAAAAAAAAAAATGATTTTCTGTTTGCATTTGGAGTTCTATATATCAAAATTATTTAACACTAATTTGTCAACATGTTAATAAGCTTGAGTTTATTCACTCTATTTCTCAGATCTTCAATGTCTCTAGTTATTTTCTGTCTACTTGATATTATTTGCTTCAATAGCTTGATTCCCTAGTATGGCTGCTAACTTGTTTCCATCTTAAATCATAACCACAAAACAACCATAATTTGCAAACATTTAACTACCCCATGTAAAGGCACTTGGCTAAGCATTTTGCTTGTGTCATATTTACTTCTTACACTTACAAGTCACAAGGTTTCCGTTTCACAGATGAGGAATCCAAGAGTCTAGAAGCAAATTAACCATGTCATGCAGCCAGAATGGCAGAGGTGGCATTTAAATGCAGATTTGTGTTCTAAGTCCATGCTTTTAATGATTGTATTCTATGCCTCAGTTTACTCATTTGTAGAAGGAGAAAATCTGGACGACTTTGAGGATTTTTTCTTTTAAGACCAAGAAACTCATCGTCATTATTATTGTCTGAGTTAACATTTATTGAACTCTTCCTCTGTAAGTTCTAGGTTCTCTACTAAGCACAGTATGTCAGTGATCTTATTTCATCCTCACAGACACCCTATAAAATAGGTGTTGAAATCTTAGTGTTACAGATGAGGAAACGAAGGCTCAGAGTGAGTACTCAGGTACAATAAGAACTCATTGGTGAGGTTGTCAGGGCCTAACGTCCTAATCACAATGCTAGACTTTGATCTTCCACACTGAACCGGGGACTTTATAGGTGGCATTTCATGTAGCCCCACAATAGCTGTCAGAGGGAAGAAATGGTGTGCTTTCTTAACCACATTCATCCAAAAGTTTTTTGGTTGACCCTTGGGACTTCAGAAGGAAGTCCTCTGTCTTCCTGATTTGACTGAGATGTTCCTTTCATTTCTTTTTTTTTTTTTTTTTTTTTTGAGACGGAGTCTTGCTCTGTCGCCCGGGCTGGAGTGCAGTGGCCGGATGCCAGCTCACCGCAAGCTCCGCCTCCCGGGTTCACGCCATTCTCCTGCCTCAGCCTCCCGAGTAGCTGGGACTACAGGCGCCCGCCACCTCGCCCGGCTAGTTTTTTTTTTTTGTATTTTTTTAGTAGAGACGGGGTTTCACCATGTTAGCCAGGTCTCGATCTCCTGACCTCGTGATCCGCCCGTCTCGGCCTCCCAAAGTGCTGGGATTACAGGCTTGAGCCACCGCGCCCGGCTGAGATGTTCCTTTCAATTGTTTGGACTCTAAAGCCCAGCATCCTCTTTTTTTCCTCCCCAAACTGCTCAACACATTCCTAAAGGCAGCACTTGGCCTAGCTCATTTCTTCCTCTTCATACCCCTCCATTTAACCTCCCCATCTTCTGTGGAGGTTCACATACTCAGTCACATTGCCCATTCTCTCCTGTTGTCTTCCAGGAAAGTCTCACCCTAAAATGGACTGATAAGCCAACAGAACTTGCAGTAAATGTTCAAGATGAATATAGGAGCTTTTCTCAATCATCTCAACCCTTTCATCTACCTGTTTTTTCTCCCTCCACCCGGTTCCCTGGAGTAAAGAGAGAGAAGCAGTGAGTTATTGTCATGTTAAGCTGCACTAAATGGCTGTATATTACGGTTAGAGACCTCTGGAGAAATAACGATGAGATCACTGCATTTTTTGTTCTTGGCAAAATAATATGGCAAAAAGACACCTTTAATCCTCTATTTTAATTTGTTTTTATTGATCTCTTTGAAAATTAGGGAAACATGTTTTCTCATTGCAAATGTTATAAGAATGCATGGGGAGGCCCTAGTTATAAAGAGTAATGAAGTAGAGGCTATGAAAGAGAGTCTCTTCATAAGGCATGGATTAGGGGAGGATGGTGGGTGAGAAAATACCTGTAACAGGAAACACACAGAGGGAAGAAACCTAGCAGACATCAATGCCTAGCTCTGAATTGTGGGTTTGTGAATAATGCGTCATCAAAGAGGCATTCCACGAGCTCAGTAAAAGCTCCCACCCCTCCCCCAGCTATCACGTCACTATCATACCCATCTCCTTTATTCTCTTGGCACTCGGCACTTGCAGGAATTACCTTGTTTATTTACTATATGATTGTTTACTTGTATGATTTCCCCCACCATAGGCTGAAAAATTAATTGTACAAAGGCAAGAACTTTGTATATTTGTTTTCTGCTATTTCCTGGTGCCTAGAATCATAGCTGGCATTTAATAAGTAGTCAAATATTTGGACAGATGAATAGATGGATAGATATGTAAAATAAATGTTTCCTATATGCCCAGTTTTCTGTGACTTCCAAATTTTCTGTAATGAACAAATGTACTGCTCTAAAAAGAAAAGAAAAAAAACATTTAATTTAGCGTCACATCTTTCTAGAAACCTTTCCTGTTTCCTCAGGCACAAGTGGATCTTCCTTCTCTAATCTCCCGAGAATATTCAAACCTCTCAATGGACACTGGGCCTTGTCATCCTAAGAGTTTCATTATTTGCCTACATTTCTTGTCTTTCTCACTGGAATTTAAGGCCTCTGAGTGTTAGACTCAGAAATCACCAGAGCAGTAAAGAACTTAAAGATCATCTGTCCTAATGTCTCCACTTATAGATGAAAACAATGAGACTCAGAGATGTGAGCTATCCAGACCCAATGACAAAAGATTATCCAGGAAAATGCTACACTCTTAATGCCATATTTTCTTTGTTCAAGTTGTCTTAGGTCACTGGGTAAGCTGTGGTAGGTTCAGCACTTTAACTGGGCACCTAGCCCTCCACCCTCTCTTCTCTAGGCCACAGGGCAACGCCTTCTGCATTTGCAATTCATATTTCCTACCCCAGTGACTGAAAGGGGCAGAAAGGGCTGGAAAGTAGAGGAGTCTCACCGATACCTTCTCTCTTTATTTGGCATGTCCATGCACCTGGCATCCTACCCTTTATGCCCAAAGAATTAACAAGGAGAAGAAGAAATAAAGCAATAATTCTCTGGCAACTGTCAAAAGGCACACAGACCATCCACAAGTGGTTTTTCTGATAAACACACGCAAAGCCTCTTTCAGCTTTCCCATTAGAGTATCAGCGCTCCCTTGAGGAAGAGGTAGCCCAATTCTAAAAGAATTTTAGATAAGCTATTTAAGACATAGGGGAAAATACAGGTTAAAACAACAAATTCCCCAAACCTAGCACCTAAGATACTGAATTTAGGGTTTCGCATTTCCATGTAGGTATCCACGTTTCCTTTTCATATGTATGTCTCTAAGAACAACATAGTATTGACTGGCAGATTTAAAAACTACATACAGTTGACCCTTGTATATAATGCAAGGGTTAGAGGTGCCAACTTCCCACCCCCACACAGTTGAAACTCCATGTATAACTTCTGACCTCCAAAAACTTTCCTACTCTTGATCGAAAGCCTTACTGTTAACATGAACAGTTGGTTAAAACATATTTTGTGTTATATGTATTATACATTGTATTCTTACAATAAAGTAAGCTAGAGAAAAAATATAAGGAAAATCATAAGGAGGAGAAAATCTATTTACTATTCGTCAAGGGGAAGTGGATCATCATAAAGCTCTTCATTTTCATTGTCTTCCTATTTACTGGGCTGAGGAAGACAAGAAAGATGGGTTGGTTTTGCTGTCTCAAGGGTGGCAGAAGTGGAAGAAGTGGAGGAGGTGGAAGCGGGGGCAGGAGAGGCAGACATACCCCATGTAACTTCACAAAAACACACCGTAATTTGTCTTTTTTGCTTCTTTATTTCTCTCAAAAATGTTTCTGTGTGGTACCAATTTTTCTTCCACCTCTTGCTTCAGTTTCAGTGTCTGTTTCATAGAAGGTTCCATGTCCTAAAAGAAGTCAAAAGTAGTCTTGAATAATGGGAACCATTCTGTCAGATAATCTACTGCAAACCTGTTTTCTGGCACCGCTCCTTCTAGGTCTTTTTCCTCATCTTCTGGCACCAGTTCAGAAGAGCTAATCTCTAACAAGTTGTCTGCTGTTAATTCTTCTTATGATCTGGTGAAGTGTCTGCTAGCTCCTGAATTTCTCCAAGATCTGTATCTTGAAATCCTTCACTTTCTCCACCTTTTATTTTATTTTTATTTTATTTTTGCCATATCCACAATCTCTTTCATAATTTCTTTGATTGCTTCGGTCATAAATTCTGTGAAGTCACACACAACATCTGGACACAGTTTTCTCTAGCAGTAATTTATTGTTTCAAGCCTGGCAGTTTTCATGGTTTTTGTGTATAATGATGATGACATCTTCAGTGGTGTAATCCTTTCAGACTTTCATGGGCTCTCTTTATACCACTGACAATGTGTCCTGTAGAATACAATGTGTAATGAAACTTAAAGATCCTTATGACCCCTGAATTAGAGACGTGTTTGGAGGCAAGCAGACCACTTCATTGCCTGTGATGTTCAACTCATTGGGTTCTGGGAGGCCGGGGTATTGTCCAATAGCAAAATAAATGTAAAGGTAGTCCCTTACTAGCAAGGTACTTTCTGACCCAGAGACAAGGCATGAATGGAACCAGTTCAGAATTTGTTGTTCAGGACTTCTTGTACAATCGAAAGTCTGGCAGCTGGTGTTTATCTTTTCCCTTCAAGGCTTAGGGCTTAGCAGCTTTACAGATAAGGTTAGTCCTTGTCATAAACCTGAGTGCCTTTGCAAAAAATCATAGATTTAGCACATCTCTTTCTGTCTTAAATCCTGGTGTTCACTTCTCTTTCTTATAACTAAATGTCTTTTGTGGCATTTCCGCCCCCCCCCAGAATAGGGCATATTCACTGGCATTAAAACTTTCTCCTCAATTAATGGTAGGTATCCTTTCTCCTCAATTAATGGCATCTGGGGTCTTGTCTGCTGCCTCTTGGTGGGCAAAAGCTGCTTCTCCTGTTATGTTGGGTTTTTTTTTTTTTTTTTTTTTTTTTGAGACAAGGTCTCTCTATGTTGCTCAGGCTGATCTCAAACTCCTGTGCTAAAGCGATCCTCCTGACACAGACTTTCAAGTAGCTGAGATTACGGCACCCAACACGGTACCAGGCTCTTTTCTTGACATTTTTTTAAACCAAATCTTTTTCAAAAATTAACAAGCCACCCTTTGCTGGCATTACATACTCCAGCTTTAGATCCTTTACCTTCCTTTTGTTTTAAGTTGTCATATAATAATTTCCTTTTTCTCCAATGATATTAGAGTCTACAGATATGCCTTTCTTATAGAAATCCTGTAACCACATAAGAGCCGCATTCTCAATATGATATAAAAAGGTATTTTGTAAAAAGTGCAAGGTTTTTGTGCATGCTGGTATAGCTGCAGTGATCACTTCACAAATTTCTTTTCTTTTTTTATTTACAATGATCCTTGTGCTGGATTCATTCATCTTGAAATGGCAGAAAACTGCAGCTGTAGACCTCAATCTAGGGTACATATCAAGCAATTTAACCTTTTTTTTTGTAATGTCATGACTTTTCTCTGCTTCTCTGGAGCACTTCCAGAATCACTAGTGGCACTTTGTGTGGGTATCACGGTGTTATTCAAGGTTTACACTATGGCACCAAACATGATGAAAAATACACGAGAACCTCAAGAGATCACTTTTTATTGTGGTAAGTGATGTACTGGAAGGATGAACTGATCATAAGGAGATGTCAGCCTTGTAAACCGAAAATAAAATTCTAAGCCCCCCAGTCAACTGAACGGACTTTCCTTTTGGCCAAAGAGATCCCCAAAAACCTGAAAATAAACTAGTTCAGGAAGGCAGGGGGCAGGGGCAGTTGGACATGTCTCATGACACCCTCTTCCCTCTGAAGTTTAGACACAATTGACTAGCATTAACATTAAAATAGAGATCTTAAAGGACTGACAAAACAGAATCTTTGTAGCAATAAGACACCAAATTCCAACCTGATTCTAGTGTAACATCACAGGACAGATACTGGGCTGTGAAGGAAATAAAAGTATTTTGCTCCAAAATATACTTCCCTGACATATTTTGAAATGGCCCAGCAAAACTATCTCTTGTGGGGAAAGTTATATTCTGTAGAGAGTCTCCTTCCCCTACAAGGTCTTTTCAGGAGATTTTGACATCTTTTAGGTCTAATAAGAAACATGCACATCTATTCTCTCTGAAGTCTGCTACTGGGAGGCTTCATCTACATGACAGAAACCTTGGTTCCCACAACTCGACCTCTTATCTTACCTTAACTCAAGTTGACTCAACTCTTCAGGAAGAGCTTAATTCTTTCAACCAATTGCCAATCAGGAAATCTCTAACTTCACCTATGACCTGGAAGCCCCCCACTCTATCTGGCTTTGAGATGTCCCACCTTTCCAGGCCAAACTAATGTATACCTTACACATATTGATTTACAGTCTTTGCCTGTAACTTCTGTCTTCCTAAAATGTGGAAAATCAAGCTGTAACCCAAATACCTTGGGAACATGTTCTCAGAACCTCCTGAGGCTGTGTCTCAGGCCATGATTTTAACCTTGGCAAAATAAACCTCTAAATTAAGACCTCATGCTTTTTGGTTTATAGCCTCAAATGGCATTTTAAGGAGATACTCATGACACACGTGAACTCACAGCAATAGCAACAGGAAGTGGCTACAAAATTAACTGTAATACATATTGTACTACTACTGTGGCAATTTTGTGCAGTTATGATGTAATACTGCATCTTTATATTTGCTTACATTTCTCTCGACTGCAAATGGTGTCATGTACAGTCTGTATATGTGTAAGTTTTGATAAAGTTCTTTTTTTTTTTTTTTTTTGAGACAGAGTTTTGCTCGTCACCCAGGCTGGAGTGCAATGACATGATTTCAGCTCACTGCAACCTCTGCCTCCTGGGTTCAAGTGGTTTTACTGTCTCACCCTCCTGAGTAGCTGGGATTATAGGTATCCACCACCACACCTGGCTAATTTTTGTATTTTTAGTAGAGACGCAGTTTCACCATGTTGGCCAGGCTGGTCTCGATCTCCTGACCTCGAGATCCAGCTGCCTCATCCTCCCAAAGTGATGGGATTACAGGCGTGAGCCACCATGCCTGGCCAATTTTAACTTTTTAATAACAGATTTTAGCATATTTTATGGTAGCAAATGATAAAATAGACTACTATCTACATCTTTCATGACAAACTTAAAAATTTTTTGATTTTTTGATATTTCTAGGTTGCATGATGTGTCTGCAAGTTTCTCAAATCATTGCAAAATCTCCAACAAAATGTCCAATATATGTATTGAAATTAATCCTTGTATAAGTGGATCCTTTCAGTTCAAACCTACATTGTCCAAGGGTGAGTTGTAATTTGTATTATATACATACCCTTCTTCAGCTTCTATCATTTTAGTTACATTCATTCATTATGATATATAGAGCTTAAGTTCATTAATTTCTACTGCTATCCAGTTTTCCATTGTATGACTGCATTACAGTTCATTCATTATTCTTTTGAAGAATATTTATTTTAGATTTATTTTTAGTTGTTTATAATTTCAGTTTTTCATCCACTAACATGGTATGTCTCTTAATTCACCTAGGTCTTTTAAAATTTATGTAGCATAAATTTTATAATTTTCTAGGTCTTACACATTTTTTACTTGTTTTGATGTACCTTTTATTTTCATTGCTACTGTAAATAGTGTTTTAAAACTTTTTATTTGAATATAAAATACATAGAAGGACACCCATCTCTGAATTTCCACACACTTCACCCTCATATAACCAGATAAAAATCAAGAAAGATGTTACCAGAATCACATAGGCCTCTTTATGCCCGTCTACTCACTACCCCCATCAGCAAGGTAAATGCTATTTTAATATTTTTGAATTAAATTTTGTAATTACTGTATAAAAATGTGAATGACTTGTATACTGATCTAATATCTAGAGACTTTGGTATAGCATACTAATATTTATCATTTGTTGTAATCAAAAATTTGTTGGTTTATATTGTAATCTTTTTTCCTCTCTAGACAATCACGCCACACGTGACTAGTATAAAACTGTTTTGCTTCCTTTCTAGTAATTATTAATTTTACTCCCCTTTAAAAAAATTACCTGACCTTACTGGCTGTCTTTAACACCATGTGAAATAGATGTAGTGTTGGTGCATCCCTTCCTCACTTTCCCTTGGTTTTCAAGGCAATGTTTTCATATTTATCATTTATTATGATGCTTATTGACTGAAGAGGTCCCTTATCAGAATAAAAAGTTTCTTTTCTATTCCTAGATTTATGAGGGGTATTTTTAGTTTAATGATTTTATGCACTTAGCAAATAATTTTATGCACTTATGCAGCTATAATTTTTCTATTTTGATTGATTAATGTGGTAATTACATTAATGTATTTTCCAACATCAGACAACCCTTGTAGTCTCTCAATGAACCCAACATTGCCTTCATCTATTTACTCTTTTTACTTCTTAAATTTAAACTTTTAATTGATAAATACAACCAGGTCATAAATCATAAACAAACAGCTTGGTGAATTTCCACAATACAGACATCCTCCATGTAAGAGTATTGACAACAAAATATTACCAGCCCTCAAAAGCCCACCCCATCATGCCTTTCCCAGTCACTAACCCCCACAAGGATAGCCAGTATCCTAATTGATAACTTCATTGTTTGTATTTGCCTATTTTTGAGCTTTTATCTAGAATAAATCATAAGCATGTACTCCTTTGTGTCATTTGTTCAACCTTAGGTTTGGGAGAGTCTACAACAGTGTTATAAGTAACATTACTTCATCCATTCCCATTGCTTATATGAATATCCCACATTCATTCCTTTATTCTGCTGTTGAGAAACATTTTTGTTTGTTTCAAGTTAATAAGCATGAGGAATAGTGCTATCATGAACACTACACATATTTTGCTGAAGACATATATGCATTTCTGTCAGAAATATACCTAGAAGTGGAATTACTGGGGTGTGGGTAATATATATTTACTTTCTATATACATCAGGGATCTGCAAGCTACAACCCTTCTCTTCTGCCTGCCAACAATTTTTGTTCATAAAGTTTTACTGAAACGAAGTCACACTTCTTTTTTACGTATGTCTATGCTGTTTTAGCACCACAGTGACAGTGTTTAATAGTTGTGATAGAAACAGTATAACCTGCAAAGCTTAAAATATATATTATCTGGTTTTTACATAGAAAGTTTGCTGTTCCCTGTTGTATACTGTCAAACAGTTTTTAAAAGTGGTTATACCAATTTATACCTCCACTTCTCTAGCTTTGCCATGATATATTTTAATATGCATTCTTGAATTTTATTCTTACTTATAAGTGATATTAGGCTAATATCCCTTCCGTTTTTTATTTGTCCTAGTGTGGTTTTGATATCAAAATATCCTGGACTTATAAAATGAATTAGGAAATATTCCTATATTTTTCATTCTCTGAAAGAGTTTGCAAAAAGAAATAAAGAAATAAATTATATTTTCTTGAATTGTTGGTCAAATTTGCTTGTAAAACACTTTGGGCTTAGCATTTTGAGAAGATTTTGAATTATTGATTCATTTTTAAAAATTATATTCATTTTGTTTACTTCTTGAGTCAGTTTTGAAAGTTACATTTTTCAAGGATATACTTTTTTAGTCTCACTTATTGACAAAATGTTATTTATGATATTCATTCATCATAAGTATTTTAATAAGAATCATTTCATATTTAAAGAGCACTTACAAAGTATATATCGTGAAAAATAAAATTCACTTCTGTCTACGCAACATCTTGCTTAAGAAACAGAACAATGTCAATATGTTTGAAACTCACTTGTGCCCCTCCCTACAGTATCCACTTCTAATTGCTTTTGGAGGGACAGGCACTCTCCTAGAAAAAAATATATATGTATACAAACACACAGACACACACATCTCAAACCAGATATTCAAATATTATTTGAATACATTTCGCACATTTCCGAAATATATATAAAAGGAAGAATATCACATATATTCTTCTTTGCCTTGCAGTTTTCACTAAAACGTCACGTTTTTGACAACAGTTATCCATTTTGGGTAACTCATTTTTGTGTTGGCTTACTCATTTTTACCGTCTCACAAGATCAGACTATATGAATAGATATAAACTATTAATACAATTTACTCATCAATTCTCCTGACATAAACATTTACGTTGGTGCCAGATTTTTTAGCTATTACTGAGCAAAGCTGCTCTGAACATTCATGTATTTATCTCCTGAGAGTACATGTGCAAGAGTTTCTCTAGTCTAGACTACATATCTGTGAGTAAATCACTGGATGTTATGTTATACACATCTTCAATTTAATAGATGATTGCAAACTGCTTATCCAAGTGGTTGTAGCAATTTGCATTCTCATGAGGAGTATTTAAATATTTGCTCTTCTAAATAATTGCAAATACTTGGTGTTTCAGGCTATTTGGTTATTATCAATCTTGTAAGTTTATTTCTTGTACTTTTTTTTTTAGACAGAGTCTCACTCTGTCGCTCAGGCTGGAGTGCAGTGGCGCAATCTTGGCTGACTGCAAGCTCCGACTCCTGGGTTCACGCCATTCTCCTGCCTCAGCCTCCCAAGCAGCTGGGACTATAGGCATCCGCCACAGCATCTGGCTAATTTTTTGTATTTTTAGTAGAGATGGGGTTTCACCGTGTTAGTCAGGATGGTCTCCATCTCCTGACCTCGTGATCTGCCTACCTTGGCCTCCCAAAGTGCTGGGATTACAGGCGTGAGCCACTGCGCCTGGCCTATTTCTTGGACTTTTAATGCTAGCTGTATTTTAAGGTATCTTCTTTTATTCCTAATAATTTTTGTTTGTGCCAACTTTTTTTCTTGAGAGAAAAAAGGAGTTTGGTGTGTTTTTTTTAATCCCTTTTCAAAGAGTTTTGGCTTTGTTGATACGCTCTTAGTTTTTCTTATTTCATTACTCTTTTCTCTAATATTAGTTACATCCTCATTTCATTACCCTTAGGTTTAATCTATTGTTCTTTTTTACCTTAAGATGATTGCTTAAATCATTAAAAATTTGGATATTCTTCATTACTATAAGCATGTTAAAGCTAGGAATTTCCCTGAAATTGTGAGTTTAGCCAAATCCCAAGAGTTTTATTTGTATTATTTTTATGATCATTCAATTCTAAATAGCTTATCTGTTGCCTTTAAGACATTTTCATTGACTTAACTATTTTGTAAGAGTGCTTTTAAATTTCCAAATATATAAACTTTTATAAAGTAATATTTTTGCTTTTCATTTCTAACTTAATATCATTGTGATTAGAGGATATAGTGTGTGTGATGTTGACTCAAAATATTTGAGAATTGCTTTATTGATTTTTGATTTTCATGATTGTTTTATGTATTCCTAAGCTAAATGTATATTCTCTAATCTTGGAGTGCAGCATTTTATACTTGTCAACTGGGTTGTTCTTATTAATTGTGCCATATAAATCTTTTCTTTATTTACTAGTTATTTTTCCACTTTGTCTGTCAATTGCAGATATGTGTCTGGTATCTCCAAGCATTCTTCTTATGCCTTCTGCTCATACCAGTCTCCCTGCTGTTCTTGAAACAGGCCAAGAACTCTGCCCCTTCAGAGCCAGTACACTTACTGATTCTACTGTTTGGAATGATTTTCTCAAATCTATAACCTGACTGACTCCCTCACTTCATTCAGGTCACCTTATGAGGCAATCCTACCTTCATCACAATCTAAACAACAGTGCACTTGCTGCGTAATTTTCTGTCCCTTTACCCTCATTTGTTTTCTCCTTTTTAGCCCTTATCAACACCAGGCATATTAAATATTTTTTTCATTGTCTTTTCCATCCAGAACATAAGCTTCATAGGAATTGTGATTTATTCATTATAATTTCCTCAGCACCTAGAAGGATGCCTGGAATAAAATAGAGCATTTTATTTTTAAATGTTTCTAATAGTAAAATGTTCTTGGTAATCCTAATTATGTGTGGGCCCAAACTGTTGCACAATAACTTGTGTAATCCCATTTATTCATTAATTGTTCAATGAATTCATGTTCAGCAAACATTTGTTCAATGAATGAGAATAAATGAATGTTAAAAAAAAAAAGTCTCACTGACAGATTTGCAATTTCCTCTTTGCAATTGTGTCAAATTTGGCCTTACGTATTTTGAGATCAAGTTATTATGTGCATACAGGTTTAGAATTGTTGGAACTTTCAGAATAAACATTTTATAACTGAAAATTAAGTAAAATCTTATTTTAATAAAATAATTTACCATTTTGCTTTCAGTCTAATTTATCTGATATTAATAATGTTTCATCAACTTTTTTCCTATTACCAGTTTCCTGCTATATTTTTCCCACCTTTGACTTCCAACCTATTTGCATTATTATGTTTTATATATGTGTCTTTTAAAATTGTATAATTTGGATTTTATTTTCTAATCAAATATAACATTTTCACATTTAAATTAGGGAGTTTAGTTTAAGTACATTTGTTGAGAATACTGATAAGCTGAAAATTTTTTCTCACATCTTATGTTGTCTTGCCTTTTAAAATGCCCTTTCCTTCCTTTCCAGCCTTTCTTTGAATTTACTGAGTTTTCATTACATTTTATTATAAATCTAGCCTTTGGTCCTCCAAATATTTTACTAGGCTCTACAGGTCAGTAGAAATAAGTTATGCATACATGTCTGTGAAATTTATGCATGCATATAAGCCTCCATTTGATGGGTCCAAAATTCTGGGAGCTGGGCAGGGCATACCTACAGTGTTCTATTTCATGGAATTCAAATACCAATGACCCCCCTATAAAGAAGGCACTTTTAAGTTTCTACTGAACTTGATTCTTCCCTTTCTTTCCCCTCTTTCAACCCCAACCAAACAAGTTAGCCATCAAGCCTACTGCTCTGTGTATCAAGTGCTTCTTAAGTTACATAAATATGCCTGGTAGCATTCATGACTTCATTATTTTAATTATTTTATTTACTTAACTTTATTTTATTGGACAGCCTCTACCAACCCCCAGGACCAGAATAAGTTCAGAGTGACTCCTGTCTTCATTATTATTATTACTCTGAGATGGAGTCCCACTCTGTCTCCCAGGGTGGAGTGCAGTGGCACGATGTTGGCTCACTGCAACCTCTGCCTCCCAGGTTCAAGCAATTCTCCTGCCTCAGTCTCCTGGGCTGGAATTACAGGCACCCACCACCATGCCTGGCTAATATTTGTATTTTTAGTAGAGACCAGGTTTCACCATGTTGGTCAGGCTGGTCTCAAATTCCTGATCTCAGGTGATCTGCCTGTCTTGGCCTCCCAAAGTGCTGGGATTACAGGTGTGAGCCACCATGGCTGGCTTCCTGTCTTTACTATTTTAAACAGCTAGGTGACAAATTGAACTCTTCAATAATTTGTTGAAATGACAGATTTTTAGGGTCATAGAAAGAGGGTGAGTTTGATATGAACAACAGGAACTACTGGCTTAAATGTGCAAATTAATACATCTCTGCATATCAAGCTGTGGCTATCCCTCTGCTTGGTCTCCAAGGAACATACGGTTTACAATTCTCTGTGACGCTGAAAAGAGAAAAGAAGCAAGAGTATATTCGCCATTTGACTGTTTTTCATTGGAATTCAATTAAAGCATGTTTCACTTTGTTCATTGTCCTTTTTAAAGCATTCAGCTCCATGAAAGGTTGAGCGAGAGCAAGCAGTTGAAAAGCTTTTCTGCCCCTTTCCTTCTGGGTTGTATGACTGGTGGCAATAAAGTCACTTTCAGGCAGAACGATGCAAAGCCAGTGACTCAGGGTTACATACATCCCAAACACATTTGACTGTTTCTTTCTGTTTATTTAGCCATCTTTTTAACATTTCTTTTTTTTTTGTATGTTTTATGCACCCAAATTGTATATGTAATGTGCATATAATACATTACTCTAGTAATGTATATATACATTTATCAATAAGTACATGTACATATGGGGAATATGTGCTCAGAAATGTTTTTACCAATTTGATTTGTGATTTAAAAATGAGTATACTGGTTTGTGTGACAGATTTGGAAGCCTGGTTTCTCATCCACACAATTCAATAAGCATAGCCTTATAGACTCTCTCAGGTGTTATCCCAGTTCATATCTTGGGCCCTCTTTATTGACTTGATTCCTTAAGGTGATACTGATGCCTTCCAGTTGAATCTATTCCCAGAGTACTTTCTTCCTATCTTCTCTTCTTTCTTTAATCCCTTTGTCCAAGGCCAGATTACTGCCACTTAATTTCAGTTGTATCTCTTATCTTTTTCTCCATTCCAGGTTGTGAACAATGTCACACAATAATTTGTGTAATCCCTGAATATATCTTTCCTGACTTGAGAAAAAAAATGAGAATATCTTTTAGTATCAGGGGTCCTTGGAGGTCAGGGACTTTGAATAACACACGATATTATTCCCATTATTTACGTGAAAAAAACAAAAAACCAAAACAAAACAAAACAAAACCACTGAGATTAGGTGATTTTTGTGCAAGGTTACAGAATCAATCTGTACATTTTTAACCTGATCTTGAGATTCTGAGTCTTGTACTTTCCCCTGCTGGGATCCTCATTGAGTCTATGTTTTCCTAACCTCTGACCAGAGGCTATGCCTGTGCCCCTTCCTTGTTTTTCATGTGGACAATGTCCTTCTGGATCCTAGGATCTGACCACATCTTATTAATAGAGTTCAAGGCAGCAGAAAGAGCAAGGTCTTTGAAAGTAGACAGAAGTGCATTCAAATCTCAGTTCCCGGGTCCACATATGTTGTGAAACTTCATTATGCAGGAGTAAAAACAAGCCCCAAATCTTAGTGGCTTGAAAACAACCAATATTTATTTCCCACTCACTTTATATATCCATGAGCAGATTAGAAGGACCAAGATTTGAATTGGGATAATATACATGAGAGGGTCTGTAGGGCTACACTTATTGAATCGTTTGGATGAGAAATCAGGCTTCCAAATCTGTCACACAAACCAGTGTACTCATTTTTAAATCACAAATTATAATTATATGTGGACCCAAGCTGATGAAGCAGATGCCAGAGGAGGAGCACATGGTGACCCATAACTAGCTCTTTAAGCTTCCGCGGAGATGAGCATATGTCACTTACACTCACATGGACGCACCTAACCCAAGAAGGGAGAAGCCTTCTTGGCAGAGAACGGAGAGACCATCGTGTGCTCAGGAGGAGAACCAAAAACATTTAAGATACGCCACTCATAATTATCACGCCAATTTACTTAGCATCTCTGAGCCCCAGTCTTCTATGTAAAAACAGGACAGTGATAAGGATAGAAATACGATAAATTAGAACTAATGTCTTAATACATGAAATGTCAGCACAATGCTTGGCCAGTGGTTGAACCTTAACAGATATTAGTTTAATCCTGTCTGCATTTGGTTCCTTTCTCTCTAGACCTGAGAATAGTGGAAATTGTAGGAAAATGCCAGTGGGCTGGTTTCTAATTCCACTAAGAAGACAAGGAAAATGGGTTGCAACAGCAGTCAGAGGCCAGGAGGCCAGGGTACCCAGCAGGTCCCAGGAATCAGGTAGAATTTCATTACTCAGAGGATTTTTTTTTTTAAGCACAAAATGGCATTCTAGAAAACTCAGCTAAGGAGAAAGTTCATAAAGGGGTCACATAGGTAGCCCAAGCTCTTCGAGGTCAATGCATGGTGTGCATCTCAATGCAGCCTGGCACTTTCATTAACGTATTTAATCATGCTTTTATCTTTAATCATCATATGGCTTAATAGTGTGCATTGTATTCCCAGGCCTAAAATAACAATGGTTATGTGGTTCTGTGATAAATGTTTTTAATAAAATCAGTAATTACCCTTTGTGTGTGTGTGTGTGCACATGCACACACATACTATATTATTATCTTTCCATTTCCTTTTTAATTTTGGCTTTTAGGTATGCAAAAAAAAAAAAAAAAAGACTAAGGTAGAATACTCAAAATATTGCTTTTTGTTTGGTTTTTGGTTTTGTTTCTAGGAGTGCCTGCTGAATAGCAGGAAAGGTGAATTCTAAGCTGTGGATTTTAATGCAAGCTTCACTTAAGAATAGTTGGGGCTGGGAGAGAGCCCTGGCTTCAGGGCCAACCAAAGGTGGAGTTTGAATCCCAGCTGTATGAGAGAAGGCTACTCATAGGACCTCTCTCTAAGCTGAATTTCCAAATTTGTAAAATGGTAGCGCACTATTCTTTATAAAGTTGTGGTGAAGAATACAAAGATGCTTAAAAGTAATTATGTTTAACAAAAAACAGAATGGCCCTTACTATGTACCAGGAGCTATTCTAAGTGACTTACAAATATTAACTCATTTGGTCTTCAACGCAACCTTACTAAGACAGGTACTTTGAGTTGATAGATAAATAAAAGACAGAGAGGTTAAGTAACTTTCCCATCGTTCCATAGCTAGTAAGTAGTAGAGTTGAAATTAGAACCCAGACAGTCTGCCTAGAGAAGTTCATTCTTGATTTCATGCTCTAAACAGTTGAGCTATTATTACTGCTGTTATTAGTCCCATAAACATTTTTACTTAACGGACCTGACTTTTGTACTGGAAACTTTGGTCATTGTACATTTAATGATGGCTGTTTTTCCTTATACTTAATTTATATTTATATCTAATTTATGAATACAAGTTATATAATTTATATAATTATTTAAATATAATTTAAATTTATAGATTTATATTTAAAAACTATATCGATTTATATTTCTAGTCAAACTGTTTGTGTTGTAAGGTGTTCCTTATTCATTTATGAAGGCCCGATATAGAATTGGCCTTTATTTATACTCACTGTATGTCATTCTGCAGAAAAGCTCAGGATTCTTTTAAGTCAGTCTCATTCTCTGTAATTATATTGTTGAAGGCAAATCACTCTGAACCTTAGCTCATCTCTCTGTAAAATTAGGCTACAGGTTGTACTTGCCATTTTAGACTGATGTGTCTTATTTATTTAGCAAATATGTACTGAGCTTCCACTTAGAGTACCGCCCCCATTCCTGGAGGGAGGTGTCTTGGTAATTTTAATCAATCCTGACATACCAACCACAGGGACCTCTGATGATATAGATAGGAACAGTCTTGGATAAAGAAAGAACCTGGGCTGTGGAGTCAGAAATTGATCTCTTCCACTTGTAGCAGGACATGTCACCTCACCTGAATCCTATCTGCAAAACAGGGTTGACCTAAGAGAACAAGAATCTGAGAAGGTAAAAATACATGGCATAGTGCTGGGCACACATCAAGTACAAAGAGGGAGATAGTCTACTTCTAATTAGATTTTATCATGCCCAAGAGACAAGGACACATAGTTTGCTGAGTCCAAAAGCACTATCATGTGCATAAGTTCAGGGCCCCATTGGGTTTCCAATACCTAACTCCCCTTGAAAATGCCCCAGGAAGAATTGGCTTGTACGACCACAGCAGTCCCAGCAAGTTTGCAGGATGGTGCAGTCCTACAGCCCTTCCCTACCTAGGAAAACAAGCTTGTAGCCTATATTCTTCTTGAATAACAGGGATTATTTATTTTGAAATGTATTCCTGGGACTTTGCTTGGGTTAAAATTCATCTATAGTTTTAACTTCCATAGCCATGAATTAACATGCTATAATGCGTGTTTTTTTTATAAAAGGAGCCCCAGTACAGACCTGCTCACAGTAAGATGAAGGGTATTTACTGGATAATACAAGATGTGCTACGCTGTCCAGATAAGAGCTCAGACCCCAAGAGGAAAGTTGTTTTTCCAGCCCTAAAGGATAGAGTAAAACAACCTTTCCCATTATCTTGCTAGGTGAGAAACCAAGACAAAGAGGTAGAACCAAGGGGTGGCGGGCAAGAACATACATACAAATTACACAGACTGGAAGTAACAGAACCGTGGAGTCCTGCAAGCAGGTGGCAAAGCCATTTCTCTCTATTCATCGTGCAGAATAAATTAGGGGAAAGCCACATTTCCCAGCCAGAGAAGCAATAAAAATTTAGAATTTAAAGTAACCTTGAGCAAAAGCATTAGCAAAGGCCTTGCCTGTTGCTATGGTTTGAATGGCCCCTCCAAAACTCATGTTGAAACTTAATCCCCCAAGTGGGAAGCATTGAGAAGTGGGGCCTTTAAGAAGTGATTGAATCATGAGGGTTCTGCCCTGATGAACAGATCAATCCATTCATGGACTGATGGATGAATGCATTATCATGGGAGGGGAACTGATGACTTTGCAAAAAGAGAAAGAGAGACCTGAGGTAGCATATTGCATATTAGTACAGTTAACACCTGGCCACATGATGCCCCATGCTGCCTTGGGACTTCTAAGAGAGTCCCCACCAATAAGAAGGCTCTCACCAGATGTACCCTCTGAACCTTGGACTTCCCAGTCTCTGAAACTGTGAAAAATCGATTTTGTTTCTTTATAAATCACCCAGTTTCAGGTATTCCGTTATAAGCAACAGAAAGCAGACTAATACACCTGTTCTGCAAATAATAATAAACTCCTGATACAACAGACTTATCCTAGCCAAGACTAGTGTGAGGCAGTAACAGTGGGAAGTCTAGGGGAATGCAGGCCTGGAACACTCAAGGGGAAGATAAACTCGAAGGGAGCCGGGACAGGACTTTTTGTCTTATTTGGAGCTGACTGAAGGTTTTCACCAAATGTACTGAATAAAGAACTCATTGTTTGTGGACTTTTTGTGTGTCTGTGTGTCATGACTATGGTCAAGAAGTTGAGGGTAAAATTTATTCCTTCCCAGTCAATAATTTGAATCTGATGCTATTAATTCTGGTGTGGTTCCTTAACTTGGGGCTCGATAAAGATCATAAAATATGTATATCTGAAGATCAGGATTAGATATGCCCACCTTAACTCTTACTCTAATGATTTTGATGCCAAATGAGTAATAATTGGTAAACAGCCTATTTCTTTTTTAGACACCAATGTCTTGGCAAGGTGCATTTCCTTCTGAAAGGGCTACACCCCGGGCATTGGCAGACTCACCTCCTGCTTTCTAAATCTAGTCCAAGTTCCTACCAATGACAGAAAAGCACCTCCATGCTATAGTAACCTCTTTTCTTAACTTAGAACGTATAGTGTTTACATTATCATTCAAAGTTTGTATATCATGAATGAACAACGTACAACATTCCAAAGGCAAGAAGAGTAAAGAGGAAAGGTTCTATTCCTCCCTCTCCCTGAGCTGAGCCATCTGCCTTGTTTCTCTCCCTGAAGGCAACTACTCATAGCAATTTTGGATGCAACCTTCTAAAGATATTCTTTACTTAAGCATATATATGTAAATGTTTAAATTATCATACCAAATATTCATGAAATTTAATACATAAATTATATAAATTTCTATGACATTTAATACATATATAGATTTCATGTAACCACCACAACTATCAGGATACAGCATGGTTTCATTATCCCAAAAAACTCCCTTGTACTATCCTTCCATAGTCACAGGGTCCCTAAAACTTCCCACCCAACTCCTAACCCCTGGCAACCACCAAACTCTTCTCTGATACTGTAGTTTTACCTTTTTGAGAACAACACATAAGTGGAATCACACAATATGTAGGCTTTTGAGTGTCTCCTTTTCTCAGTATAATGCCTTTTTTTATTATTATTATTATACTTTAGGTTCTAGGGTACATGTGCATAACGTGCAGGTTTGTTACATATGTATACTTGTGCCATGTTGGTGTGCTGCACCCATCAACTCGTCAGCACCCATCAATTCGTCATTTATATCAGGTATAACTCCCAATGCAATCCCTCCCCCCTCCCCCCTCCCCATGATAGGCCCCCATGTGTGATGTTCCCCTTCCCGAGTCCAAGTGATGTCATTGTTCAGTTCCCACCTATGAGTGAGAACATGCTTTTAAGATTCATCTAGTTGTGTGTATTACTAGGTTGTCCCATTTTAATTGCTGAGTAATATTCCAACATGTCAATGCACCACAGTTCGTTTATCTATTAACTTGCTGGAGGCCACATCTTTTTGGTGATTATGAATAGAGCTGCTCTAAACATTTGGGTATATATTTTGGTGTGAACATAACTTTCATTTATCTAGGATAAATAATCAGTATTTGGGTTGCTGGGTCTAATGAGTAGTACGTGTTTAATTTATTAAGAAATTAACTAAATGGTTTCATATTGCAAAAATATTTAAACACATATGGAAGCTGACTGCATATACTGTTCTGCATTTTATAAAAATTAGTGATGCATCCTACCAATCATTTTGGATGTATGGGTAAAGTTAGATCTACCTCATTCAAAATATTAGGCTGCAAAGTTTTAATGTTGTCATTGTGGTGTTTTTTGTTTTCTGTTGTTTTGTTTTGTTTTGTTTTTTGAGACAGAGTTTCACTCTTGTTGCCCAGATTGGAGTGCAATGGCACGATCTTGGCTCACCACAACCTCTGCCTCCTGGGTTCAAGTGATTCTCCTGTCTCAGCATTTTAAGCAGCTGGGATTACAGGCGTCCACCATCACGCCCAGCTCATTTTGTATTTTTAGTGGAGACGGGGTTTCACCATGTTGGCCAGGCTGGTCTTGAACTCCTGACCTCAGGTGATCCACCCACCTCAGTCTCCCAAAGTACTGGGATTACAGGCTTGAGCGACTGTACCCGACCTAATGTTGTTATTGTGTTTTTTGTATGTTCTCTGCTGGTGTGTGTGTGTGTGTGTTTTTTCCAGGTACAAAATCACTGGGCCAATTATCCCCCTAGCTTCCTTGAAGAAGCCATTGTTTTTCTTAATTTTGTTAATTTCTGGATACCCAATTTTCTTTCTTCTACTTTTTTCAGTTTATTCTGTTGAAACAATTCTAATTTATTGAGTAAACTTCTTAATTCACACAGATTAATAAACATGAGAGAGTAGAAATTTAATCCAGAAGTTCACTGTTTTAGTTGTATCCCATCAGGTCTGATATGTATTATTTTGATTCTTATTTTCTAGATATTCTGCAATTTTAATATTAATTTCCTCTTTTACCTGAAACTTACATGAGAGAATTTTTTTATTATTAATATTCTATTACATTTCCACGTGCTGGGAAATATAAATGCTACAAATAAAGTGTAAAGAATGATCATCAAAAGAACACTCTTTACCAGCAGTTTGAGAAACAAAACATTATCCATATCTCTGAATTCCACTTTGTTGCACTCTTCTAACTCATACATTTCTTTACTCCCAGAAACACCCATCTTTCTGAATTTGGGGTTAGTCATTCAACTGCTTATATACATAAGCAGTGATGAAACTCCAATGAAACATGAATGTCTAAGCTTTGATATCAATGGAATCATAGTGAATGCATTCCGCTGTAATACTCATTCTTCTCTGAACAATATGTGTGGAATTCATCCATTTTGATACCGGTGGCTATAGTTTGCTCATTTTCACTGCTGTATAGTAGCCCCATTGAGTTTAAATATGACAATTGACTTACCAATTTTTCTATGAGGGTCCATTTGGATTGTTATCAATGTTTAGCTTGTACAAACAAATTTGCTAAGAATATTCTTGGGCATAATCCATGATAAACATGGACAAGGGTTTATTTAGGTTAGCTCCTTCATAATGGAATGGCTAAAATATACGATATATTCATCTTTTGCTTTATAATAAAATGCCAATGTTTGCCTGAAGTGGCTTTACCAATTAATATCTCCTGCCTGCAGTGTATCAGCATCCTCCTGCTCCCCATCCTTGCTCATGTTTGATAATATCACACTTTTAAACATTTCTTACATATAGGATGTGAAGTCATATCACATAGTACTTTTAATATCTGTTTCCAAGATTTTAATACAATTTCTCAATCTTTCGTGATCATTCATACTTTATAAAATGCATTTTCTTTGTTCATGTTTTTCTTTCCTTTTCAAATGCCTTTTTAAAATTGATTCACTGAGATTCATGATTTACTCTAGATACTTATTTGTTGTTGGCTTTGTATGTTGCGAATATTTTCTGCCAGCATGTGGTTTGTCTTTTCAATTGATTTAGGGGTGCCTTGTGAGAAACAGAAATTCAACGTTTTAACACATTTGATTAACATTACTATTTGCATAATCTTTAAGAAATCTTTCTCTACCTCACAGTCAAAAAGTATACTGTCTATATTTTTCTCTTAATATGAAGGTTTACCTTTTACAAGTAAGACCTTTATTCATCAAAAATTGATTCTGCGCATAGTGAGTGATAGG
Organism: Rhinopithecus roxellana; assembly: GCF_007565055.1. Lineage (NCBI taxonomy): Eukaryota > Metazoa > Chordata > Mammalia > Primates > Cercopithecidae > Rhinopithecus > Rhinopithecus roxellana. The sequence continues at coordinate 115,867,482 of NC_044561.1, forward strand.
ATCCCAGCAATTTTTCCATGTGGAAAATCAATTATTCTACTGCTATGTAGGATTGTTGTGCTAACAATTTACAAAACCGTTCCACATATGTATAGGCCTATTTCTGACTTCTCGTCCTGTTCTACTTGTAAATCCCCGTACTAACTTCACATTCTCTTAATTTCTGTAACTTATAGTATGACCTCATTACCGGGAGGGCAGCAATCTTCAAGATTTTCTCTTTTGGATATCCTCTTCCGTATAAGTCAGAGAACTCTCTTGTCAAGTTCCACTGGGAGTTTTATCTTAATTGCCATCGGATCTATAGATTAGCTTGAGAATAATCAACATCTTAACACACTGAGTATTTTTATCCAATAATATATCCATTTATTTAGGTCATGTTTAAAATGTTTCAATGCAATTTTATAATTTTTTTTCATAAGAACCATAGACAAGTTTGGGCATGGTGGCTCATGCCTGAAATCCCAGCACTTTGAGAGGCCGAGGCAGGCAGATCACGAGGTCAGGAGTTCGAGACCAGCCTAGCCAACATGGTGAAACTCCATCTCTACTAAAAATACAAAAATTAGTCGGGTGTGGTGGCGTGTGCCTGTAACCCCAGTTACTCAGGAGGCTGAGGCAGGAGGTGGAGGTTGCAGTGAGCTGAGATTGGGCCACTGTACTCCAGCCTGGGGGACAGAGGAAGACTCCATTAAAAAAAAAAGGAACCATGGACAAGTGTTGTTCAGTCCTAGGAAGTTATATTTTGCTATTATATTTAAATACTTTTTCTGTTTGCAGCTGGGGTACAGAAACGCATTGACTTTCTTGAATAAGCTTTCTATTGAAGTACAATAGATCAAAAATATACACAAGTCATAAGTGCACAGCTTTTTAAATTTTCAAAGAGCGTGGTCCATGTAACCAGCACCCAGATCAAGAAAGAACACATCACCATGATATTAGAACCACCTTAACCAGTGACTTCCCTCATAAAGATGACCACTATGTTCATCCCTTTTACCATACATTAGCTGTCCATCTTTTGGACACTTATGGAATGACAGAGGATGTATTCATTTATTACTAGCTTTTCCCCCTTGTTTTTGTGAGATACATCATGTTGAATATGGCTACAGCTTGTTCATTCTCTTTGCTGTATAGGTTCATATTACATGACTAGACTATAATTTATGCATATTAATGTGGGTAGATTTTTAAATAGTTTACAGTTTGGGGGATATGGCCCTATGAACATTCACGGACTCATCTTTTTACATACTTAGGTGTTCATTTCTGTTCATTTGTACTTAGAATTACTGGTTACCCATATGTTTAGTTTGTGTAGATCCTGCCATACGCTTCTGATTTTCCAAAGTGGTTGTACCAAGATTCACTCGTAGTAGATAAGACTTCCAATACAAAATACAGCCTGTAATTTGACATTTTAATACTTCTTATTAGAGAAGTATTGGTAAATTCTCATATGAATTTTAATATTTTATCTACATAATAAGGTAGCATTATGAGAATGAATTTGCCTCAGTTATGTTTATCTTTCTATAAACCTGGCTCTTGTGATTTTTTGCTAATAAATTTTTGGTTTCTGAATGTGCATAAGAAAATTAAGCTATAATTTCCTTTCTCATGCTGTCCTTATCTACTTTTGGCACAAAGTTTATGTCTGCTAAGCATAATTAATCAGATAAAGTTTTATTTCTTTTTTGTAAGATTTTATGTAAGATTAGAATTTTCTTTTCCTCAAATGTTTGGTAAAACTTGCCTATTAAATCATTTGTACCTGATGTTTCCATTTTTGGGAGATTGTTAACAGATTATAAAGTAATCCTTTAAAGATTACAGGACTGTTCAGATTTTTTTCAGTAAGTTTTAATATTTTTCTACAATTTGTTCATTTCAGGTTAATTCTTTTGACTAATTAGCATAGATTATAATATTAGCTTTTACATCACTGATGTATTCATAATCGTATTTTTTCATATATAATATGGCTTATTTGTACCTTCTCTCTTTTTTTCATTTTATCTTGGCAGAAGATTATCAATTATCTTAGCTTTTATTATAGAATTAACTTTCACTTTGTCAATCTTTCTACTGTACATTTGCATTCATTTAATTAATTTCTGTTTTTACTTTAATTATTTCTTCCTTTGTATATTCTTTGTTTATTCTAACTTTGAAGTGGGATGCATAGTCCACTAATTTTCAACTTTGAATCTTTGCTACCATAAACATTTACGGCTTAAATTTCTCCCTAACTACTACTTTAACTGCATTTCACACATTTTGATACATAATAGTTTCATTATAATTGAGTTCTACATATTTTCCAATTTTCACTGTGGTTTCTCCTTTGACTCCAGAGTAGTTTAGGAGAGATTTAAGTCCCCACACAGATTTTAAAATAAAGTTACCTTTTTATTGATTTTATATTAATTATAAACAAGGAATGTAGTTGGTGTGATACAGATTGAGAATTGATTCATTCCTAATAAATGGTCAATGTTTATGAATTCTCATGTATGGTTGGAATGAATATGTGTTTTCTAGTCACTGGATACTTTGTAATTGTTCAAATCTTCATCCCAATGGTATATATTTTCCTGATTAAAATGTTACTTACTGAGAGAGAATATATTAACACTGCTTATAATTATAACATATTTGTCACATTCTCCTTGATGTTCTAACATTTGCTTTGAATTTTTAAAGGCATGTTAATAGTGTCATACTCGGTTTAGAGCTCGTTATATCTTCAGGATGAATTTGACTTTTGTCAGTATATTAATGGTTATATTTATCTCTGGTAATGCAAACTGTCATTTTAGTAGTGTTTCCTGCTGTCCCTTTTCCTGTAATTTATCTGTAACCTTTCCATGATCTTATGTTTTAAGTTGTGACTCCTCTAAACAGCATAAAACTGCATTTTTTTTTTTTTTTAAATCTAGGAGACAACTTTGGTCTCTTCTCAGATAATTTTGCATCTTTGTTTTAGATATATTTCTATCACCCTGTTTTGTGTTTTCTATTAGATTGCTGTCTAGATTTTACTGTCTAGATTTCTTTAATGGTCACAGTTAATAGAGTTCAGGTATTCTTCTGTGTTAGTGATAGTATTTTATTTTTATTGAAAGTTGTCCATTTCACATGAATTTTTAAATGCATTAGAATAGCATAATAAATAGTATTCTCCTATTTTAAATTGTGCCATATCTGTAGACTAACTATAATTCCTCTTCATTCTGTGTGTGTATGTGTGTCTGTGTGTGTGTGTGCGTGCACATGCGCTCGCAAACAAGTATATTGTCTTTCTTCCTTTTGATTTTGTTGATCTTCTGGGATTTTTTTCTGTTTCATTAATTTTTGTTCTTATGTTAATTATTTCCATTCTTTTACGGTCTTTGAATGTATAAAATAGTTTCTTTTTCTGGTTTATTAGCTTGAAAAACTAGCTTACCAATTTTCAGCGTTTTAAAAAAATAAGGATTAAAGACAACAAATCTTGCTTTCACTATACCCCGTGTTTTAATGTACAGTTTTTATTGATTTTCTCTGAAGTTTTATTTTGAGATAACTGTAGATGTACATGCTGTTGTGAGAAATAATATAGAAAGCTCTCATGTACCCTTTATCCAGTTTCCCCCATTTTAACATCTTCCAAAACTATGGTGCAATGTCCTGATCAAGTTCTTCACGTTTATACAGTCAAGATACAGAACATCTCCAGCACTAGAAGGCTCTCTCGTGCTACCCTCTATAGCCACATTCACTTCTCTTTGTTCTTCAACTCCTTCTTGACATTGGCAGCCACTAATCTGTTCTCCATTATTTAAAAAAAATATATTGTTTCAAGTATGTTATATAAATAGAATCACACAGTATGAAACCTTTTGGGATCAGAGTTTTCCACTTAACTTTAATTCTCTGAAGATTCACCCAAGTTTGTATGTATTCCTTTGTATTGCTGAGTAGTAATCAATGGGGGTGCAGGTACCAAAATTTGTTTATTCACCCAAAGGACATCTGTCTTGTTTCTAGTTTTGAGGTTACGTATAAAGGTGCAATGAACACTCACATGCAAGCTTCTGCATAAAAACTTTACACAAAATATATAGTAGCTTTATTTAGAGTAGGCAAGTATATTTTAATTTATTATAATGTCTTTGTTGACCCAGGAGTGGTTCTTTGGAATTAAAAAATTATTAATCTACATTTAATAGGGCTACATTTTTGTTGTTGACTTATTTCTTCTGTCTTTCCAGATAGATAGATAGACAGATAGATATAGATACTGATGTGTTTGTGTGTATTCATGTTTTGAATTAATTGAGTCCTTATTTGATCAATTTTATGTATCTATGTGTACTTGGGAAGAATATGTATTCTCATGTCCAAACATAGAATTCTTTAATTTTTTAAAGATTTTATTAATTTTGTTAAATCTTTTAACTACTCATTGTGGTTTATATCTTGGTTTACAAATTACTGAGATGTGTAAAATCTCCCACTATGATGTGTCATTTGAAAATGTTTCCTCCCAGTATAACCAAGTTTTATTTCATATATTTTAACCTGCTTTATTTGGTACATACAAATTTAGAATTATTGTACCTGATTAGTAAATGTATCCTTTCATCATCACATACCTTCATTTTTTCATGACAATTTTTTTGCCTTAAGCTCTGTTTTGTCTGATATTATAACTACAACAGCTCTCTTTTTGTTACTTTTGCCCACAGTATCTTATTCTATTCAAAAAAAAATTGTATGAACTTTCTCAACTCTTTACTTCTGGTCTTTTTGAATACTTATATTGAGGATGTGTCTCTTAAGGAGCATGCAGCTTAAAAATGAAATAAAACTTTCTGTTGTAAAATATGGTATATCTATAGAAAACATGAACAGGACAAATATGGAGCTTAATCAATATTTATGAAGCAAATGGTCTCAGCATCAGCACTCAGGTCAACAAATACAATTTGCTGGCCATCATGGAATCCTCATCCCAGTTACATACCCTTTTCTGCCCCTGAAAGTAACCAGTATAATTACTTTTATGATAACCCCTTTCTTCTTTTATTTATAGTTTTGTCTTCCAAATACGCATCCCAAACATCACAGCTTAGATTTTTCTGATTTGGTTGTATGTTTTTAAAGATAATGCCTTCAGCCTCTTCTAGTCTATCAGTCCTGTCTTCAGCCCAATACCCTCCAGTAAATTTCCAGTGCAATTTATTTGTTAAAATACAGGGTCATTGCATCTACATGCTTACTCTAACTTCATCTTGTATTTTCTCTGCCCCAGCTCTGAGATGAACTACTTCTCTAAGGATGCCTAGTGCCTTTTATGGGAGAGGGTATTTAGAAACCAAGATCTGAATGCTAGTTGTGTTCATTGTTACTAGGATATCATTCTTTCTAGGGCTTGTCACCAGACAGAGTTCAGAAAGAGATATACATATATAAGTGTGTGTGTGTATGTATGTATATAGATAGTAACTCATGCCTAAACACACATCCACATCTATTATCTATCTACATATCTATCATCTATCTACCTATCTATCTATCCATCCACCCACCAACCTACATACATACATGTGTGTCTATCTATCTATCTATCTATCTATCTATCTATCTATCTATCTAGTCTATCAATCAATCATCAATCTACCTATCTAATCCATCCATCCACCCACCTACATACATACATACATATCTCTCTCTCTATATATATATATCTACCTATCTAACCTACCTACCAACCTTCCTACCTACCTACTCACCTATCTATCCATTCTGATATTTCTGATTCCAATTCAACAAATTTCATTCATGCATTACCAAAATTTTGGCCATTTCATATGAGTTCAAGATAAAATATCTTTTGAGCTCATATAAAAACTTTTGATTGAAATTCAGGACTACAAGTTCTCCCATCTTACAAATGTATTGCCTTTTTTCTTCACCAAGAATCCTGGTTCTCATGGAGATAAGGGTAAAATAGAAATTAGAATTTCATGCTTTCTTTCTATGTTGTACACCTAACAGTCTCAGAATGACAGAAGTAATTTCAATACTACCTCTATTTATTTGATTATTAAGACAATAAATTGATTTATAGATCCTTTTCCAATATTCCTGCATCTTTAATAGGTGCACTGAATTTACATTGTCAGAGCATATAGGCATTCAACACTGTACTTTTTTCCATAGAATATTTATTTGATGTTCACCAATAGCCTTTATGCTGATGTCTCTCTAATCATGTTGGTTGACTGAAATTCATTGAGTAGATTATTCAGGAAGAACCCATTAGAACAATCTTATCTAATTCCCTGCATGTTGCTAGCAATTTGCAGTTTTTAATGCTTGAAAGTCAGTCTTGCTGTATATAAAGTGCTTGGTTTACCTTTTTTTACTTGAGTATAATAAATGTATCACTTTATTTTATTCTGACATAAAGCATTGTTGCCAAAAGACTGATAACAATCTGGTTTTCTTTCCTTTTTGTATGACTTAGTCATTTTTCCTGGAAGTATGAAAGAATTATTTTCTTTTGAGGTCCAAAAATTTTACTAAAACATACCTCAGTTTTGGCAATCCAGGTGGCTGTTCTCAAGTAGGTACAACTGCCCTTTCAATAATTTTTTTTCTTTTTGTTTTTATTTGAGACAGAGTCTCGCTCTGTCACCAGGCTGGAGTGCAGTGGCGCAATCTCGGCTCACTGCAAGTCTCGGCTCACTGCAACCTCTGCCTCCCGGGTTCAAGCAATTCTCCTGCCTCAGCCTCCCAACTAGCTGGGAATACAGGCAAGCACCACCATGTCCAGCTAATTTTTGTACTTTTAGTAGAGACAGGGTTTTCACCATGTTGGCCAGAATGGTCTCGATCTCTTGACCTCATGATCTGCCCTGCCTCGGCCTCCCAAAGTACTGGGATTACAGGTGTGAGCCACCACGCCTGGCCTCAATAAGTAATTTTTATTGAAGTTATTTCAGAAAAAGAAATAGTACAAGAATTTTTTCTTAAATTTTATTTTTTGACATTTGTGCCTTTGCTTTGGGTTTCTTCTTCAGGAATTCCAGTATAATGATTTTCTTAGCCTGTCTGGTAACTTTTTTCCTTTTTTCTTGGATCTAGCTGCCTCTTGCTTTTGTAAAAGTTTCCTTCTTTAACCTAGTTTTCTCCAGGCACTAGTGGTTGTGTGAATTTATTCATGTGTGACTTCTACATTAGTCTCCATTTCTTAGATATATTTTCTTAAATTTATAATTTATTTCCTGAGTCCTATGACTACATCTGAGTTTTCTAATTCTGATTTTTGTTGTTGTGTCTCATATCATTTTCTTAATGTATTTAACTCTTTCTGAAATAGTTCTCATCTGACTCATAGTCACATTTAATTGGCAAACTTTCATTGTCTGGAGAGGTGCTATTCTCTTTTTTCTTTGAGATGGAGTCTCACTCTATTGCTCAGGCTGGAGTGCAGTGGTGTGAGCTCAGCTTACTGCAACCTCTGCCTCCCAGGTTCAAGCAATTCTCCTGCCTCAGCCTCCTGAGTAGCTGGGACTATAGGTCTGTGCCACCACACCCAGCTAAGTTTTTTCTATTTTTTGTAGAGATGGGGTTTCACCATGTTGGTCAGTCTAGTCTCAAACTCCTGATGTCAAGTGATCTGCCCACCATGGCCTCCTGGAGTACTGGTATTACAGGTGTGAGCCACCATGCCTGGCTTTCTTTTTCTTGACACTAACTTTGCATGTGTTTTTATTTCAATTATTTTCTGTCCTCCCATTTATATGAAATTAGTTTTCCTGAGCATTTAGAAGAGAATGTAGTCCAAAATTTAATTTCTAAACTCACAGAGCTCTCTTTTCTCCTGTATATGGTATGCACGAATATGGTGGCTCATTTTCTGATACTCTCAGATCTTCAATTTCTTGTCACTGTTGTCTCTGTGCTACTCAATTTAGATTCTTAATTTCATTGTTTATTCCTGGAAGCGAATTTTGACTGGTTCCTTCTGAGAGTCCACAGGACCTAGACTGCTCCAGACACATAAGGTCTTACTGTTGACCCCTTGTTTTCATCCTCTACTGGAAACTGCAAGATTCCTCAGTTTTAGCTACAATTCTCAAATTTGATGCTTGATCTTTCTAGGGGGTACCTGTTAGTTATGTGTGACTCTGAAGTCCATATGATGCCTCATTGCTTTCCTCTCCTTCTCCCTGCATAGTCCTGACACCGTGCAGATCTTGTAGCTGTCAGTCTCATAATAATTTGATCTTCTTTCCTTGACAAGTGGTTTAGTTTTGCTTTGAATGAACACATAATTCATTTTTCTTTTAAAGTCCAGAATTTTTATTTGAATGTCTCATTGTTGGCCAACCTGATTGCCAGTAGTTTCACCCTGTCTACTCATAATTTGTAATTCATGAGGATAACTTGCTTCCTAGGTGTTTTGTAAATATTGTTCATGGGGGTTTGTTTTGCTGTTTCAGTTCGTTTGTGTGAGGGAATTTGGAAAAAATTTTTTTTTTTTTATTATACTTTAAGTTCTAGGGTACATGTGCATAACGTGCAGGTTTGTTACATATGTATACTTATGCCATGTTGGTGTGCTGCACCCATCAACTCGTCAGCACCCATCATTTATATCATGTATAACTCCCCAATGCAATCCCTCCCTCCTCCCCCCTCCCCATGATAGGCCCCAGTGTGTGATGTTCCCCTTCCCGAGTCCAAGTGATCTCATTGTTCAGTTCCCACCTATGAGTGAGAACATGCGGTGTTTGGTTTTCTCTTCTTGTGATAGTTTGCTAAGAATGATGGTTTCCAGCTGCATCCATGTCCCTACAAAGGACTGCAAACTCATCCTTTTTTATGGCTGCATAGTATTCCATGGTGTATATGTGCCACATTTTCTTAATCCAGTCTGTCACAGATGGACATTTGGGTTGATTCCAAGTCTTTGCTATTGTGAATAGTGCCGCAATAAACATAAGTGTGCATGTGTCTTTGTAGTAGAATAATTTATAATCCTTTGGGTATATACCCAGTAGTGGGATGGCTGGGTCATATGGTACATCTAGTTCTAGATCCTTGAGGAATTGCCATACTGTTTTCCATAATGGTTGAACTAGTTTACAATCCCACCAACAGTGTAAAAGTGTTCCTATTTCTCCACATCCTCTCCAACACCTGTTGTTTCCTGACTTCTTAATGATTGCCATTCTAACTGGTGTGAGATGGTATCTCATTGTGGTTTTGATTTGCATTTCTCTGATGGCGAGTGATGATGAGCATTTTTTCATGTGTCTGTTGGCTGTATGAATGTCTTCTTTTGAGAAATGTCTGTTCATATCCTTTCCCCACTTTTTGATGGGGCTGTTTTTTTCTTGTATATTTGTTTGAGTTCTTTGTAGATTCTGGATATTAGCCCTTTGTCAGATGAGTAGGTTGCAAAAATTTTCTCCCATTCTGTAGGTTGCCTGTTCACTCTGATGGTAGTTTCTTTTGCTGTGCAAAAGCTCTTTAGTTTAATTAGATCCCATTTGTCAATTTTTGCTTTTGCTGCCGTTGCTTTTGGTGTTTTAGACATGAAGTCCTTGCCCATGCCTATGTCCTGAATGGTACTACCTAGATTTTCTTCTAGGGTTTTTATGGTATTAGGTCTAACATTTAAGTCTCTAATCCATCTTGAATTAATCTTCGTATAAGGGGTAAGGAAAGGATCCAGTTTCAGCTTTCTACTTATGGCTAGCCAATTTTCCCAGCACCATTTATTAAATAGGGATTCCTTTCCCCATTTCTTGTTTCTCTCAGGTTTGCCAAAGATCAGATGGCTGTAGATGTGTATTATTTCTGAGGACTCTGTTCTGTTCCATTGGTCTATAGCTCTGTTTTGGTACCAGTACCATGCTGTTTTGGTTACTGTAGCCTTGTAGTATAGTTTGAAGTCAGGTAGCGTGACGCCTCCAGCTTTGTCCTTTTGACTTAGGATTGTCTTGGCAACGCGGGCTCTTTTTTGGTTCCATATGAACTTTAAAGCAGTTTTTTCCAATTCTGTGAAGAAAGTCATTGGTAGCTTGATGGGGATGGCATTGAATCTATAAATAACCTTGGGCAGTATGGCCATTTTCACTGATATTGATTCTTCCTATCCATGAGCATGGTATGTTCTTCCATTTGTTTGTGTCCTCTTTGATTTCACTGAGCAGTGGTTTGTAGTTCTCCTTGAAGAGGTCCTTTACATCTCTTGTAAGCTGGATTCCTAGGTATTTTATTCTCTTTGAAGCAATTGTGAATGGAAGTTCATTCCTGATTTGGCTCTCTGCTTGTCTGTTACTGGTGTATAAGAATGCTTGTGATTTTTGCACATTAATTTTGTATCCTGAGACTTTGCTGAAGTTGCTTATCAGCTTAAGGAGATTTTGGGCTGAGACAATGGGGTTTTCTAAATATACAATCATGTCATCTGCAAACAGGGACAATTTGACTTCTTCTTTTCCTAACTGGATACCCTTGATTTCTTTCTCTTGCCTGATTGCCCTAGCCAGAACTTCCAACACTATGTTGAATAGGAGTGGTGAGAGAGGGCATCCCTGTCTCGTGCCAGTTTTCAAAGGGAATTTTTCCAGTTTTTGCCCATTCAGTATGATATTAGCTGTGGGTTTGTCATAAATAGCTCTTATTATTTTGAGGTACGTTCCATCAGTACCGAATTTATTGAGCGTTTTTAGCATGAAGGGCTGTTGAATTTTGTCAAAAGCCTTTTCTGCATCTATTGAGATAATCATGTGGTTCTTGTCTTTGGTTCTGTTTATATGCTGGATTACGTTTATTGATTTGCGAATGTTGAACCAGCCTTGCATCCCAGGGATGAAGCCCACTTGATCATGGTGGATAAGCTTTTTGATGTGCTGCTGAATCCGGTTTGCCAGTATTTTATTGAGGAATTTTGCATCGATGTTCATCAGGGATATTGGTCTAAAATTCTCTTTTTTTGTTGTGTCTCTGCCAGGCTTTGGTATCAGGATGATGTTGGCCTCATAAAATGATGAGGCCCACAGAGTCACCCGTGCAGCTCTCGGACGGAGTTCCAACAGTCCCGACCGCAGTGGGGAAGCTGGGAAGTCCGTGCGTGGCATTCGTCCGGAGCAGCTTTTCTAGGAGTGGGAGGGCGATAGGCGGGGCACGGGCGTGTCTGGGGCGTTCCGCAGGTGCGACCAGGTAAATCTTGGTCTCTTCGGATTGACATCACCTGGCGCATGCCTAGTTGGTCTGCACCTTCCCAGGTCGCCGGCTGCATTTTCGCGCACGCGGGAAAAGTTGGTGAAGAAGAACCCGGAAGTGCACCATCTTGCCTCCGTTCGTCCAAACATCAACAACTTAGTCTGACAATGTGTCCTTTGATTGGTAAGTTTAGTACAATGACATAGACATATATTGTAGTTATTGATAAGTTTGATATTAGTTTTTCATCTTATTCTACATTTTTTACTTTATTTTTAAATTTCTCAACATTTTTTTCCTCTCTTTAATTCCATTTCTTCCCTCTATTGGGGAAAATATATTAAGTTTGGAAATTAATATATATATCTGTATCTTGTAGTTAAAACTGTAGCCAGGCACAGTGACATGTGCCTACAGTCTAGTTATTCAGGAGGTTGAGGCAAGAAGATCACTTGAACTCAGGAGTTGAAGGCTGTAGTGCTATGTTCGTACCCTGTGAATAGTCACTGCATTCTAACCTGGGCAAAATAGGGAGACCCCATCTCTAAAAAAAAAAACTGTACACATCTCAGTTGAAGTCTGAGTAGTATTAATACGTCACTTCCACAACAATCCAAAGATCTTGGAATATATTAAATAGAAATTCCCTCTTGGTTTACATATTATGGTTGACCAACAGTTTAGTTGTATCATGTTTTCTACACACACCCACATACCAACTTGAACTTTACTATCTTTTATATAGTTAGTGTTTGTTTAGATTTCCCATTCTGTTTACCAATTTCCTTGCTCACCACTGATTTTTGTGTAGTCGGCCTTTCTTCCTTTCTGGGGAAGGGGATTGATGTTCCCTTTCCTCAGCTAAAACTGCTTTGACTTTCCTATGAGATTTTATTGGCAGTTCACTCTTAGTTTTTGTTTATTATGATACCTTTCTCTTAACCGTACTATCAACCATGTATGCAATTTAAGGTATGTCTCTTTCCCTCTCTCCTCATTTTGCAGATTTTTTGCTGTTTTCTGGCTTTCACTACTGTTGTTGAGAAACCTGTTTTGAGTTGGTCATTCCATGGCAAGTGATCTGTATATATTTTCAACCTCTTTGAAGACCTTTCTGGTGCTATGAAATTTCCTGTAATAAATCTAAATGTCTTTTTATTCTTTCCTATTTATCCTGCTTAGGATAAACTGGCTGCTTGAAACAGAGAATTGGTGTCTGTCATCAGTTCTAGAAAGTACTTGGGCATCTCACTTTGAATACCGTCCCTTCCCTCAGTTTCTACTTACAGAATGCATATATGAGACTCTCATTCCACTAACATGTTTCTTTATTCCTTTCATGTTTTCCTTTTTTTTCCCCCTCTCTCTTCTTTGCTACAGTGAGGGTATTAGGTTCTAGCCTCCAATTCATTAATTCTCTTTTCCTGTATGTCTCATTTCCTTTATAATATGTCTGCTGAGTTTGTCATTTCCTATCTAAATTATATTTGATTCTTTTAAAAATATGCCTTCTCAACATTTGGTGTTCTCAATCCATTATCCTGTTATTCATGCATTCATTTTTGAGACAGGGTTTTGCTCTGTTCCCCGGAGTGCAGTGAAATTACTGATCACTGCAGCCTGGACTTCCCGAGCCCGAGCTATTCTTCCACCTCAGCCTCCCAGGGAGCTGGGAGTATATGAGCACACTACCACAGCTGGCTAATTATTTAATTTTTATTTTTGTAGAGAGGAGGTCTCCCTATGTTGCCCAGGCTGGTCTCCAGCCTGAGTTCAAGTGATCTTCCTGCCTCAGCCTCCCAAAGTGCAAGGATTATAGGTGTACGTCACTGTGCCCAACCTATCTTTTATTTCTGTAAATGTTTTAAATATTTTTTCCATATTTGGTCATTCATTGAGGGTATATGATTTCAAGTATGTAAGTTCTAACTCCCCTTAGTAAAATTCAGACTCAAGGTTCTTTTTACTGAGAAATTTTCCTAGGGCAAGCAGTGCTTTATATTCATTTACAATTCTATTCTCAGCTCTCTTTTCACTTTTGTCCCCTGGATATTTCCCTTAATTACACAAGCATAGTCATTCACTTAAAAACACACACTTGTCCTCTCCCAACATATACGTAATTGTTACAGAGGATTTTTGAGGATATACAGTTTTCAATATTGGCCATAGTGAAAATAAGTTGGGTAATTTCCACATTTCCATTTCCCTAATTATCTCTTCAAATTTCTATGATTACCTCTTCAAATTTCTATAATAGGAAGAATTGTGGTTTTTATGAATGTAGAAGCTAGAGCAAAGGGACTAGGCAGAGAACACGGAATCTATTTATCTGTTGTTGGCTGAAGTTTATCTTCTAATAATTTAACAATAAATGTTAATGGGGACCATATTCCTGAAATTGTGTTTATAGTGTCCAACTCTTGCATTTATATGTGAATGGCCATTTAGCTGGTTGCAGATTTTCAGGATCAAACTTTATTTCTCTGAAATGTTTACAGATATTATTCTACTGGCATTTAGCATTTAATGTTACTATGGAGGGTGTTTTTTGTTTTTTGTTATTTTTAATTTTGTAGGCCACTGATAGGTTTGCTTGTACACCAAATAATTCTTGGTTTAGATTTAAAGTCCATTAATTTTACTTGATATATCTTTGTTTTGAATATTCTAGACAGTGTTTCCACAGAACACAATGTGATCTTTCCTTCTTTAGGTTTAAGACTCTCTTAATTTCTGCAGCAAATTCTTGTGTTCTATCTGGACTTTTTTCTATTATAATTCTTCCGTGTTTTCTTTGGGGCTACCACATATGTGTATGTTAGACTCCTTTGTCTTCCATGTTTATCATTTTCTCTCTAATGCTTTCTAATGTTTTATTGATTTCTATTTCCTTTTCTCATTGTTATTCATGCCCTTAATGTTTTCAGAAGTGCTCATTCTTCTTTGTGACGCTTCCAATATGGCCCCTTTCTTTCTGTGATGACTTTATTTTGCTATTCTACTTCATTCCTAATGGAAGCAAGATCATACTTTATCCTCTGCTTGATACTTCTCTGTGACATATTTTTGGTAGAAAAGATAATTGCTTAATTTTCTTTTTAAATTAGTAGTGATAAATTTGGTCTCAATTTTTATCTGTGACAACACTTTCTCGCAAGTGTTCTTTTTTTAACTTGTCGTTTTCCTATGCTTTTCCACGATTGTATTATAAGTTTTTGTGTAGAATCTGTTCTGGTATCTCTAAAATAACTGTTATTACCAGTCTCTGATTGAGTTGAGTTCTACTTGAATCAGCTATTTGTAGAAGGTTTTATTTGATGTGGAGCAGGGCCATGTTCTAAGATAGCAGAAATTCTCCCCAGTTTATAGTAACATTCCTTATGGCACATAGCATTGGTTGTGTATGTTGCTTATTTTAGTCAGCAAAGATTAATGTCATAGGATTAAGTCTCTTCTACTGTATTGTTCTAACAGACTGACCTTGGTTCTTTATTCAGTGTTTCCTTCCTTGATTCTCCATGGCGCTAAATTGTATCCAGGAATTGTCCCATCCTATGTGCTTTATCCCTGAAATTGACAGCGAAGGGATTATTGGCTTATGGTACACTATCAGTCTTGCAGACCTGCTGACTTTAAAGTCTGCAGTCACAGATGTCATCTCTCAGTATCTGACCGCACCCTTAAGGTACACACTGCAGCCTGCCACCTTTCCTCATCATTACTTTCCAACATAATATATTCTTCCTAGTTTTACCACAGCACTTGCATTTCCTTTTCTGGTTTTTCTTTTTAAGGAGAAGGGAAAAAAAAAGCAGAAGGAGCAGAAGGGTCTTTGCTATCTCAAAATCAGAAGTCTGTTCCTCACCTTTCTTAACAACCTTTGATATGGAAAAATGTTGGAGGCTTTTCACAAGCCGAAGTAGATTGTAGGCTGTCCCTGAAAATGTCATTTGTAATTAGGTTGTCTGGAATTTGGAATGCATTTTCTTATAGGAATCAAGTTACAAATGGTATTTGGCAACCAAGGCCAGCTTTTCAATAGGCAGTTTAGCTGGATGCATTGTGCTAATAGCATTATTCTGGCTCCATAGAACTACCATTTATTAAGTTATTTCTATGGAAAAATAAATTCCAAGTTCTAGCTAGTAGAATATGGAATCTTTTAAAATGCAAAACTATGCCACTGTCTTGCTTAAAACCCTTCAATAGTTTCCCATTGTTCATAGGCCAAGGATGAAATCCTTAGCATGGCCTCATAGGCCTGAGATCTGGTCCCTGTTGGTCCTTCTAAATTTGAACCATTTTCCAAATTGGCCTTCTTATTGTTCCTGGAATGTGTTATGTTTCTTCCAGCTCTCAGGTGTTCGCATA
Source organism: Rhinopithecus roxellana (assembly GCF_007565055.1). Taxonomy (NCBI): domain Eukaryota; kingdom Metazoa; phylum Chordata; class Mammalia; order Primates; family Cercopithecidae; genus Rhinopithecus; species Rhinopithecus roxellana. The sequence continues at coordinate 115,883,097 of NC_044561.1, forward strand.
TTTAGTTGCTTTCGCCTAGAAGATCTTTCTCTCATATTTTACCTTTTCATGCTTACCCACCCTTCAGAACTCAGCTCAAATTTCATTTATTTGGGTAGCTTTCACAGGCCAAACAGCCCTGCCATATACAATCTAACAGCACCAGATTTCCCTGTCTTTATGTCCACTATTATATTCTCAATACTACTCACAGTGTCTGGCATATACTAGATGTTCAGTAAGTGTGTGTGGTTAGATGAATGGATAAATGAATAGTTCAATATTTTGTGTTAAAGACAAAGCTCTTACAATCAAACCTACTTTTCTGAAGTCAAGGAAATGTTTGTCCCCTTCCCCTCCAGATGCCTTGCCTGACATATCGTGGGTCTGGGTCTCAGATGAATCATGTGTATGTTACATACAATTCCAAGTTTCATCCTCAGGATAACCAATGCTGTAAGCAGTCCTTATGACACTTAAGGGCAAACTGTGAAAAGTTACTAAAAACAGTTCACTATCTGAATCCCCATAGTGCTACAGCTTAAACACCTGAAATATAAATACCAAGACATAAAATCAATTGTATTTTATGCTTGTTTAATCTTAGATATCTCTATTTCAAACATCTCAGGACTGTGGCCATATAGCCTCTATTTTTCCAGGATAGTTTCATTTTTAAAATAGGTTAAGCCCTTGCTGCTAGAAAGTGCATCTCACCTGTCAGACTTTGTGTCCTTTTTGTTCATACAACTCACTGCCTATGATCGTGTCACCTATCAGTTTGTCACAAGTATCTTTTTGGAACCATTGTATGCTTCCTGCAAGAACTAGCTCTTGTGAAAAGTTGGAAAATTTTAAACCCTCAATATGAAACAGAAATGACATTTTTAAATTTTAAATTAACTTGCTCAAGTTTCACTACATAACCCTGATTCAGCTTCCTCACCTATAAGATGTCAAGCATGGTGCATAGGACTTCGAAGGTCCTCAATAAAGGCGCAGGGAATATAATTTCTGAGTTCAAAAAGATGTTAGTTTAAAAATTCGCTTGGCCAAGGTAAGAAAAGGTATCTGAGGTTGAAAAGTCCCAGTCAATAGCATGGGGAAGGGCACCATGAGACCACCACCATCTAATGAGCTGGGTTTGACACATATGAAACAAAGATGACCTTGTTGGATCATCAGATATGGATGGAAGAATGGGAGAAGGAAGAGCCAATGGCTGAGAGTAGGTATCATCAAGTCTGAAAATATTCTCTAGGTGCCCTGCTCAAAGTAAATTTTACTTTATTGTTTTAGAGATGGAGTCTCCCTCTGTTGCCCCGGCTGGAATACAGTGGCATGATCTCAACTCACTGCAACCTCCACCTCCCAGGTTCAAGCGATTCTCCTGCCTCAGCCTCCCGAGTAGCTGAGACTACAAGCATGTGCCACCATGCTCTGCTAATTTTTTGTATTTTTAGTAGAGATGGGGGTTTGCCATGTTGGTGAGGCTGGTCTCGAACTCCTGACCTTAGGTGATCCGCTGTCCTTAGCCTCCCAAAGTGCTGGGATTACAGGCGTGACCAGCCACTGCGCCTGGCCTCAAAGTAAATTTTAAAATATCAAAAGACCTAACTCTTATTCCTGTGCAAGTTGTTAGGGTTAAAAAAAACAAAACAAAACAAAAAGAAAGACTTGATGGTTTTGTCCTTTGGGCATAGAACTGACTTTTTATTGAAACATTACTACCTGAGCCACTGGAAACTGATTTATTTAACTCACGTCCCTCTCCCACTATCTCCCTGCTTTCTTGTCTCTCCGTTTCTTTACTTGAAAGAGCACATCAAGCCTCCCTGTTAGATTGGGCTGTGTTGATCCTGGATGAGTTTATAAGACTGTGGACTTGCTCCTTGCTTCTAGCTATTAATTGATTTCATCTATCTTGAGAAAAGAGAGGGCTTGTACATAGGCCGATGAAGTAGTTTCCACAGATTCACTGAGAAATTAGAAGTGGTTCGCTGTAGCAAGCCCTGAGGAATATCTCTGAAGGAGCCCAGCCTTTAAAGATCACCTTCTTTTACAGAATGTGGGGTCCAACCAAGCACTCCTACCAGCCCTCTCTAAGTCACCCAGTGATTCATTGCTCAGTCACTGCATGCCTGCTGCATGCCAGGCACCATGCAATGTGGCTCCTATCCACAAGGAGTGTGGATCCTGGTGGGACAGACAGACACAGATAATCACAACATAATGTGTTAAGTGTTGGGGGAGGTATAAACTGCTGTGTGAGCATTGAATCTAAAACAGCCTGAAGACATTGAGGAAGGCTTTGAAGAGGAAGTGGCTTTTGGGATCAGGCTTATGGGAAGAAGAGTTAATCAGATCAATGTGGGAAAGGGAAATTCAACCTGAGTACCACGTTTTCTTGTTCTCTTCTTCATGTTTTTGAACTTGTATGTGCTTCTTCTGTGGACCAAGGCTTCTTTCTGATCCAGTGGTTTGTTCCACTACTGTCACCCCAGGCTGTCACGTGAGGAAAAAGAGAAAGGGAATAGAATGGGGAGATTCAGGCATCCAGCTTCGCAGTACTTGTGCATCTAGGAGCCCTACTTCTGACTTGGCAGGGGTGGGATAGTGTCCAAGGATTTGCTTTTTTAACTAGAACCTGGGATAAATTGGATGTCAGCAGTTTCCAGAGAAACATGGTCCAGCATCTTCCTGTGACATAGTGACTAGCACAGTGTTCCATACCTTGAACCCAATACAAAACACAGGAAATGCTTAATAGAGAAGCAAACGACGTCATCCTTGAACTAAAATGTCCAAGTGTAACTCCTACTGCCACCTGTTGGTGGCATGGAGATGTGACCCACCTGCAGTTTGGAAGCTTATCTATTTTTTGTAATCCTGGCAAGTCAGCAACTTAAAACATGAAATTTCCAGAGATGTTAATATATACTGAAGTGCCAATGGTGGTTTTCTTCAGGGGTACTCTTTTTACTCTGGGCTGTGAAGTTCTGAAACGTTTTGCAATGAGTTACTACTTTGCGATAAGTCTATCTCCTTTTCTATTCAGAAGAACAGAGTAAAGATAACAGAAAATTAAAAATTTACCTACGGTGTAGATAAAGGGCAATCTACTTAGTTAAAAGGGGTTATGAACAGGCAAAAGGGCCTCACCAGAAATTGAGAAAGAAAGGAAGTTTCTATAAATTGATTACCTGTTTATTAACTATCATTTTGACTTGGGGATGGCAGATGTGCCTGACTCACTGGTGCTGGCAGGGGGAGGCCTTAATCAAATAGTCAACAGCCATTCTCAGGCACTCATTTAGCAAATTTGTACTGAATGCCTCCTGGCTGCCAGGTCCCCTTGGCTCCAGCCTCCAACAGTTTCATTTTGGGGTACAGCCAACCTTGAGAGCGAGTGGCTGTCAGTGGAATTCAGACTATGGATGAATGCTCATGAATAACGCCACAAGCAAGCAAGCAAGTGCAGGAGCAAGGACTCCCAGTGCTCTGGGAAGCACCTGTTTCTTTAAGGAGACAGTCGCTACTTTGGATAGATGTTGGCTGTCCTCCACAGGCTTACAGATGCAGCTTCACAGCACATCAGAGATAGCGGAAACTGTAGACCTCAGCAGCGAGGCCAGCCCTCTCATTTTACTGCAAGGGAAACAGACACAGAAAAGGGAGGGGACTCAGCCAAGCATGTTTTATTTGAGGAGCCGTGCTATTGTCTGCTGGAGCTAGAAGATGAGTGTGTCCTCATGGGAGCCTGGTGGGATAGACAGATGCTTAAACTAACAATGTCACTGTAGTGTAGTAAGTGTCCATAACTTGGGCTGGGGATAGGCAAGGCTATGGGGATGAGGGGAGGCCATACTATGGGACCCTTTGTCTCTCTCATGCTTGGGGATGAAGAACAACAGAGCTTTCTGGATACAGACCCTTGGAAGAAGTGTGTGGCTTAGGGCACAAGGTCAGCTGCCATGAGTCCATGGGTTCAAGTCCCAAGTTCATAGGTTCTTTGAGCCTCAGCTTCCATCTCTGAAGTCTCCACCTCATAAGGCTGTTTGTGAGACTGATATAAGGAATGCACAAGTGCTCAGCACAAAGTGGGATGTCAGTGAATGGCATAATTTTAGAAGTCCTCCAGCAATCCATTCATATCCTTCTATAAAAGGGCTATATCCAACTGTGGCCAGTTCCACCTTTTTTTTTTGAGACAGGGCCTCAATCTGTTACCCATGCTGGAGTGCAGTGGCATGATCACAGTTCACTGCAGTCTTGACCTCCTGAGCTCAAGCAATCCTCCTGCCTAAACCTCCCAAGTAGCTGGGACCACAGGTGTATACCACCACGCCTTGTTAACTTTTAAAGAAAATGCTTTGGTAAAGATGGTGTCTTTCTATGTTGCCCATGTTAGTCTCAAATTTCTGGCCTTGTATGGTCCTCCCACCTTGGCAGTTCCATCTTAAATAAAGAAAAAGGCCCTGAGGAAGTACATGTGCTTCTTTGTGTCACAACCATATCCTTAGACCTGAAACCATTCCCCCAACATCTCTCCCACGACCCTGGGAGGTGCTTAGGTTTGACCAGCCATGGGCTCCAGGTATAAACCCAATCCTTTCAATATCGACATTTTCTTCCCAAAGCAGATCTACAGCTCACAAGGGAGAGGCTCACAGTCTACACCCGCAATAAAGATGCTGCACTGAGCCCCAGAGCTAGTTATGCAAGTCATTTAGCAGAGTCTCCCAAATCCCCCCTCTTAATGCAGGGAGAGTTATGGGAGCCTCAGCAGCTCCTTTTAATGCAACTGGATTAATTCCCTGCTTGGAAAACAGCTCGATTCTAAATGATCCTAAATAGCCTCTAATACCTGTAATCTTCTCTACGCCATGTTGTCCTGCTGCATTACTAAAGCAGGACTGGTTTTGGGAGCTCATTTGCTTAGTAAACAGCGGGCAGCATTGCAGGAGGCCAAAGGCTGAGAAACTGATGAAATCGCTACTGGCCTATTCAACAGCCTAATTTGACTCTAGAAAATCAAGCAGAAGCATTTGGACTGGCCTGCTCCACAAGCTCACTGTTGCTTTGCAGGACTGGGTAATCAAATGCCGGTGTGCCGCCGGGTGTCAACTGCGGTCCTTCCCAGCCCGGCAGTGAGCCATCTCTCTCAGGGATCTTCATCTTCTTTCTGAAGACCATAGACAGAGCTGACAAGGAACTATGATGTCTTTTAGTCAATCAATTACCTGGAAACCAGGAGTAGGTGGGGGCTAGCACGTGATGGGCAGTGTGTTTTGGCTTTGGGTGTGCATTTACCTGGTAAACAGGTGAGCATCACAATTAAGAGAAAAACTCGAGTTGGTATTTTAGCTCTGCCCTTACTAGCTATGTAACTTTGGGCAAGTAACCTCTAGGTGCCTCAGTTTCCTCATCTCTAAAATAGGGATGATTACAATAGTACCTACCTTAAGGGGTGATTGTGAGAATTAAATGCCTTAATAAATACAAGATGCCTCAGGAAGTCTGGCTCACAGTGAATTCTATACATGCATTTGCTGTCATCATCGCAGCTTCACTGCTTCCATGTGGGCAGGTACATGCCCTCCCTCAGCCTCAGTCTCTTCTTCTGTAAACTGAGTCAATGGTTGTGCAAGGGAATGGGGGTGAAGGGTGCATAGAGTGTGGCATTCAGGTGTCCAGTTAGCAACCTTCCTCTCCTGCCATTCTCATGCACGTTGCCACTCTGGAATGCTTCTTCTCTGCCGCTGCCCTCTCTCTGTCCAGGTGGACAGTTTCCATAGAGATCCATGTGAACGCTGAAGGAAGACAGGTCACCTGGCCAGGGAGGCAGGTCGGGAGAAGGTGAGCCAGACCCACTTGGAAAACAAAAGATGGGCAGACAGGCACCTGCATTTTCTCCCCGAAGACCAGTGAGGGTGAGGGAAATAAATCAGACAGGCTGTGTTCGCCTGAAATATCCAGGACTTGAGCCTGACGTTGCCTTCATTAGGAGCTTTCACTACACCAGTGTCCAACAGTGAGAATGCTTTTGAATCCTTGGCAAACACACACCAGCAGAGAGTGTGTGTGGATTTCCACAAAGACAGCATCTTGCATGACAAAGACATCAAGATACAAAACTAGAGTGCTACGACCACACCCAAACAACACTGGCCAAGTCTCAATCAACATTATCATGAGTGACTCTGATGCCAAAAGCCATGTTTGTCCTCACTCTGCGGCTGTTATACCATCTAGACTTGGTATAGATGCCTATTTCTCCACTGACTGACTGCCACTTGATCACTCTGCTCGATTGCTCCCTCTGTAAAATGGGGCCAACTATCAACCTACAACATAAAGTGACTGGGGGAATAAAAGCAGCTTATCAACAATGGTAAGTATTTGTTGAGCTCTCAGAATGCACCCAGTGCTGTGCTAAATATTTGATGTATGAATTCTATCCCATTGACTCTTCCCACTCACCACGGAAAGTGAGCCCTGCTGTTAATCCCTATTATGCAGATAAGAAACCGAGGGAAAAGGAGGTTAATGCACCTGCCTGAAGTCATATATAGCTAGTAAATAAGGCGCTGTTACTAAAGTCCCTGGCACAAAATAAGTACTCAACAAAAATATGCAGACACACAGAAAAAACGAGATCTTGTCCTTTGCAGCAACATGGATAGAGCTGGAGGCCATTATCCTAAGTGAACTAACACAGGGATAGAAAACTGAATAATAATGTATATTATCAACTATAAGTGGAGCTAAATTATGAGTCCATAGGGACACAAAGAAAGGAACAACAGACACCGGGGAGTACTTGAGGGTAGAGGGAGGGAGGAGGGTGAGGATCAAAAGACTATCTTATAGGGTCCTATGCTTATTACCTGGGGGGTAAAATAATCTGTACATCAACCCTGTAACATGCAGTTTACCTACATAACAAACCTGTCCATGTACCCCAGAGCCTATAAAATAAAAGTTACAATACATATGATGTAAGTTGATAGAGCCACTTAGGAGAACAATTTGGCAAGACCTGTATCTAAAGCATTACTTCTAGACAGCTAGCTATCCAAGAACATTTCTGCAATGGTCAAATAGAGCTATTGTGGGGGCCACCATCAGTGCTAACTTTTGGGGAATAAAAGGGCCTCATGGCCTCAGGGAGGCACCAGATTAGTTAAGAGTGAATGGTTGATGGGGCCAAGTAGTTAATGCCTGAGAATGGCCCTGCAGTGATAGGGCCCTGTATAAAGAGGTTCAGTGTACTTACCTGGGGTCCCTGTGGCAGGGCAAAGTTTGAAGCGGGTTTGGCTCGGGCAGGGTTTGGAGCTGCAGATCCATAGCCTATTCCATGGCCATTGGGGGTGGCCAGATCAAGGGCAACACAAAGATTGCAGGTACTGCCAGAAGTCAATTCCTCACCCTGAGTTCAGTGACCTCCTCTGTAAACCGCATATACAGATAACTACCCTGCCTATTAACAGGAGGCTTATGAGGACTCAGTAAGATTGGCCAGTCTGGTTATTCCTCACCATCCCTCAGGGAAGAAAGAATAATCTCCTGTACTAGGTTTAAAGCAGAAACGAATGTTCCACCAAGCAGAAGCCTCAGAGCTCTGCCAGAGACAGAAACTTGAGTGTCCCTGCCCCTGGCAGAACTCTGTTTTAACCATTTCATAAGCAACAGCTTTCCATGTGCCAGGAAGATTTTATTTTTTCACTTCAAAAGCACAGCTAACATTTCTTGAAGGCTGCCTATGTACAGGGGTACATTATCTCCTTTAATTCTTACAGTAACACCATGAAAGAAATTTCATTCTGACTTTATAGAAGCCATAACTGATATTCCCAAGAAATTAAATGCTTTACCCATTGGCAGATGGCTGACAATTTGGAAACTCTACATTTGCACCTAAGACTGTCTACCACTAATATTCTTATTCATGATTTTTATTCTACTTTCAGTCCCTAATACTTCTTTACTCTACTGTAGCACATTTGTCAGGAGATACCTGCATTCCTGTGTGTGAACATTTTATCATGATTCACCTCATGGGCTATGGGAATGTCATGACTGTTCTGGGCCGCTGATTACACATCTCTAAAATGAAGGTAGTAACAGTTTACTCACTGGGTTGTCTCAAGATTAAATAAGGACATACATAAAGTGTCTATCACAACACATGAGAAGATGTTCAACTTCTGTATTAATAAGATGAGATGCCATTTTGGCTCATTAGATTGGCAGAAATGAAAACTTTTTTTTTGTAATATTAAGTGTAGAAAAAGATAGAGGAAACAGACACTCATATCATTGGCAGAAGCCAGAGATGTAAGTTGGTAGAGCCACTTAGGAGATCAGTTTGGCAAGACCTATATCTAAAGCATTACTTCTAGACAGATAGCTATCAAGAGCATTTTTTTGCAGTTGCTAAATATTATAACCAACCTAACTGTCTATTGATGAATTAATGACAGAATAACTATGGTATATCTCTTGTGTGAAAGATAATATCATGTAATAAAAAGAATTGGGTAAATATGTAGTAATTAAGTTGAAAATTTCTCTAAGAAGTAGAGACAAGTGGAAAAAAAAAAAAAACTAGGTTTTAGAACATTACCAAATGTCACTTAGGTCAAAGAGAAGACTCAAAAGTGACAATAGGTTTTACAGATACATGTATGTGTTGGAAGTGCAGTTGGAGGAAGTCTGCAAATACATACATTACACTGTTAAGACCAGTATTCTGGAGTGGCGGGGAACAACCACCAGTCTAAATGCACATAGTATTGCCTGATGTTATACATTTTACAAAGTGAATATCTTTACATATGATTTGTACACTCATAAAGGTAAAATAATAATAATAAATGCAGTTATAATCTATTAGGTGTTGACTCTGAATCTTCATTTTTTTCAAATAAAATTATTCATTTAGTAAACACACTTACTGTGTGTCTACTCTGAGTTACTTTCATATGACATCTTTTAACAGAATTTTTTCACGGAAATCATGTTTTCATTTTGCTGATGGATGAAAGTGAGGTTTGGCTTAAATGACTTGCTCAGTTAGTGAGGCCCAGAGCCAGGATTGAAAACCAGCTGTTTGTCTCCAAGTTCAGTTCTCTTTCAATTAATCCAGCAAGTCTTTACTGAGCACTGTGTATGTCCCAAGCTCCATACTGGGTATTGAGGATGCAACAGGAGACAGGATAGACATGCTCCCTGTCTTCACGGCATCACGGTCCAGCGAGAAAAGCAGACAGAGCTGTATGCAGTACTTAGATTTCACATCTGAAACAAAGTACGGATGCACAACTAAACAACTAGTTTGGGCCTGATTCATCACCATAAGGTACACCACCAATGTGTCCTGCTCCTCCAAATACACTGATTCTCTAATAGATCTCTGAATCAATAGTAATAATGAAGATAGCTATTGAGTATTAACTATGTGTTAGATATCATTCCAACATTTAAATATAATAGATGACACATTTAATTCTCTTAATATTCCTATGAAGTAAGTTCTATTACAATCTTTATCTTACAGATGTGGAAAGTTGAGGCATAGAGATTACAAAAAAGAAAACAAAAACAAAACAATTACACATCTGCTTAAGGCTATGCAGCTAGAAAATGCTAGAGCCAGGATTCAACTGCAGGGCTGTCTAGCTTGCAATACTCTCCACTGCCTTCCCAACAAAAGGTTCCAAGCTGCTCAGCAGGACACACCTCTCAAGGTTCCTTCTCTAAGTCTCCAAACATACTAACAGAGTAGCAGATGTCATCCTTGTACAAGAATTAGTAGTAGTTACAGAGAGAGATAATAGGTGGGGTCTTTGGGCTAAATCTCATGTCCCTTGTTGGCACAAATTAACAGGTCCTAGAAAGAGGGACCTTATTTTTCAGTAAACACGAGTGTGTAAGAGCATCTTGACCTCAGCCCCCTAATCAGAGGAGCATCTTGCTAATTTCACTAATGTGATTAACAGAATTAATTGGCTGCTCGGAAATATTACACATCAAGTCACATGGGGATTAATCTGCACCATGATTGGGAACATCATTGCTCAGTACAGAGATGGTGAGACAATTGACCTCCAAAGGGAATCCTGATGCTCTCATACATTCCTCTCATGAATGGTGAGTATGTTGTGCATTAGACAAAGGCACAGAGATCTTTCTAACCACTCACAGAGGCTGCTTCACTAATAGTCATCTGCCACTTCCAGTCCAGCTAGAACTTCTTCCTGCCCACTCCCCATATTGGACACATTCATACTCCCACTCATTTCTCCATGTTGTTTGTGCACTATAATGTATCCTCCTGCATCTTTGTTGCATTTTGGTAAACTCCTACTCATTTTCCAACAACAGGTTCAAATGTCACCAATCCATGCAACTATCACTAATTCTCTCCTTCAGGTATTTCACACTGATTTATGTACAAACTCCTATTTCACTAGCACTATTGGACCACCGTGTGCATGCCTACCAGTTTCTTCCATTGGCAATGGCACCTAAGAGTCAGGGATCATGTTGTTCCTACTACTGGATCTTCAGAGCCTAAGTACAGAGCTTGGTATTCAGTAAGACTCAGTAGTTGCTGAGTAGTTGACTCTGTATCTCCAGACTAGGCATAGGGCTGAGTACACACAAACTGTGGTTCCTAGGCTTGAGGGTATAGACTTAGGAAATACACAGACCAGGGAATCATGTGAAAATAACCCTCTGTTGCTCCTACCATGTGTTTCTGATCTTGGTGAATTACAAAAGTAGAGGATCACCATCACTTTCTTGATCTCTCTTTGCTTAAATAAATGATCAATTTATCGATTTCCTTAATTGTGATCTAATCTACCCTCTCCCTACTAGACTTGTCTTAGTCTAGGTTTCAACATTTCTCATCAGATAGATACCTGGAGAAAGTATCAGACATGAAAGATAGAGATAAAAACAAACAAGTAGAACAAAGCAATTTAGAGGGACTTGTTGACAACTTAAAAAAAGCCCACACACATTTAACAGAAAAAAAACCTATAACTAACACCCCCAGAGAGATAAGAGACCATATTGCAAAACTGTGAACAAAATATTAGAAACCAAGGAACATTCAGAAAACAATAAAAAGCTCTTGGAAATTAAAAATATGACAGTATATATTAGAAGCCAATAAAAGGGTGAGCGGATGAAGCTGAGGAAATCTCTTGAAAGGCAGAGCAAAACATCCGAAGATTTGGACAATAACAAAAGTGTGGGTATTGTAGAACCAATCCAGCAGTTCCAACATCCAAATACTAAAGTTCCAGAAAAAGAAAGCAGAGAAAATGAAGGGAGAGAATAACCAACAAAAGAGGTCAAGAAAATTCCCTAGATGTGAAGAATGAGTACTGCCAGGGTGAAACAGCCCACCATGTGCTCAACCAAATAAATGGATAAAAATTAATCCACATTAAGGTAGATAACGGAGGAGCAGACACTGATCATATCATACAAGTTTGGTCAGGGAATTGGGAGAAATTCATACTTGGGAATCAGAATAGATTTAGTTTTCTCAAAAGCCACACTGAATGCTGGGATGTCATGGAACAGCCCCTTCAAAGTAGTAAAGGAAAGTTATTTCCAGTCAAATTCTTCCTTGAGTGTGAGAGTCAATGACGGAAGGTTTTCACACGTTGACCTGCTCTGAACACTTTCTTAGGAAGCTAACAAAAGAAAGTGCACCTATAACACAAGGCAGGAAAAAAAAAAAAAAGGTGGGGATGGAGTCACTGGTGACAGAAGCAGGAACACAGCAGGAGTAAAGCATAATACCCTCCTTGCAGGTAGAGTGAAGGTGGAGGAAGACTCCAGAGGATGGCACAGAGAGAGCACAACACCAGCACAGAGCAAGCCAGCAGCTCTGAGAGAGCTTTCTCTAGGAGGATGAAATTGAAAAAATCACTGAAGCATCTGAATATCTTGAGTAGAGCTTTAGATAATTGGCAAAGTGTTGGGGCTGAATTAGTAATAAAAACATAAAAATGAAGCAAACAAACCATAAACAAGTCAAATATTAGCTTCAGGGAACACATAATAGTTGTGCAGGAAGGGAAAATAATCATAATTTACTGCATGGTTCAGTTTTGAATAGCATTTACATAGTCAAAATAGTGTAAACATTGAACGTTGATCTAGCCAAAATTAGGATATAACTTTGTTGGGAGGATGGGGAAGGTAGGTGGAAGGAATGCCTGTGTGAGTGATGGGTGGGGAGTGTAGGGAAAGCAAAACCATTAATAGATAATGGTAAAGTGAAAAAGTCACAAGTACCAATAAAGGTAGCTAATTCAGAAATACGTGTTTTGCATAATTATAACCAGGTGAAAAGTGTTTGCAACTGGGTGAGAGGAGCTGGAGTCTACACTTATTCCTATCATATGCCAAAGAACACTTTGATGATTTAAACTACGTGCACATAGAACTTGGATAGATTTTTAAAAATACAAAAAACTTATACAATGCGATGTCAGCACTCCATAGGTTAATTCCAATTTAATGTGAAGAAAATAAAAACACCAACAAGATAATTCTAAATTTTATGTGAAAAATGAACAACCAACAATATTAGACGAGCATTACATGGGGTGAAAGTGGGTGTGGGGGGTAAATGAGCTATCTATGATATTCAAGCATATTTTACATTTCAATAAATAAAACTGTATAATTCTAGTATGCTAGTACACAAAGGAATATAGTCAAAACTTAGAAGTAGATAAAATTACAGCATGGATTTAGGATATAATAAAAGTGGAATATAAATCGGTAGGAAAAGAGATCAACTATTTAGTAAACAGTGCTGAGTAGCCATATAGGAAAAAAAATGCAGCTGGAACTATCGCTCACACAAAGGTAAACCTCGGATGGATCAAATGCTCAAAAGTTTAATGCAAAAAATGAGTGGATAAAAATAATAAGAGAGGCTACTATTTATTTATACACTTGGAGTGAAGGAAGCCCAGTGTGATACAAAACCCAGAAGCCATGAAAGGAAAGATGGATAAAATATATTGAATTACAAATTGTAAAAATCTGTGTAGCTAAAATTACTATAAAGCTAAGTGATATGGTTTGGCTGTGTCCCCACTCAAATCTCATCTTGAATTATAGCTCCCACAATCCCCATGTGTCATGGGAGGGAACTGATGGGAAGTAATTAAATCATGGGGGTGGATAAGTCTCACGAGATCTGATGGTTTTATAAAGGGGAAGTTTCCCTGCATAAGCTCTCTTGCCTGCCACAATGTAAGTCGTGCCTTTGCTCTTCCTCTGCCTCTGCCATGATTGTGAGGTCTCCCAAGCCATGTGGAACTGTAAGTAAATTAAGCCTCTTTCCTTTATAAATTACCCAGTCTTAGGTAGGTCTTTATTAGCAGCATAAGAACAGACTAATATACTATGTCAAAAACTTTAAACTGAAAAAAGCATAACTCATAATTTTCCTAATATAGAAAGAAGTACTACAAATCAGTCAATAAAAAACAAACCTTAGTAATAAGTCTACCAAAAATTGGCACAGGAGATAGTTTCCAGGGGAAAAAATATAAATGACTCATAAGCATTTGAAAAGATGCTCAAATTCCAGACATATAAAATGAAATTTTACTGAGATACAATTTTTCACATTTTAGACAGGAGAAGTTAAAAATGTATACTTTGTTGTAAAGATGTAGAGAAAACAAGCACTCTTATGTATTTCTGTAAGAGCTGAGACGTGACACAATCTATGTAGAGAAGATAATTTAACAAATCTATGAAAATTATATCTGCAATTACCCTGGGACCAAGAATTCTAAGAATTTTTCCTACTAATATACTCACACATGCATGAAATAATGCTTATAAGAACAAATGACTGCAAACTACTTATATATCTATTAGCAGGGGACGGGTAAATCCACCAAGTTTCATTCATATCACAAAATCATAATCATTTTAAAAAGCTCTTTATGTAATCAAGTGACTTCCAAGATATATTGAGCAGTGACTAAAACAAAGTACTAAACAGAGATCTACAAAAGTTATGTGTACACTATACTTTATTAAGTGTTCAACAGAATTATGTCTAAAATACATGAACATTACTTACTTAAAAATACTTTGTTACTGAAACATGCTAAGGATCATCTGAGCCTTCAGCAAGTTGTAATCTTTTTGTCGGTGGAGGGTCTTGTCTCGATGCTGATGGCTGCTGACTGATCAGGGTGCTGGTTGCTGAATGTTGGAGTGACTGTGGCAGTTTTTAAAAATAAAACAGTAGTAAAGTTTGCAGCATCAATGGACTCTTCCTTTCACAGAAGGTTACTCTACAGCATGAGATGCTCTTTGATTGATAACATTTTACCCAAATGTAGAACTTCTTTCAAAATTAGAATCAACCTCTTAAACCATGCCATTACTTTATCAAATAAGTTTACATAATTTTCTAAATCCTTTGTCATTTCAACAGTGTTCACATCATCTTCACCAATAAAAGATTCCATCTCAAGAAACCACTTTCTTTGCTTGTTCATAAGAAGCAATTCTTCATTTGTTAAAATTTTATCATGAGATTACAGCAATTCAGCTACATCTTCAGGCTTCATATCTATTTACTTTGCTATTTCCACCACATGTGGAATGACTTCTTCCATTGAAGTCTTGAACCCCTTGAAGTCATCTGTGAGGGTTAGAATCAACTTCTCCGAAACTCCTGTTATTAACATTTTGACATTCTCATGAATCATGAACATCCTTAATGGCATCTAAAATGGCAAATCCTTTCCCAAAGGTTTCCCAGGTACTTTGCCCATATCCATCAGAGGAATCAATATCTATGGCAGCTGTAGCCTTACAAAATGTATTTCTTAAATAAGACCTGAAAGTCAAAATGACTTCTTGATCCATGGTCTATAGAATGGATATTGTGTTAGTAGGCATGAAAACAACATTAATCTTTTTGTACATCTCCATCAGAGCTCTTGAATTACCATGTGCATTGTCCATGGGCAGTAATATTTAGAAAGAAATCTTTTATTTCTGGGGACTAGGTCTCAATAGTGGGCTTAAAATATTCAGCAAATCCTGCTGTAAACAAATGTGCTGTCATCCAGACTTTGTTGTTCCATTTACAGAGCACAGGCAGAGTAGATTTAGTATGATACTTAAGAGTCCCAGGATTTTTGGAATGGTAAATAAGCACTATCTTCAACTCAGAGTCACCAGCTGCATTAGCCCCTCACAAGAGAGCAAGTCTGTCCATTGAGGCTTTGAAGCCAGACATTTATTTCTCTCTAGCTACGAAAGCCCTAGATGGCATCTTCTTCCGACTTTTGTCTACACTAAAAATCATCTGTTTAGTTTAGCCACCTTCATCGATTATCTTAGCTACACATGCTGAATAACTTGCTGCAGCTTCTACGTAAGCACTGGCTGCTTCACCTTACACTTCTGTTATGAAGAAAACGTATTCCTTAAACCTTATGAACAAAGCTCTACTGGCTCCAAAATTTTCTTCTGCTACTTCCTCACCTCTCTCAGCCTTTATGGAATTGAAGAGAGTTAGGACCTTGCTGTGGATTAGGCTTCGGCTTAAGGGAATGTTGCGGCTGGTTTGATCTTCTGTCTAGACTACTCAAACTCTCTATGTATCAGCAATATGACTGTTTCACTCCTGTTGTCTGGAGCATATCACAGGTATGTAAGAAAACCCAGTATATGCTAGACTTTGGGTAGAGGGGACATTTATTGTCTCAGCACTTGGGAGACTTTCCACTCCTCTCTCGGGAGACAGCACAGAGAGTAGCCTGGCTGTTTATGTGAGAATGTAGGCACCAAAAGCCTAGTAAGAAAGTAAGATCACATGGCCTCGCATTCAAGTCTTGTGTGAGCTATACATTCCTGAGCTTTTAAGAATAACAGACACGGGTCTTTAAAACAAAACAAAACAAAACAGAAACATTTTTATTCTTAAGAGAGACAAGGTCTCACTATGTTGCCCAGGCTGGTCTCAAACTCCTGAGCTCTAGTGATCCTCCTGCCTCAACCTGCCAAAGTGCTAGGATACTGGTGTGAGCCACTGTGTCCGACCCAGACATCGGTCTCCTATGGCTGTACACTCCCCAGCTTCACCTTTAGATGCAAAGCCTGGGCAGAAAACAAGCAGTGCTGTGAAGGAACATAAGGCCAGACACCACGCCAAGTGCCTCAGGGCTCTGTTTTCCTTCCCGGGTTGTCTATGCACATTTAACAACTGCCACTTTAGACCTGCCTGGATCCTCAGAGAGGCCCCATTAAGGTCATAGCCTTATCTATCCACCTGCACTGGCAAAGTAACCTCTGATCTAGTTTTCTCTGCTGGACTTCTACTTTGGAATTCAGTAGTACAGGTCAAGCCACACACGTTTTATCATGCTTCTTATATGTGTGAAACAATTCTCAGTTACCTGGCAAACAGGAGTTTTCAATCCAGGGGTTCATCAAACCAAACTAGTAGGATTCTGTAAGTCCAGCTAGAAGCAGCCAGAGCCAGCTGATAGCAGTGTGTGTAGCCTTCCACACAAAGAGCCATTTGCCTGCTACCAAAAGCCACTTTTTGCACTCGATGCACACCCATCCTGTCCAGATTCTTTTTTTCCCTGGTACCATTTTGTTCAACACACTTTCAATTCCCCAGACTATCCTGAGGAAACAAACCTAGGCTTTCTTCCCCTACCCAGAAAGACTCTTCTTTTCCTACTCAAACTGAAACACAATGATCTATATGCACAACACATGTCTGATAAAAGAGAACCAATCTCGATTGAAAATCTTTTGAGAAGTGGTCAGCACTCTCACAATTGGGTGAAGGCACTTGGGCTGGGTCTGGTTAAATCCCTCGTCTGGGGTTGACCCTAGGGAAGGTCACATGGAGCTGGCAATGAAAGACTCCCATAGCCCGTGCTACCATCTTCACTGACAGAAGTTAGCAACAAGGCCCACAAGAATAGCAACAAGTTAGGAGAAATTAAACGCATCTGTATGTTTGTGTGTGTCTTTGTTTCCTTTTTCATATATTGTTTACATCTCAGATAGACATTTATATGTATATGTGTTTTTTTCTATATTAGTTTAAATACCTATACCTATAGTTATAATAATATCTCTTATATCTCTTTCAATACATATAAATATATGTATACATAGGTAAATATTCCTGGCTTATTCCTGCGTTCAGTATAGTAGCACTTTTCATTTTTTTCAAGAACTTTCCATTTGCATTGATAAAATCTTCAGCCAAATTAAATTTAAACGTGTTTAATTGAGCAATGAATGATTCACAAACTGGGCAGCCCCCAGAATCACAGCAGATTCACAGAGACTCCAGCACAGTCACGTGACGGAAGAAGATCTATAAACAAAAAAATAGGGAAATAATGTACAGAAATTGAAAGTGAGGTGCAGAATGGCTGGATTGGTTACAGCTTGGTGTATGCATTATTTGAACACAGCTTGAACTCTCAGCAGCGTATGAATGGTTGAAGTACAGCCACTGAGATTGGCCAAGACTTAGCTATTGTTACAGGTGCATACTACTAGTTAGGTTTTCAATTTTGTCCGCCTATTAAGCTAGGTTACATTTTATCCAAAAGGACTCAAGAGGCTGAGGCAGGAGAATGGCTTGAACCTGGGAGGCGGAGCTTGCAGTGAGCCAAGATTACACCACTGCACTCCAGCCTGGGCGACAGAGCGATCAACTCCATCTCAAAAGAAAAAAAAAAAAAGAAAAAGAAATATGGAGTCCTTCTCAGGCCATATTTAGTTTCCTTTAACAGCATTTCCAAGTTAACTAACTGCTTTGTGTAAGAGGTCCAGCTTTGTGCCTGTCTGTCTAGGCTTTCAGCATGCCTTCCTCATTAAGCTTAATCACGTCTAGCTTTGGATTTAAAGTGAGCGACCTGTGACTCTTCCCTTCACCTGAACACTTAGAAGCCATTGTAGGGTAATTAATTGGTCTAATTTTAATATTGTTTTGTTTCAGGGAATATGGGGGCCCAGGAGAGGGAGAGAGACAGGAGAATGGATGATGGTCAGTGGACAGAACACATACAACATTTACCCACCACATTTGCTCATTGCTAGAAAGGCAATGTTTGCTGCAAACCCAAACAATTACAGCATCAAAGATCACTTTATTACATATCACTGTCATAGATATAACAGTAATGAAAACATTTGAAATATTAAGAGAATAACTGAAATGTAACACAGAGACATAAAGTGAGCACATGCATGCTGCTAAAAAAGTAGTGCCAATGCAATCCCTCCCCCCTCCCCCCTCCCCATGATAGGCCCCGGTGTGTGATGTTCCCCTTCCCGAGTCCAAGTGATCTCACTGGGGAGGGGGGAGGGGGGAGGGGTTGCATTGGCACTACTTTTTTAACAGCATGCATGTGCTCACTTTATGTCTCTGTGTTACATTTCAGTTATACCTGATGTAAATGACGAGTTGATGGGTGCAGCACATCAACATGGCACAAGTATACATATGTAACAAACCTGCATGTTATGCACATGTGCACTAGAACTTAAAGTATAATAATAATAATAATAATAAGTAGTGCCTCATAGACTTGCTCGATTCAGCGTTGCCACAAACCCTCGATTTGTAAAAACATACAATATCTGTTAAGCTCAATAAAGCAAAGTACAATAAAATGAGGTATGCCTGTATACTCTTTTGTGTGTTTTGAATTTTGAGCCTCAGAATTCTAACACTTTAGAAAATTACATGTTAAACTAGCAAAACACCTTGTAAAATGCTACCTAAGAAGCTCTACAGTAAGCGAAATGTTCAGAAAAGTGGAAACTTGCTAACATGGACACCAAGAAACACTAAAATTCTCTTCTATATCCTTGTAAGTTATGTCTTTCCTTAATTAGTGTGAGTGACCTAAACTCTCTATATGTACATGTGATAGAAACACTGTAAAATGAAAAAATTAAAATTATTATTTAAAGACTTTATAGTCACAGAAGAGAACAGATGCATTATTTTCAAATGAAGAAATATTTTTATTAATAGAAAAGCAAGTTGAGTCTTAGAATAAAAATCACATCATTAATTGACAGATAAAAGACTGATAAAGTTCAACCTCTACTTCTGATTAAAATCTTTAAGCAAACTAAGAATAAAAGATAACATTCTTAACTTGTTAAAGGTTATACCTAAAATCTACAGTAAATAGTATACATTTTTGAGAACCTTTAGAAATATTCCCTTTAATATTGAGGAAAAGACAAAGGTCCCTCTATCCCTGGTTCTGCTTATCAAAAAAAGAGAAAAGGATCAGAATGAAGTGTAAACATTAGAAAGGAAGAGAAATGATTGTCATTATTTGCAGATAATACAATCATATATACAGAGAATGCAACACAGAAAGCCAGGTAGTGCTACTCCAGGGCAGAGCTGTGGAGCTCTAGAAACTCACCTGCATTCTAATAGTCAACAAACTATTAGAATCAATAAGAGTTTTATTAGGTAGCTAGATACAATATCAACTCCAGAAAATCAACAGTATTTTTCTACATAGTCAATAAGTAACTAAAAAACACAGTTAAAAAAGATACCATATGCTATGATAACAAAAACTATAATATGTCTAAGAATCAACAGTCAAGAACTCCTAAGACCTATATGAAGACAACTTCTTAAAAAATCCGATAAGATAATGGACACGAAAAAAACTCAACAAATCCAGGCATTCTATGATCTTGGATAGGATACAATGATATAATAAATATGCTACATTTTTATTAAATTAATTTACAAACTCAATGCAATCTTGTAAAAATTCTAATTGGACTCCTATAAGAACTAGAGAAACTTAGTTTAAAATTTATAAGAAAGAATAAAAATCCATGACCAGCTAAGATGAAGGATGGTGACTTGCCCAATCCAATACTGAAACAGAACAAAAGGCATAGCAATAGTGGAACTGAATAACGAGCTCTGAGAAAGGCTAATGCAAATATAAAAATATATCATGTAATAAAGGTTGAATTGCACATCAATAAAAAGGTGATGGACAGATTTGTAGATGTGTTGGAAATACTGGGTCACCCTATGGAAAAAAATAAAACATGCAAAGATAGATTTCAAATGGATCAAAAAACAAAACATAAAAAGTGAAACTATAAAGTTATTAAGAGAAAATATAGAAGATTATACTTGTGACTTAAGGGTGAGGACTTAAGACGTGAAAGATACACATCATAAATCAAAGCACTGAGGAATTTATCATATAAAGATTATGGATGTACGTTCAATAAAATAAACAGAACACAGATTGGGAAAAGATACTTGTGATGTCTTAAATCGACAACCGAATAATATCCAGGATATAAATGCAACTCATGAAAATTTAATAGAAAACACAAGAACCCTTTCTCCAAGAAACATGCAGGTGTTATATGAACAGACAATAAAGAAGAGGGAATGCAAAAATATTAAGGAGCATTGGATTGATGCTTAAACTCATCAGTTATCAGAGAAATGAACACAATGTACAGTCATTTACACTGAATAGGTTGGCAAAGAAAGAAGAAAGTTAGGTAGTGCCACTCGAGGGCAGAGCTGTGGAGCCCTAGAAACTCACCTGCAGCTTGGGAGCATGGACTGGTGCAGGCATTTTGCAAAACAATCTGTTATACTTAGCCCAACTAATCTAATCTAAACCCAGACATTCAAACTCCGATTTATAGTCCAGAGAACTTCTCACAGAGCCCTCTGGATGAAAGTGTATCAGAATGTCATAGGCGGTAGTGGTGATTTGGAGACAGTCTGCTCACCCATTATGGGGGAATTGATGAGAAAAGCATAGACTACGATGCAAAGGTTAGAAGTAACATATGAAATGTACAAACAGTAATCTGGATGGAAGGTAAAAAAAATAGTACTGAATGAAAAAAAAAAGGATGAGGTAGAATGAGCGATAAATGATTTATCTGTGTACATTTAAAATACTCAGATTAACAAAGCACATTTTTCCTGAACACAAACAAAGCAGTGTAAATTAAGTGCATTAAATGGGGAGTGGGGTTGGGGAGGGACATGGGAGCAGAGAACAAGGAGAGAAGGGGGTTACTCAATAAAAGAAACAAGCAGGAGTGCTTTGTGTACCAATGTGATTGAATGCTGTAAACTGTGGCCCATCATTAACTCAACTATCTGCACTAGAGATAAACAGAAAAGTCAGGTTCATCTCACCTCCATGAAACAAATCTTGGAGAATTATCCATGTGAAGAGGCACCTGTTTATTCATCTGCTTAGAACCATATGTAAACACATGCCCCTCAGTGACAAACCCTCACTACAGCTGGTGAATGGGAGGGGAAGGTTGTGGTTTATGTGATGTAAAGTCTCCAATAGCCAGCTGCAACAACACTGCCTTCTTCCCCATTGATCAGACATACCTAGGCCATCTCCACACTACTATGGAAAGTCATGGTAACGGTTCAAGAAAATCTCCAGGGAAGAGACCCACTCTGATTTATTTCTATCTCAAAAATTAATGGAATAAATACTTTTAAACTTTGCCAAAAGTGCTTAGACAAAGACCAGACTGTTTGCTTCAAATTGAAAATGAGCATGAACTTTGAATGGCTCGAGATTTTGTAATTTTTAGGGAGACCGTGGGCTAATTTGCAATTGAAAATCTTAAGAGCCATTTGTGGAAGGACCACTCTGTAGTGAATAGCTATCATTTTGTCTTCTGTACACCCCTTGCTTTTGTGAATTGTCACTCTCCTCCGTGTTATCCTGATAGGTTGCCAAGCACCTCCCCAACTTTCTTGCCACAGGGGTAGGTATGTGACTTCAGGAAGGACAATAAGAGCCTGTCATTAAAGACTAGAAGTATCTCCAGACCACCTTTCCAATTTCTTGAAGGGACTCACTAGCAAATGAAAATAACAAAGAGAAAAGCAGTGACGTGAGTGGGAAGGGGAAGGGGAGAGAGGGAGAGAGGAAGGAAATGAAGATAGACATATGGCAAATGCCACCCCTGAGCTTTTAAATTATGTGAACCATGAAATTATTCTTTGGATTAAGGTTTTTTTGTTTTTAGTTGGGTTTCTATCAGTTGAATCCAATAGAATAGATGTCCCACCCCAAAACACACAAGTAGTGAAGAGCAGACCTAGTTGAATTCTTGATCCAAAGCCAAGTTACCCCCTATTAACCCATGGTATCTCTTGCCTAGACACAAATTCCGACTGGTATAAGGGAACCACTTTGGCTCCTGGCACAGACACTTCATTGTGGGACTAAGCTGCATCCTTTATAGGTAGATCTAAGTTTTAGAAATTGTCCGAGATTACACCTGTGGAATAAAACAGAAAACCCTTCCAGAAAACACTGGAAGGAAATAAGCATGATGCACTATATATCGTATACTTGGTTTTGAAAGCAGTTCTCAGTGTGTCTAAGTCTGATTTGAGCCATGGCCTCCTCATTACCACAAGTAAATTGCCACCAAAGGAGGCTTCTTTGAAAAGATACAGGACACAGAATGTGGTCATTGGAATTGGACTCAATTCTCCCCTTACTGTGTAATCTACTTAACCTCTCTATGCTCCGGGGGCCTCATGTATAAATCGGGTATAATGATACCTTCTTCATGCATTGTTTTTCATAGATGAAAAGTAATCAAACACATAAAACATCTGGAAGAATTCTTGCACATTGTTGACCCTCGAAAAATTATATATCTCTTTACATAAGGTGTATGTTGTATGGATTCATGCATATTAGACGTTTCAAGGCATTAATCCTGGTGTATTGATTAAAACATCTACCTTGTTACTCTGTCATCACACCCTGCAAAGAGCTGGGCCACCCCCATTTCATACGCTTCCCAGTGGGCTCACTCTTTTAGAAATAGTCGTCAGGCACACACAAAAAGCAATTTAAATGGTTCATCTTTCCTCTTTTCATCTATAGACAAATTTCAATAATTATCTTAGTCAACCCATTAATTAGTCTAAATTTGCCCAAGCATAATTGATGCTGCCTACACAATTTTCTATAAAAATTTGAAATAGATGGCTAAACAGAGATTTTTTTGTTTGTTTGACTAAGTGCATTTTCCCCCTATGCAAAATGTGTTAGTCAATGCTTCTCTGGTGTAATAAGCTTAGCTTTTAGGGTTCGTGTCTACATCTGTGATAAAAAGAAGTTAGAATCTCTAGGTTCAAATTATGTATTGGCAATTTCTAGCTTGTTGATTTTACGGTCTGTTCCTTGAACTCTCTGAGAAAACCTGTGGCCCTACTTGTTGAATGGGGGTCTGGTTGACTAGCCCTGCCTTCTAGAACCCTTCACGTGCTTAGGTTTTCCCAGATAAACATTGGTATGACTACTATACCCACATCCTTGTGTACTTTGTTTTCCTGGACCTTCCCCATTCCTTGCTTGTTTTCCCTGGGGTTCCATTCATTCTTAATCCGTTTCTACTCTTTGGCAATTCCTGGATAATCTGACTGATCTCAAACCTTCATTACCACCTATACATGAGGGGGATGCTTCTCTTATGTTACTATCAATCTATAACACCAACACTGCTATGCATCATTCTTTGCTAACCTCTAGAGAGTTCTTTTCAACAGGTGCTGTGTTCCTCACAGAAACTATTAAGGGAGTAAATATGGGGAAACCCACAACAGCATAAAAGCCTCAAGGTTTGTTGCTAGACTCATGATGAAGATGAGAAGGAATACATGAAAGGAATAACTTTCAAACCAGCTTCTTGAGCAATTTCAGACACCCTGGGAATCAGATACAGGCAAACAATACCTCCTTAACCTGAATTGGGAGGGGAGATGGCAGATGCCACTGAAGACACATATGTAGCACAGAGCAAAACATCCAGAAGCAAACACAAATATAAATAAAAATTCAGAATCTAAAGATGTATCAATGCAGCAGAACAATGTTACATTATTCAATAGTATTGCCATCATGGGTTAAGTGTGAAAAATATCCAACCTTATCCCAAAATAAATGCCAGATGAAATAAAGCTCTCAGTGTAGGACAAAAGGAAACAAAAATGACACCACAATTTAGGTAAATACAAAATTTTTTGCACAAAAATGTTTTTACAAAACATTGAAATCAAAGCCATTAAAAATAAATACATTTAATCACATAAAGAATATTTCCTCATGATCCTAGGCCATCAACACATTCAAAGGCACATGTCTAAATTGGAAAATATTTGCCATGCACAGAACCAACCAAGATTAATGCTGTTAATACATAAAGAGCCCTTACAAATCAATGAGAAAAATAATAAGTATCCCTAAAGATACTTTACAAAGGAGGTAAATTTGTAGCTAAGGAAAGAAGAAATTCAAGTAGCCAGGAAGCATGAACAACGGTTCCACTTTGGATATCAAAGAAATGAAAATTAAAACAGTAAGATTTTTGATATATGATAGACGATGTTTTTATTGATTAAAATGAAGAATAGTCTCAGGTACTGGCAGGCAAGGGCCGTGAGAACCCCCTTGAGTCGTGGTACAGTCAATTTTAGAGGTCAGCCTGGCCCTTTTTAGTCTCTATCTCTATTCTACATCTAAAATTTCAAAATGTGTATAATTTTTCACGTGGCAACTCTACTTCTAGGAATTTACCTGAAAGAATCATGTGAATTTGCATCGATGCATGTACAACAATGTTCTCTAAAATGGTATAATAATGGAAAATTGGAAGTAGCTTGAAATTCAATGATAGGCTAGCTCAAATAAAATCTCTTCCCAAAAGAGTTCTCTAAATTTATTTCTACTTCCTCACTACATACCATTCTGTGCCAAAGAGACACCAGTCTTTCTTCTCCACACATTTTTCCTTTCCTTCTCTCACCTATGTATTTTCTTTCTTTCAACCCATTTTCACTCTCTCTCACTCACTTTTACCTTCTATCTCCCCCTTCCACTCACATTCACTTTCCTTCTTGCAGACCATTTTTCTTTTCTCTAAGCCATTTTTGCTTTTTTTCTCATGCATGCTGTCTTCCTATCTCTCTTCCCCCAACACTTTTTCTTTTTCTCTGTCACTGACTTTTACTTTCTCTCTTATATCCATGTTTACTTCATTCTCACAGTTAATAGTTTTACATTCTCTCTCTTGAAGTTTTATTTTCTTTCTTACACATACTTTTACTTGACCTCTCCCCCCCATACACTTTTACTTTCTCTCCGACACCGTGACTTTTACACACACCTTTTTATTTTCATTCTCACTCAGTTTTCCTCTGTCACCTAGAGAAGAGGGTGAAATGGAAGATTAGAGAAAATTAGAGTTTATCCAGTCACTGGGCAGCCAGGACTGGGTTGAGACCTGAAGCAGGAGGCTGTTGCAGTATTCCAGGATGAAGCTTAGTTCTTTCTACCAAGCAGCAGTAGCAGGAAGGAGGGGAAAACTGTGAATGCAGAAGACATTTCTAAGGTGGAGCTGATGGGTCTGAGCAACCATTTGGTGAATGAATGGTAGCATCTAAGATGATGTCAAAGTTTCTAGCAGGGACAGCAGAGTAGAAAATGTCACCAAGGTCACAGAAAATGGTAAAAGGAAAAGGCCTGGGTGTTCCTTGATCCTAGAGCACCTATATCTAAGGCAATATAATCTTTGCAGGATTTTCAGACCAAAAAATGTTCTTAGGGGAAGAGAAAAGAGTCCATAATTACCTACAGAGAGTCCTTGAATTTTATTTCTTCAACTGGGCAGTTCTCCCTCTTGTATGCCATTCAGCAACATCCTTAAAATATTTTTACTCCAATGTCCTTAATACCAATCTTTACGTCTTTGTGTATCCAGAAAGCACCTGTAGCCCCAAAGCTACTGAAATTCTAACAATCTGTAAAACTTAAGCTTTGTGCATTAATGGATTTTTAAAAATAGAGCTATCACAGGATAACAAATTTTGCCCACCACTAGTTAAATGCTGGCTGCATCATCTCTTTGCACAATATCATTGATACAATTATATCCCCAAAGGGCTTGCAAACTCTGTGAGGGCAGGGAGGCTGTCCTCACTGCTCAGTCCAGGTCCCAATTGCCTACAAGAGTGACAGCCTCTTAGTGGGTACTCAGGAAATATGCTGGGATGAATAAATATTTAAAATCTTTCTCATGTTGTCATTCATTATTGTTCTGTAAAAACTGAATACTGAAATGAAATTATGGAACCACTCGCATTTTTGATGATAAGTGCAGGCCCATAAACCTCAGGCAATGATGGAAATCATTAAGCATCATTGGAAGTGGTTCATTTTTAGTCTCAATTGGATGCTCATTGGACTTATGCTGGTCAAATTTGTGCTCAAGTGTCAATGAAAAGAACAAAATTAAAGATAAATTGAATGTTGGAAACAGAGCTTTGAAGATTTTATGTAAAAGGTGAGGCAAGTTGGGGAGTAAATTTTTATATATATTTTTTTTAGATTTCTTGAAGCAAACCTCCTCACTCTCTACCACAAAAAGAAAACCTAAGTCAACCATTCCAATATTGGACATTTGACTTTTATGCAATTTTTCAGCAAAGTATTGTGTTATGGAGTAGGCACTGCCTGTCCTAATGCTTATCCTAGTATTTTATCTACAAAGAGAGGTGAATTCTTGTCAGCAGATCAGATTGTAGGAGCTGACAGTCCAGCTCTCCAATGTGACCTTCAGAATAACTCAGAGAATAATTCAGGGACAGATGGAAATCTAATGGGTACAGTATGCTCTGGGCCTGGAAGGAAGGATTTAATGCCCTGAGAGGCACTTGGTACATCATCCATTGTTTATCTTCATGTAAAAGATTGGTTAATTAATCAACTCAAAGTATTCATGCTACTTTCCCAGGGTCTGAAGATACAGTCATAGAAACACTGATAAATATCCCTGCCCTCATGGAGCTGACAGTCTAGGGTGGCCAGGTGCAAATAGATAATTTAAAAACTAAATAAGTAAATCATACATAATGATAATAGAACATGATGAGTACAAGAGAAAACTAATGCAGCAATCACGGCAGGCAGTTCAGCTGTTGCTAGCAAGCAACTGCAACTCTCAATAGGGAAGTCAGGGAAGTTGTGCTAGTATGTGTTACTGTTCAATATTCATTATTCTTCCACTCCAAGATGACTATGCATCCCAGACACTACCAGGTAACTTGTAGTCCTTCCCTGCTAGCTGAGACCTCCCTGCCCCAGAGACATGGGGCTTGCCATATGACTTGCTTTGACCAATGGAATATGAGCTGGTATTGCTGTACACAACATCTAAAGGAATGTACTTGTGTCACTTAGCTCCATCTCTCATGTCTATCTTCTACCATGTAAATGAAATGTCCCAGGTAAGGGCTGGTCCTCCCGCCTGTTTCTGGAATGAGAAAACAGGTGATGAGAGCCGTGCCTCCAGCAAGCCCACACCTAGGAGGGATGTGAGCAAGGAAAAAGCAAGTTCGTCGTCTAAGCCAATGATAGGATTTTTCTGTTACCACCATAAAGCCGATTAATATAAAAAAGCCTTTCTAAGAAGGTGACATTTATGCCAAGACTGGAAGGAGATAAGATGATAAAACTGAGGTCCAGAGAAGTGATGTAACTCTCCCAAGCCACATATCTATGAAGTGATAAAGACTCTATTGAAAATCTTTCTCTCTGTGTTTGTTCACACTATCTCCTCAGGCAGGGACTTGTCTAGCTCAGATCACAAAACCCACAGGGTCAGCAATATTTTCCCATCCTGACCAATTGCATATACAGCCTCTCTCAAGTTACTTGAGGCACATGGCCCTCTCCTTCAACTGAAGACAAGTGTGACTGAGTCTGCTGCTGAATTCTTCCATCTCCTTCTCATCTTTTACATCTCACTAGAACCCTGCAATTAGCTTGTGAGACAGGGTAGGATGGTGAATATCAACATCTCATATTTACAGATGAGAACACTCAGGCTGGGAGCTAAGCAACTTCCTTAAAATCATGAAGTAAGTGGATGTTGGTGGTGCAAACCTCACCTTCCTGAAACCAAGAATATCACTGCATCACTAAAATTTTTATATACTTGGGTATTTGAGCATCAATTCTCTATCTATCTATCTATCTATCTATCTATCTATCTATCTATCTATCTATCCATCCATCCATCCCTATCTCTAATACATAGATAAAGAAATTAAAGCTCAGAGACATAAAGTAACTCTAAGTTCTCACAACTTAGAAGAGCAAGATTAGAACCAAAGATTTTTCTCACCCCAGAACCTGTGCACGGCACAAACCCTGTCCTCTTTGTGAGTTTCTATGAGAATGCAGAATGATGGCTGTTGGTCACGAAACACATTGCACAATGTGGTTAGTTTAAAAAAGTTCAATGAACATTATTGCTTAGTCAATTCATCCTTAACTGAGTGACATTGCTGGTGCCCAGGGAGAGCTAGTTTCAATGTACATGAGGAAGCTGCATATCATGATGTGCCTTCAAACAGAAAGAGCTACTCCGCACCAGGGTCTGAGATCACCACCAGCCAAATGTCTAGGGGAATAACAGTGAGAGAGATGTGTGTCTCTCTCCCCTGCACTTTTGCTTTGCTAGACACTTTTCACTATTGGGAAAGACTAACATCCTATACATACAAAAGGCAACCCAGTGTAGCAGAGGCAGGATGGTTAGGGTTGGAAGTTCAGCTCTTCCATGGAAAGGCTGTATGGCCTTAAGCAATGACCTCAAAGGCTTGTTTTGTGGGCTCACCCCACAACTCATTCATTGATTCCTTCATTCACTTATTTAAATGTATATTAAGTACTCATTATATATCAGTTATTATTCTAGATCCTAGGAATACAGCAATAGCAATCAGACAGTCTGCTCCACAAACACCTATAAACCCTTACCATTGTTTCACTCTAAATGCACAAAATGGCTACTCTGCTCCTACCCCTTGCTCTGCAAAAAGGGCCTCTGCAACTAGCCACAGTAGTCCCCCAGATCACAGGGGGTCTCAGAGCCAGAGACAGGTCATGGGCAGGTAGAATTCCCCTAGAATCTCCATCCCTCTGCTAATACAAGTAAAACTGACTCATAACCCCACCTTTCATGACACCCTTGGGCAGCCCAACCCAGACAACTCCACTACCAGACGTCAAACTGTTAGCCAATCTCACCATTTTTTTAATGTTTCCAGGTGAGTAGAAGAGCAAACGGATCCAGACAATCAATAGCTAAGGGATAGAAAGTCATTTTGGAGTAGCAATTTCTGGTTGTATAAAAATGTAAAAACAAAACCAAACTATCAAGCAAAAATAAACACACGAAGAAAATGGTTGAGTTGCCTATGTAGAGAAAAACTAGAAATGTGCACCTCACCTTTGCTTCCTTTATCTGGATAAGCCCCATAGCCCAGCTCCAATCTTGAAATTCTCAGGAAAGCTGGAACAGTCATTCCCCTGACCCATGAGACCTTGCCCATGGCCAACCCACTGGGCAATTACAAATAGAAATATCCTTTCAGTTAAATGAATGAATCACCTGTTTAACTTAAATGTAGTTAGTATTGTCACTGTTGGTGGTTGTTTTAAATTTTTAAGTTCAGGGGTGCAAGTGCAGGTTTGTTATATAGATAAACTTGTGTCATAGGGGTTTGTTGTACAGACCCCTGGTGTTCATCACTCAGGTATTAAACCTAGTACCCTTTAGATATTTTTCCTGATCATCTCCCTTCTCCCATCCTCCACCCTCTGAAAGGCCCCAGTGTGTGTTGCTCCCCTCTATGTGTCCATGTGTTCTCATCATTTACCTCCCACTTATAAGTGAAAACACATGGTATTTGGTTTTCTGTTCCTGCGTTAGTTTTCTAAGGATAATGGCCTCCAGCTCCATCCACGTCCCTGAAAAAGACATGATCTCATTCTTTTGCATGGATACATAGTATTCCATGGTGTACATGTACCACATTTTCTTTATTCAGTCTACCAGTCTACCATTGTTGGGCATTTAGGTTGATGCTATGTCTTTGCTATCATGAATAGTGCTGCAACGAACATACACATACACGTGTGTTTACAATACAATGATTTATATTCCTTTGGGTATAAACTGTAATGGGGCTGCTGGGTCTAATGGTATTTCTGTTTTTAGGTCTTTGAGGAATTGCCACAAAAAGTAATGCTCGTATACTGTTGGTGGGAGTGTGTATTAGCCCAGTCACTGCTGATCTTGACAAACCCATAAAGAGGAAAATGGACTCACATGGTACAGAGGGGAGGAAGTGAAATCTATTATATCTCTCGGCTCCTGGAAAGAAGTCAGGCAAGAAGCCCACCCCAGGTAGTCCTGCACTCAGTGAATTCCCAAATGGAGTTGAGTGTTGCTACTAACTCAAACCCAACTCACCCTCATGGATTTTCTGATTCTCATCAGGACCGGCTGAGAGTTACTCTCCTGATGAATATTGCACTGGTGTAACCACCTACAATACAGCCACGTGCATTTACCTTAAAATGTTGTTCCATACCAGCTTGCAGCTGATGCAAAGCTAGCTGGCCAGAAATAGGATCCTTGGGATTCACGCCAGCTTGGGGCTCAGCATCCCTAAGACTCTGAACAGAATTCTCCATGTGAAGGAGTCGGGCACACTTTGACCAAGACACAGCTTTCACGTGTCAACTGGATGGTCCCCATCAAGGTTGTGTGAGTTTTCTGGGTGAACTTCATGAGGACAAACACCCCAAAATGAGGCCAAAGGCCAGATGTTCCTGCGCGGTCTTCCCACAGTCCTAATAATATCCTTAGTGCTTATTATGAACTGTGGGTGATTATGCTGATGGAATAGAACATTGTAGAGGCTTAAATCTATATAAATTTCTGCTAAATTCTGCCCTTTGAGCAGGATTTAATGTTTAATTCCATGTTGCCTGATCTGAGATGTATACAAGGATTCCAAGTTAACCCAGTCATCTGAAAATCTGCAAACCACCCTGGAATTTGCCTTCACCATCTTTCTTTTTGTGGCCCCAGAGACCATAGTAACAGGGAAGCAAGGCTAGTTGGGGGAAGCTTCCAGTCTTAGCAACATACATAACTTATGAGAAGCAGCTAATTAGAGTGCCTGGCACCCACTAGGTGAGCAGCAAACCTGTGTTTCCTTGCCTCCATGCCATACTTTTGTTTTCCAATAACTTTATTTGATAGACTTCTAATATATTATGAGTTTCTGCCTCATGATGTCTAAAGGCATGCCACTATCATTAAAGGAGGGACAGTAAGTGACCAGGAAGAGAATGGAATGATTAATTTAGAGTCCACAGGGCATGGCATGACGTTATAGTCTCTTCCATTGATGCTTTTTGACCCCTGACTTGAAGAAGCTGGGCTCTGAGAAGGAAGAACAACTTGGTCTCCAAACATCTCTGCTGATGCTATTCTAAATGCAAAGAAATGTCAAAGCTGAAATAACCATAATGCAATTGTACTTAGCCTGTTTGCTGAAATATCAGTCATTGCTTTGCACAGCAATTCCATTTTTAAAGTTCATTGTGCTAGAAAAATGTTGCAGCTCCTTAATTCTTACGTTCTCATCCAAGCCGGGTGGGAGGTGAGAAGTTTTTGAACTGTATGAAAATCCATATTTCAGCAGCATTACAGAGCTCTCTTTCGGCATCCTGCACATTTTCTCTTCCCTGAACCCAGAGAAAGCTCCCACTCCCATGGCCTGCCCTCATTTTGACAGCAAACATTAAAAGAGCATCGGCAGAAGCATAGATGAAAAAAGAACAACACAGGGTAGCTGAGCACCCATCCTGTTGTCTGAGGAAGACCTGGCTCATTGGGAACTCTGGGTTGAGTCTGGTTCCCTCAACATCTAAGGGTATCAATGACTGATGTTCTGGAAGCCGACTTCTACAGGTTGCCTCAATGGGCTCTCGGTTTCGAACTTCTGGTTATGTTCAGCCAACAGGAGGTACAGGCATGGGATTAGAGAATAGGAGGATGGAGAGGTTGGGCAGTCATTCTCTCCCTGCTTCTCTATAGTTTATACAGAGGCTACATTCTCCTATGGCAGCATTTCTCAACCTCAGTTCGATTGGTATTTGAGGCGGAACAACTGTTTGTGAAGGACGGTCGTCTTGTCTTGTGTGTTGTTGGACATTTAAAGCATTCTCGGCATCTACTCACTGTGTCCCAGTAGCACACTCCCCAGGTTGTGACCAAAATGTGACCAAAAATGTCCTCTGGGGGAATACTGCCAATTTCTCATGGGGGTAAAACTGCCCCAGTGTACATCTCTATAGACGGCCCTTTCATTTAATTCCCACTTGTAACCCATTCACAACGCTCTCTGCAAGTAGCTGGGACCCCAGGGGAAGTGAATATTAGCATATGTGGTCCTCAATCTGGATTCTCCTCGTATGTAATTGGAGGTGCTGTGTCCTTTAGCAGACTGCAAGCCTTCTGAGGGCAGTGACCAGCGCTCCAGCATACAGCACACCCCACCTAGGAGGCTCCAAGCACAATGTGGCCACTGGAAGGAAGCACTTCTAGGTGCTGCTAAAATCCCAGTGGCTTTAGTGAAATTCTCTCTTTCCTGGATTCCTCCTCAGTGGAAGCAGAACACACAGGGACACTGTCCCCTCCACTCTCCACCCCCAGCCTCTTTTGTTGTTGTTGTTGTTATGGAGTCTTGTTCTGTTGCCCAGGCTGGAGTGCAGTGGCGTGATCTCAGCTCACTGCAACCTCCACCTCCTGGGTTCACGCCATTCTCCTGCCTCAGCCTCCCGAGTAGCTGGAACTACAGGCACCTGCCACCACGCCAGGCTAGTTTTTTTCTATTTTTAGCAGAGATAGGGTTTTACCTTGTTAGCCAGGCTGGTCTCGATCTCCTGACCTCGTGATCCGCCCACCTCGGTCTCCCAAAGTGCTGGGATTACAGGCGTGAGCCACCGCGCCTGGCCCACTCCCAGTCTCTTTTTATAATGACTCTTCATGTCTGTGGGCAATTTCTTCCTGGGGAACAGAAGGTTTAGGAGGCTTCTGAATTGGCACCAGCGCCCTGTGGTTAACCTGTGGCTGGCAGCAAAAGCTGCTGGTCCCCAGAATGCAGCAATCACCTCTAAATGAGGTCTGCCTTTGCTTCATTTAAGGACTGTAACAATTGCTTTTTCTCCCTTGGAAATATAACCTTGGAGATGAACTGCTCTTGAATCAGTAAACGTCTGTGCCAGTTTCCTTAGAGGCTACCATGAGAAGGTACTGGCCTCCTTCCACAAACTCAAGAGGAAAGCACAGACCTGCAATCACTGCCTATTTTCCTAAGTCCCTGCAAAGGGCTGAAGCCAAGGGCAGAGGCTGGGCCGGGACTCCAGAAGGCAGCAGGAAGGTGTGTTGGGTCTGACGTGCTTCTGGATTGTAAGTCTCATTGATGCATTTTTAATATCAATGATGCTGCCCTGGTGTCACTATCAGTGCCCCATGCAAGCCTTGGGGACATCTTAAGGAAAAAACTGGCACAAATGATCCCACAGGTATGTTCCTGTGAAGCTAGGTTTAAAGTTCTCCTAGATTATATTTAGACCCTGGCATGGCTTCTCCAGTTATGGAACGGTGTGTACCGCTGTTTGGTTCTTGCCAGGTCTGGTTTTTCATGGACTTAGGGTGTGGGCTTAGAATGTTGGACTCCACACTTGGTCATGTTGCTTGCCTTTTCCAAGCTAGATATGCTAAAGGAGTGAGGGATCAGGGAAACTCTGTTCCTGGCCCCCAGTAAGCAGGTGCTGCCAGTTCATGCTGACATGCACTGCTGAAGAGCATGAAACTCTAAAATGGAGTTTCTGCCTCAGTTTCCACATTTGTGCCAGATTTTTGTTGGGACTGCTGCCTCATTGACTGTAACGGTGATACTGGCTCGTGTTCCCCCTAGAACCCTCTCAGGGAAGGAACCTGGAGCTGTACCTCCATCTGACTGGTGATGGAGGAAATCCAATCATCTCAATTTTATCATCCCTTGGTTCCAGTGTTGAAATCAGGCAACCTTGGTCTAAAACATTAACTCAGAGCCAGTTGCCTCACCTCTCTGGGTTTCAGTTGTTTCATCTATAAAATAAGGTTGAATATTTTAATCCTTTCCCACTATTTTCTTCTGAGTTGTAATTTGCATTCAGTAAAATAAACAAATCTTAAGTGTTCAGCCTAATGAATCTCTATACATCCACATACCTGCCATCCAACCCAATATAGAGAACATATATTTCCAGCCCTCCAGAATTACCTTGTTCCCTAACCTAGATAATGCCAGACTCCCATAGGGAACCACTGTTATGGCTTTCATCAACATGAATAGTTTTGTCTACTTTTTAATGTCATATATATGGAATCCTACAGTATATACTGTTTGTGTCCAGCTTTGTTTGTTCAATATATAAGTTTTGAGGTTAATTCACATTATGGAGTATACCCATAGGCAGTCCCTTTCTGTTGATAAATAGTATTCCACTGTAGCAGTATAATACAACAATGTATCCATTCTCCCTTGGATGTCATTTGGGTTGTTTTCATTTGGGGACTATTAGAAATAAATCTATTACCAACATTCTGATGTGGGAATGTTAATAGAAATATGCATTCATTTCTCCTGAGTTTATTCCATGTCCAGTACCAGGGATTTAAGCACCAAAATTCATTCCACACTTAAGTTCCTCATCAGCACATTTTGATGCCCAGAGGTACCTGAGACTCAGCAGGTTCTACATGGAGTCCATCACCCTCATCACCCAGCTCTGACAATCCCTCCCGCCTCAGGGCTAAACATCTCCTCCAGGGCTATAGGCCAGCCGTCCTGAACTTCTAGTGCTTTGAATATGCCTTATCCTCTTTCTATCTTCCTGGCCTTCAGAATAAATTAAAGCCAGATGACTACATCCCCTTTATACAGAAATATATTCTAGAAAGATTAAAGACTTGAAGACAAAATAAAACAGTAAAAGTGGTAGAAGAAAATCTGGAGTATCTTTTCATATTCTTGCTTTGGTTCCCTAAAAGTGTAATAAGGTTAAAAGCAAGGAAAAAAGACTGAAATAAAAATTTAAAACATCTCTATACAAAAAGAATATAAAGAAGATAAATGTGTTAAAAACTAAATAAATTTATTTAGTTTATTTTTTACTATTAATGTGTTGAAAAACACATATTATCCTTAATACGCAAAGGGCTCTTGAAAAATAATAAGAGATGGATAAAGCTCCCAAAGGAAAAAAATGCATAAAGAAGTATCAGTTGGTAATATAAAGGTCCAATGAGTGAGAAAAAGTTGCTCAACATAATCAATCAACAAAGAATAACATATCAAAACAAGCTATTATTTTTTACTAATCAGATTAGGTTTCAGACAATTGATGGTTTTGGGAAATTAGACCTCTCATATACTCTGGATGGAATTATAAATCAATACCTCTTTTCCAAGAAGATATTCCTATGATGATCAAACACCACACAAATGTGGCCAAGTAATTCAATTTCTAGGAAGATGTCCTAAGGAAATGGTTGTATATACACACAAAGATATATACCAGCCTGTTCATAAAAAAAAGTGCATATAAATTTAAAAACTGAAACAACCTAAATGTCCAGAAATAGGAAAATCATGAAGTAAAGTAGGGTACATACATACAATGGAATTACATGCAGCCATTAAGGTGATTGGATAAATATATCTTTATCATGGAGAAATGTTCATATCCTTTTTGAGAGACTGAAGTAGGCTGCAAAAAATAAGTCAAGATACGATTCCATTATTGCGCACATGCGTGTATGCACACACGTGCCCACAGCAAGTGTTTGGAAAGTGTTCTATTCAGGTTACGGGAACCTCGGTAACCTCAGAGATTTAACACAAGAAAGATTTCTTTTTTGGCTCGTGTCACAGTCAAAAATGAATCTGCAGGGTGGCTCTGCTTCACTTTGTCATTGAAGAGCCCAGGCTCCTTCTATCAGTGGCTCTACTGTCTCAAAGAGTCTTGAAGTTGCCCTCTGGGCCCTCTGTATCTCACCATCAGAAGAGAGAAGAAACAGTGGGGGTGGGGTGTTTACAGGGCTAGGGCTGGAGGTGACTCATTTCTGCCCATATACCACTGGCTAAAACAAAACCACACGGTAACCCCTAACTGCAAAGGGGCTGAGAGGTATAGCCTGTCTGTATACCCAGCAACCGCCTAGTCTCTTTCACAGAAAGAAATAGCAAAATTCTAACATGATTAGGTCTGGCTAGAAATATTTGGGATCAACTTTGCTTTCTCCTTTCACTCTTCCACATCGTCCAGATTTTTCCCAAAAGATGTCGTCTACCTTTAGAATAAGAGCAAAAAAGCCCAATAAAGCCACAGTCAGCCTTCCACATTTGCAGGTTCTGCATCTGCAGATTCAACCAACCATGGACTGAAAATATTTGAAGAAAAACAATTAGAAATAACAATTCAACAATAAAATACCAGGAAACTCACACAAGAACAGAAAACCAAAACACCACATGTTCTCACTCATAAGTGGGGGTTGAAAAATGAGAACACAAGGACACAGGGAGGGGATTATCACACACTGGGGCCTGTCAGGGGGTGGGGGGAACAAGGGAAGGGAGATCGTTAAGACAAATACCTAATGCATGAAGGGCTTAAAACTTAGATGACAGGTTGATGGGTGCAGCAAACCACCATGACACATGTACACCTATGTAACAAACCTACACGTTCTGCACATGTATCTCAGAACTTAAAGTAAAATAATAATAATAATACAAATAAAAAAATACAGTACAACTATTTACATAGCATTTGTATTGCATTGGGTGTTGTAAGTAACCTAGAGATGATTTAAAGTATACAGGAGGATGTGTATATATTACATGCAAATACTGCCTCATTTTATATGAAGAACTTGAGCATCCAAGAATTTTAATATCCAGGGAGGATGCTGAAACCAATCTCCCGAGGATACTGAGGGTCGACTATATTTCCATTCTGATGGCTTCGCAGAGGAATCAGACAGCCCTCCACTGTAAATCAAGCAGCAATTAGTGCCCTGGTGTTCTGGCATCCTGGGTCCTTCATGTTAGGGCTGGGACATGAAGACAGCACCCGAGAAGAAGGGGGCCTGAAATATCCCTGGCTGCCCTTCACATCCCAAAAGACACAGACACCAGTTCCCTGAGGCAGCTCACAGCCCACCCACCTGGAGCTTTCTCCATTCCTGGGAGGCCTCAAACTGAGAAGCAAACCCCCTGTTGCTGTCTGACAGGGCCTGCTTCAGTCCGCCTAGGTGCACAAGCGCAGCCCACCACTCAGAGGAATACACTCCCCACACCACCATTTGTCACTGTCAGCCCAGGGAGCAATTATATTCCATCCGGCCAGAAATAAACAGACACCAGCATCACATACGAGATGACAGGCAGACACACTGCCTCTGATGCACACACATTTTCCTCATGCCCAGCTGTGACTGAGCCTCTGGGCACAGATGCAGCCCAGAGCCTGATGGGAAAAGCAAATCAATCAGGGCCCTTAGAGGATCTCATACGCTCTCTCACCCCTTGCTCTTTTCAGGTAGAATGAAGGAATTTGGGGAAAAGCCTACATTTTAAATTAAACGGTTGTAAAACTTCTGATAAAAATGCCCTTAAAGAAATGTATGAGATTAAACACATCTCTGTGGCTTTTCCTGCAGATCAGCCTGTGGGTCTGAAGGCCTTTGGATCAAGGGGATGAGTCCCATTGGTGTGGGAGCCGGGGGCAGGGCATGAGGTTTGAGCTCCTGCAGCACTGCTTAACAGCTGTGCAGTGTCAAATGGGTCCTGTAACCTTCTCACCTTCCAAAGGGCAATATTACCACTTGCCCTTCCTCCCTGCTTTTATTAATGCAATTTTCTCTGGTTCATATACACTCCTACATCCTCCTTGTGGCATAGATGACTTGCTCTCTCCCAGATTCACTCTCCCCTTCCGCAGCGCAGGGCTGTAGCTGGGAAGGAGCTACTCAGCTAGAGAGTGTATTTTCTACCCTATGTTGGCTACGTGTGGCTTTAAGACAAGGCTTTTTAAAAAATAGATTCAATTTAATTTATTTATTTTCATTTTTGAGATAGAGTCTCACTCTATCACCCAGGCTGGAGTGCTGTGGTGCAACCATGGCTCACTGCAACCTCAACCTCTCGGACCGAAAGGATCCTACCACCTCAGCCTCCCGAGTAGCTGGGATTATGTGTATGCACCATCACGTCCAGCTAATTTTTGTATTTTTCGTAGAGACGGGGTCTCCCTATGTTGCTCAGGCTGGTCCTGAACTCCGGGGCTCAAGTGATCCTCTTGCCTCGGCCACCCAAAGTTCTGGGATTACAGGCACTGCAGCCGGCTAACTTTATTGTTTTTAAGAGGTGCTTTAGGTTCACATCAAAACTGAGCAGAAGATTCAGAACGTCAAGACTAGTTTTCACCAATGAAATGGGAACAGAAGTGATGGCTGTGACTCCCAGGCCCTGCCCTGAGGCGGCTTGCAGGTGTTCCTCCAGGCACTTTCTCTCTTTCAGCTTGCTGGGGTGGAAATGACCATGACAAACTTGGAAGTCATGCATTGAGGATGTATGTCAGGGCTGCTGTCCACCTAGGTGACCGAGTGACCAAGTAAAGGACTATTGCTCCTGTTACCAATCCAACATACCACACTCAACGCAATGTGGTATCTTTGATTGCATCCTGGAACAGAAAAAGCACGTAACTAGGAAAAACACACAACTGATTAAACCTTAACAAAATCTGGTGTTAACAGTAACCCACAAATGCACCATGGTCATGTAAGTTGTTAATATTATCAGGCAAAACTGAATAAACAGTAGATGGGGACCCTAAATTATCTTTGTAACTTTTCCATGAATCTCAATTTATTCCAAAACTAAATGTGTATTAAGAAGAATATTCAGGCAGGGCATGGTGGCTCACACCTGTAATCACAGCACTTTGGGAGGCCGAGGTGGGTGGATCACCTGAGGTCAGGAGTTCGAGACCAGCCTGGCCAATATGGTGAAACCCCGTCTCTACTAAAAACACAAAAAATAGCCAGCCGTGGTGGCAGGGGCCTGTAATCCCAGCTACTCAAGAGGCGAGGCAAGAGAATCACTTGAACCTGGGAGGCAGAGGTTGCAGTGAACCGAGATGGTGCCGCTGTACTCTAGCCTAGGCAACAAGAGTGAAACTCCATCTCAAAAAAAAAGAGAGAGAGACGATTTTTAAAATAGCTGTATGGAGCTATTGTACCTTTGGGTCTATTTATTACTGCAGCCACGCCTACCGTAACAAATGCACTTCTCTTCACCTGTAAAGCTCCTAGTCACATTTTAAGACTTGACTTTGACATTATTTCCGTTAAGAAGCTTCCTGTGATTACCAGAGGGCAAGGTACTGTACACTTTCTTCCTCGATCACACCCAAGAGAACTAACTAATAGAACTGCCTATTTCCCAAGCCACATTGAAGTCTTCCTTGAGTCAGAAACCTCACCTGCTTCAAAGCTACAACATTCCTCATGGTGTTCAGAAATATTTGCCCAATGAGTTAATGCCAACCTCACCTATTTGTTGTGAACATTCACTATACCAACCAGAATAAAACTGCTTCATTAACTGAAGCACTGCACAGATGTAGGGGATGATTAATCAGTTGCAAAGTATTTATTGAACACCAGACCTGT
Source organism: Rhinopithecus roxellana (assembly GCF_007565055.1). Classification (NCBI taxonomy): domain Eukaryota; kingdom Metazoa; phylum Chordata; class Mammalia; order Primates; family Cercopithecidae; genus Rhinopithecus; species Rhinopithecus roxellana. Next base: position 115,922,856 of record NC_044561.1, read on the forward strand.
TTTATAATTGTGACATATTTTCCTGGTGGCCTGGAGTGTCTGCATTGATACATGGCACTTGGTCTCACGATTGTGACTGTCTTAATTAGTATTGATGAGGCAAAATGGCTTTAATAGTCAATTCAATGCCATCTGCTGAACACTCGAAGACCAAAGACATTACAGGTGCGGTTTGCTTTTTTTTTTTTCTTTTATTTTGAGACGGAGTCTCACTCTGTCACCCAGGCTGGAGTGCAGTGACATCATCTCAGCTCACTGCAACCTCTGCCTCCTGGGTTTAAGCGATTCTTCTGCTCAGCTTCCCAAGTAGCTGGGACTACAAGAGCTTGCCATCACTCCTGGCTAATTTTTGTATTTTTAAATAGAGACAGGGTTTTACCATATTGGCCAGGCTGGTCTTGAACTCCTGACCTCGCGATCTACCCGCCTCGGCCTCCCAAAGTGCTGAGATTACAGGCGTGAGCCACCGTGCCTAGGTGGAATAATTCTTATTCCCAGATGAATCCAGGACAGTTGAAAGATCCTGGGTTTAGCAGCTCAGACAGCTCTCTGTAGGCCAGGAGGGTAACCTCTGACCCCAAGTCCCAGCTTCAACAACTGGACTTCAGTTTATGGCAGTTTGCTTGAGTTCTGGCATTCAGCTTTTATTTGAGAACCAACCCAGAGGGGCATGGAAGAAATTGAATTTATTTTTATGACAGTCCTTAGTGGAGCCTGGCGATCAATCATATGTCAAGATGCTGTTTTGAAAAGAAGCAGGTTATAGGTGGACTTTGGAGACCTAGCTCCACTTACGAAGTGAGCAGTGGTAAACACATCACTTATTCTCTGCTCCTCAATTTTCTCACCTGTAAAGTGGAGGATAATAATACTAACGTTGGAGGGTTCTACTGGGATTCAGTGAAATAATAGGAGTGAAAGCCCCCAACACATGTTTGCCTGGCAGCCAGTAGGCATTCAAGAAATGCATACTCGGCCGGGCACAGTGGCTCACGCCTGTAATCCCAACACTTTGGGAGGCCGAGGTGGGTGGATCACAAGGTGAGGAGTTCAAGACCAGCCTGCTCAGGATGGTGAAACACCGTCTTTACTAAAAATACAAAAATTAGCTGGGCATGGTGGCGGGCGCCTCTAATATATATATTATGTATTATATAATATATATAATATGTATTTTATATATATATATAATTATTTCAACTTTTATGCCATGCCAGTACTGCTCTAAGTATTTTACACAGCATAGCTTACCCAACCCTTACAGCCCTACGAGGAGACTATTATGATTCCAATTTCAAAGATGGTAAAATAGGCTCAGAAATGTTAGGCAAAAGTTACCATGAATAAATATTTCACTATGAAATTAAATGCTCAATGTCTTCTTTACCAATAGACTGCAAGCCATTTGAGGGCAGGGACAGTCATGCCTTATTCTCCTTCGTATCTAAAGTGCACGTCGCAAAGTCCCGCACTCAGCAGCTGCATAGTAAATAACTGTTGAATAAAGGCGTGAAATGATAAAAGTCATACAAAATCTGGGGAGCCACAGAATCTCTGGAAGGCCTGTAACAAATCAACCAATGATTGATGCTATCACATGAATATCAGCCAAATGCCTGAGCCTGCACCCTGTCTATAAACTCACTCCTGCCTGCTCCTCTCTACCAGCCTCATCCTCACCAGCCCATGCACTTCCTGAGAGAATCCAGGGAGGCAGAACTCCTAGGTGCCAAATGGGAATGGGTTCTAATTAGAGTTCTCTGCACCAGAGTCATGCTACGCTCCAGGCAGAAAGAGGTAGAGGGCTCTTAGCCTGATTCTTTCACACAAGATCACTTGGCCCTCAGTTAGTATGACTTGTGCTCAGGGTCTCAGAAGTTCCACCACAAAGACATTTATCATCACCCAGCAACCATTCCCAGAGCCTTCTCCTAACTCCCACCTCTACATAATTCCTTCTCCCTGCCCTTGCAGCTCTCTCCCCTCCACGTGTATCAACTCAGGCTGCCAGATGGCTGGGAAGGCAGGACACAAGATGTCCAGTTCAGCAGACCACTCAGACTCTGAACCTCAGTTTAGGCTCCTGTGGGACACAGTTTTCTGCTCATAGTGATAATGAGCAGAAATGCTCATTTCTGCACAAACCATGCATCATAACTAGGGGAAATGTTGGGGTCTAGGGAGGACAGGCATTTCCCTTTTCTGTAGCGCGGCCTCACAGCCCCATACCAGCATGCAAGCTGAGCAGAACATGCATTCAACCCTCACCTTGACTGGAAGTCTTTACAGACAATGCACATCCTGCACACCTGTACACAGGGCTTGGTTTTACTAAATACCTCCCATGTACGACGTACTCTGCTCAAAACTTTTTATGAGAGCACCTTGTTATAAGTCCTTATTGGCATCCCTTACATTTCCTTCATATTTAAGCCAACTGTATTAATGTTTGTGCATGCACATGATTATTTGTTTAAGTCTCACATGTTCACTAGGCATGAAGGTGCTTTGTTCAGAACTCTACGTCCAGTACCTAGCAGAGTAAGTAACACATAGTACATGTCATCCTCCTAAAAATATAACAACTATATAAAAGAATTATGTGGTAGACTGTACTGTTGGCTCAACAGCTTTACCCTCCGTTTATCAGGGCTCTTTACCAAGTGACTTTCCAGTTCTTCCCACCAAAGGAAAGGTATGCCCTTTGGACTTGGCCTGGTGATTTGCTTTGGCTGATAGACTGAGACAGAGGCTATGGTATGTCTGTTTGGAGACTAGCCCTCAGAAGCCCTGCATGTTTCCACTTCTTATTCTCTAAGCAGCTGCTTTCCCCATGAGAATATGAAGCCTTGACTAGCTCACTGGTCCTGAGAGAAGAAAAGGAGGCACGGGAAGAGTTGCAGGTCCACAGAACTATATCGAGAAGACAGCCGGCCCTGCCATCTCAGCCTAGACTAGCTGTCCCCCCAGCCAACCTGCAGATGTATAAACAAACTTAGCTGGGATCATCCAGCTGAGCTAAATAAATGTTCCAGGCAGAAAGAAGCAGAGGGCTCTTAGCTTGACTCTTTCACACAAGATCACTTGGCCCTCAGTTAGCATGACTTGTGCTCAAGGTCTCAAAAGTTCCCCCAAGAAGATATTTATCATCATTTAGCCACATTTATGAGCTAAATAAATGTTTATTTACTTATTTATGTATTCATGTTGTATGTCACTGATATTTTGTGCTCGGTTCCTTACATAGCAATAACTGACTATTCTTCTATGTTACAGAAGAAGACATTGAAGACCAGAAGGTTTAAGTAAGTCGCCCAACATGTCACAGAAAGAATGAAGCTAGTATATAAATTTAGGTCTGTCTGTCTCGAAAGCGGATAGGCTTCTGCTACCCGATGTGGCTCCCTCTGTCCTTTGGAAGGACATCCAGTCCTTACACCTGGCAGGACAGCCAGTGTGTGTCGTCAGTGTCTGGGGCATCTCTCCCATCTGTGCCTCCTTGACAGTGGCACAAAGGTGACCCTTGGACAGATGCTGTACTGAGTCACGATGTCATACCTGGAAACCCACCATGTCCTTGCTGAGTAACCACCCTTCACTCCAGAGCTCTCCTTGGCATGTACGCATATTCCTCACTTTAATGTGTAAATGCCATTCCAAATCAGCAACCAAATCCACCAGCCAGGGGAGCTCCAGGTGATTAATGCATCTCTCAGGTGGTGAAAACCACTTAATCTTCAGCTGCAAATTTCTGACTCCACCAAACACAGCTCTAATCGCCCACAAATGCACTGCCTGATGGGTCTTTATTGCTTAATTACCAAGGTGAGAGGCTCATAATTAATAAGCCATTTACTCCTACATTTAGATGTCTCCAGAAAATGTAGCCAAAGATTTTCCAAGGAAATTCACATTATTTGTCATCTTTATATCTCTTGGTATCTGAATTGGTCACCTATCTCATTGGTTTCTAAACTTTTCTGCCTACAGCTAAATAGGAGAGGGAGAGAGAAAAAAAGAGACAGGAAGAAGAGAGAGAAGGAGTTTCCCCCTCTTCCTTCTGACTCTATTTTTCATTTATAAAGACCCTTGTGATACATTGGGCCCAGTTGAATAATCCAAGCTAATCTTCCCATCACAAGATCTTTAACTTAATTGCTTTAATTAACTTCATTAATTAACTTAATCTATAAAATCCTTTTTGCAGTGTAAGGCAACATATTCACAGATTCTGGGGATTAGGACATGGATGTAGACATTTTTTGTCGGGGGTGGGGATGGGTTATTCTGCCCACCCTACTATTCAGCACTGCAACAACCTAAGCCTCCCATGGAAGAAAATGGTTAAATAATCTCTCCCCACACATTGCATGTGCTGCCATTAAAATGCTTATAAAGAACTGCTTAGAACATGGCCCATTCTGATGCTGTAATATTTGGTAGAAAGCTGTGCAAATTTGAAAAGTATTATGCCTTGCATAACAAGTGTAAAAACGATGAACAATGATGAACAAATAAGATGACAGGGGACTAATAATTCTCATTTATTATACTTGGTAGTTGAATCATGCACACTTGTTTGTTTCTGTCTGCATTTTTCTAAATGGGAAAGAAGGATAGAGAAGAGGAAGAGAGTTGAAGATGCTACATTGCTCGAGGAAGGTGCCATGAGTCAAGGAATGCAGACAGCTTCCAGAAGCTGGAAAAGGCAAGGAAATGGATTCACCTCTAGATACTGCAGAATGCATCCTGCCAACACATAAATTTTAGCCCAGTAGGATGCATTTCAGACTTCTCACCTCTAGAATTGCAAGATAATAAATTTGTATGATTTCAAACCACTAAGTTTGTGGTAATTTGCTACAGCAGCAAGAGAAAACTAATGCAAGTGCCCTTGTGAATGAAACTGTCCACATAGTTCAGATTTCTATTACAACAGATTTCTAGAAGTGGAATTACTGGATCAGAGGATGTGACTGTGTTGAGAACTCTTGATTAGATGTTGCCAAACTGCTATCCAAGAAGGCTGAGGGGCAACTTTGGTAGATGATTCGGGAAGAGGACCCCAACCCCCACTGCCCCGGGGCAGTCATTCACTTCCTTCCATCTTAGTTTCCCACACCCTTGTCCAAGCTATGCCCTTGCCTCCCCTGGAAAGAATGCCCCAGCCCCTTCACTGGTCTTCCCACTTCCCTTCTTGGTAGCCACAGCTTGTGTCCCACACATTAGCCAGGAGACTCTCATGAACACCCGAATTAGAGCCTGGTGCTCTCCTGTATTAGTTTGAGATGTTATAACCACATGCCTTAGACAGGGTAATTTATCAGCAGCAGAAATTCATTGCTGACAGTTCTGGGGACTGGCAAGTCCAAGAATGAGGCTCCGGAATATCTGATGTCTGGTGAGGGTCTATTCCTTATAGATGGTGACTTTATGCATGCTAACACGGCAGAAGAGGCCGGGGGCTCCCTCAAGCCTCTTTTATATGGGCACTAATCCCATTCATGGGGGGGAATCCTCCTGACCTAATTGCTTCCTAAAGTTTCCACCTATTACTTAATACCATCACCGTGGGGGTTAAGTTTCAAGACAAGAACTTTGGGGTGGACACAAATGTTCAGACCACAGCACATCCTTCACTGTTTTCCCATTACTCTTTGCATAAAGAAAACGTTCCCTACCCTGGCCTCTCCTGGCCACCCTCTGGCCTCACCACCCACCAAGAACCCTCACCCCTTACCTTCTCTGTTGTGACCACACGGGTCTTCCCCCAGCTTCCACTCACAGGCCATGCTCTCATTTAGTCCAGGGCCCTGGCACATGCCTGGAATGCGCTCTTCACATTCTTGTTGGCCCCAACATCTCTCCTTTGTCCTTTAGAACCCAAATAAAATGCAGCTTTCTCAGGAAAGCCTCCTTCACCTCCCAGGCAAGGTCCACTTCTTATGCATTCGCATACTGTATTCTTCTCCTTCATGGCACTCATCATGATTATAATTAATTAACTTTTTAATTCGTTGTTTAGCTTTTAATCAAAGTTTGATACCTATCCAGCAACTTGCACACAGCACAATCTCTGTGAACTTTCACAAACTGAACACACCTGTGTAAACACCATCTAGAGCAATAAAACATTCTCTGCCTTCTGGGGAATCCCAGAAGCTCACTCATACCTCTTCCAGTCACTAAGTCCCCTAAGGCAATGCCTACCTTGACCTCTAACACTAGAGATAAGGTTTTTTGTTTGCTTATTTGTGTTTTTACATCTAAACACAATTGATAGTCTTTTTATTTTTTTTTCATGTATGTCTCCATTAAAATATAAGCTCCATAAGAGCAGGACCCATGTCTGTTTTGTTTGCCATCCTATTCCCAATGCTCAGCACCTTAGCTCAACAAATATTTGTCAGATTACAGAATGAATTCACAACTAATTAATGTTGTAGGAATTGGGCAACAAGGTGGAGGAAGTACAGTGAGCAGGGTGCCCACAGGAAGATGGAAATAAGAGAAACAAGGTGCATCTAGCCAAGGAGTGGTCAGCAGGAAGGTCAGAGGAATGTCTCCGGCTGCAAAAGCCCAACCTGCACTGGGCAAGGCAAGCACCCTGGCCACTAGGGGCCTTCCATGGTAGCATGAGTCCACTTCCCACCCACCCAACCTCCAACTCCCTGCCCATGATGGTCTGGATAAAATACCCTTACTCCATAGATAGGAGCTTTTCTGGAAGGACACAAGCTGTTGAGTCCCAGAGAGGGATTGTCCTTGGCAATAGAGAGGTGGCATTAGACAGCACTGTGGTGAGAATAAGCTGGCATCTGCTGGTCTCAGACTGGGAGAAATTCTAGCCTGTAGCCTGAGTTTGAATTGAAGGACATTTACTAGGTGACCACCCTGTGATCTAAGTTCTGATTTCACTAGATTCTCCTTGCCTTCCTACTTTCCCACCTTCCTTCCATTCAAACTTCTGTCCACAGTTATCAGAGCAGGTTCTCCTGTGTGGGGGATGACACAACCCCATTATCAGCACGGTGGTCTCAGAATGGCAAGATAGACTCTTTCTATGCTTCTGACTGAGGGCAGTTTGGGCTCCCAAGCTGGAGAAGCATTGAGCCTGCCTATGTAGGTTGCAGAGCCAGGCAGAGCATTTGACATTTCCAGTTGGAGGGTCATGGCAGCCAGTATTTTATTTAAAACACTCAGAGTTTACAGTTAAAAACCCATGAGTCTGAACAAATTCTTTAACTGGCAATTCCCTGCAAAGCACTCTGCAGTTTACACTGTTTCAATCATTTGTTCAATCAAAAGGGTATTGGGGACATAACTGTACATTATCACTATTGACATTTCCCAGCCTACTCCACTTTGGTTAAAAAGGAATTGTCCAAAGATGCCACTTAATAACTTTGGGTATCATGAAAATGTCACTTTGGCAATCAGAAAAGTGGATTTACACACCCACCAAAGGTGACCTGCTTAGAAAGAGACAGCAGGGATTATTTCCTGGCCTCCAAAGAAGAAAGTGCACCCTACGTCCCTACAAGTTACCATTGCTCCAGGGGAGGGAGAGAGGGAGAGGAAGAACAAAGGGCAGTGGCAGCCCAGGTGCTACCCAGACCACTGGAGTAGGGTCAGATGGACAGAAAGGCTTCTGGGGCTTCAGCAACAAAGCTGGGGTGGGGGTGGGGAGTTGGGCGAGAAAAGGTGATATGGTTTGGCTCTGTGTCTCTACTCAAATCTCATCTTGAACTGTAATCCCCACATGTCAAGGGAGGGACCTGGTGGAAGGTGATTGGATCATGGGGGCAGTTTCTGCCTTGCTGTTCTCATGATAGTGAGTGAGTTCTCAAGAGATCTGATGGGTTTATAAGTGTTCGGCAGTTTCTCATTTGTTCTCTCTCTCTCCTGCCATCATATAAGACGTTCCTTGATTCCCCTTCACCTTCTGCCATGATTGCAAGTTTCCTGAGGCCTCCCCAGCCATGCAGAACTGTGAGTCAATTAGAACTCTTTCCTTTATAAATTACCTAGTCTCTGGTAGTATCTTTATAGTAGTGTGAGAACGGTCTAATACACAGGGAACAAGGACTGACTGGTGCAAAGCTGAGAAAATGACTGCATCTGGTTCTGGAGTCCCACATGGGGGTAACATACACATAGAAAGACTCAGGAAGGTGGGTCCCGGCCGAGAGACCCATCCCTTGGTCGGGGTGATGGGGGGCAGCAAGTGATCCTGTGGCCCAATGAAGGCAAAGTCAAGGTTTTGGAAGAACAGTCAAGTGTTAGCAGAGCTACAGCTAGACAGAGAAGGAAGAACAGGGACCATTTTCCCAGAGGAGAAGGCTGTGAAGAGCCAGGCAAAGTGGCAGGGCCCAGTTAAAAACTGGTGGAAAGGAAGGCTTAGGCATGGCTGCAAAGACTGGGTTATCCCCTTCTCCACTTCCTGGGTTTCCATCTCAGCAACACGCACCAACCTCAACAATGTAGGCGGCAACCTCAAATCTTTCTGTAACCTCATCTCCCGCAATCCTTTGCACCCAATCCAGGGGCAGACAAATATTTTCTGTAAAGGACCAGACAGTGAACGTTTTAGGCTTTGCAGGCCTCTGTCTATTGGAACATTCACTCCACTCAACTCCACCATTGTAGTGTGAATGTTCCAATAAAACTTACAACACTAGGCAGTGGGCCACATTTGATGCATAGGCTACTGCTTGCCAACCCCTGATCTAACAAACTGTCAAGGCCTATCAATGTTACCTTCTAAAGATCTCCTGAATCTGCCCACTTTTCTCCAGCTCCCACACCCTCACCACACTAGTCCAGCCACAATCTTCTGTTGCCTAGATGACCACAGCGGCTGCCTCCCTGCTTGTCTCCCTCGTTCTGCTTTCACTTTTGTCTCCTCCACCCAGCAGCCAGAGTGAGCATCTAAAATGCAGTTCTGATCCTGTCACCTCTCTGCTTAAAACTCTTCAGAGTTTCGCCATTGCTTCCACAAAAAGATCGATACTCTTGACTTGGCAACCTACCAAGACTCAGGCCCTCCAGGAAATCAGCTCTTGTTTACCTCTCAATCCATTACACTGTGATCCAGCTGGGGTAAGTGACTGTTGGAGCATCTGCATGAGTTCTCCCTCCCGGGCCTTTGTCCCTAGATAATCTGGTGGGGGTGCACTTTCTCTCCATTGACAATTCTACCCTTCCCTCTCCTCACTTTGACTCATCTCAGTTTAGGCATCACTTCCTCTAAGCAATCCTCCCTGAAGTCATGAGGCAGTGTTGAGTGCCTTCTCTGGACCCTCTGTTTACTTGCCTGTTAAATCCTGAACATCTGGAAGGGAGTCATGTTCGGCAACATTATCTATGCCTTGCAGCACGGTGCCTGGCCTGCAGCTGGTGTTCCGTAAACAGCTGCTGACTTACAGGATGCATCAGTGAGTCAATCAATTAACTCTCTCACAATAGGAGGATGTAGCTCAGAGAATATCCAATTGGCTATCCTTCCCCAGAGGCCAGAAAATTCTGTGGCTTGAGTTCCCTGGGGCTTTGCCTACCCTTGTTGGGATGGCTTTCTGCCCCAGAGTTTTCTGGAACTTGCTAGTCTGGAGTTTTCTGACTCAGGAGCTATCTGGGTCAGAAAAAGAACCTGGCTTTCAGAATCTTATGTATATTATAAGGTGGACTAAGGTTTAGAAAGACACAAAGGAACTAACATGTTTACACATTTTCCTGGGTAAAAGCATAAGTAAATTCTCAATCATCTTTTCTTTAGTATGATTATTCATTTATTAATTTCTTCACTTATGTATTCATTCTACAAGCGTTCCCTGAGCCCTCATGGGGTCTCTGCCTCTCAACTAGTGGCTGCATCCACAGAGATGGCTAGTACCCAATCCTTGCCTTACCGTCAGATGAGGAAGACAGGCCATTTTGATACAGTGTGGCAAATGGTATGATAAATGAATGTTCAGGGACAATGTCGGGGAGTAAAATGAGGGAGAGTAAAACTGACAATAAAGTATACAAGAAAGTTCAGGTCAAGCAGTATTTTAGAAATAAGCAGACTTAACAAGCTGAGAAACACAAAAACAAACAATAACAACAACAACCAAAAAAGGCCATTACCAAGAAAGAGTATATAGAGGCAGTTGAAAATAAAGGTAGATAGGTCAGGTTAATGTCAACAATCGCTATAACAGAACAGTAAAGAAATATCAGGCTCTTTACAAAATTGGATCACAGAAGCATAATGTGGTTTGCAAGGAAATCAACTAGCGTTAAAATGATTCACTCCCCCCAGATGGCCATGCAGGTACCAGTCTTGGCCACACCTCTGCACAAGGCGGATGAGCAAACCTGGTGGGAGGGATACATGGCAGGAGCCAGTATGGAAGGACCACCAGGCGGTGCTGCAGGCTCTTCCGAGGGAGGGGCTGAAGGGGCACAGAGAGAGACCCAAGCATGCAGGTTTGAGAACATTGGAAGGAGTGAAAACCTGTTGTTTTTCTCCTGACCTGGATGCAATAGAGTAAATAAGATGATACTGCAGACTGGGGATGTTAACTCCTCTCTTAACAAAACTGCTTCAAAGAGGTGGGGGAGTATTCCCTTGGCAGTGATTGTGGTTAAACTAGGCTAACGGTGACAGCCTAGACTGCTTTCTCTGTCTAGTTCGGCCACCATAGAAGGTCAGGCTACCCAGACTATGGGCCAGGGAGGAAGGAGATCAACAGCATGGAGAAGTGTGTGTCTCAAATTAAAAATGGTCTGGCCAGATGCAGGCACTGGCATGCACAGGGAGAAGCAGTTGATCCAAACAAGAGAAAAACCTTTAGAGCTGAGCAAGGCTGTGTGTGTGTGTGTGTGTGTGTGTGTGTGTGTGTGTGTGTGTACAGGCATACCCACATGTGTGTGAATTCCCATTAGGAGCTGGGACGCTAGCAAGCTGGAAGGCAGAGCCCCTCTGACCCTGAGATCCTCACATTCATGCAACCTTAATGCCAGAACAAACTGAATGGTTGATTGTGTCAATTCTCTTGTTTTAGGGATGGGAAAACAGGCCCAGAGTGGGAAAAGGAGTTACCTCAAGTCAACCAGGAGAGTCTACAAGTTGAGATTACAATTGGTCCCTGGCCTTTCTGGAAGCACACTAACCAGGGATTCACTCCTTTTGCTTCCATGACACACTCTATGATTTGATCCTCATCTAAATCGCCCAGTGCAGTATAAATGGAGAAAATTATCTCCATGTTAAGAGTATAAAAGCTGAGGCTCAGAGATAGTAAGTATTTTTCTGAGGGTCACAGAACTAATCATGGTGCAGATGTGATTGCAATGAAGGCCTGTTTAACTCCAAAACCTTTCCACTGTCTCATGTTGACTAATAGATAGCCAGCAAATGTTTCCAACTTAACAGGTCTGAAACTGAACTGCTGATCTTCCCCAATAAACCCGCTCCATCGACATTCTTCCCCGTCTCACTTGCCAGCAATCTCATCCTTCCAGTTGCCCAGGCCTAGATTCCTCTCTTTTTCTCACTTCCACTACCAATCCACCAGCAAATCTGTTGACTGGATCTTAAAATATATCCAGAATCAAACCATTTCAACCAGCTCTCCCCTTGCAGATGTCACCATCTGCCCTATCTTGGATCTGTAATTGCCTCCTACAGTCTATTCTCAGCTCTGTAGCTGGAGTGATCCTCTTCTTATGCAAGCAACTCATCTTACTCTCTGTTCAGAACCCTGCAACAGCTTCCCATTTCATGCAGAGCCAAAGCCTAAGCCCTTACAATGGCCTTTGAGTCTGGCAAGTTCCTCTCTCCAGGTACATTCCTGACTTAGTCTCCTCCCATTTTCTCCTTCACACACTCAGCTCTAGGCCCCCTAGCTTCCTTGCTGTTCTTTGAACATTACAAGCATGCTCCTGCCCCAGGGCCTTTGCACTGGCTGACCATATACTAGAAAGTCTTCCCTCCTCCCTTCTTTCTCCACCCTTCATGATCCATGAGACTAAATCTCTCTCATCTCTTTCAAGTCTTTGTCAATAAATCACCTCCTCAATGAGGCCTCCTCTTTAAAATTATTAACCACTTCTACTGCAAGAATTTCCAATCTGCATTCTCTCTGCTGCATTTTCTCTTACTACCTTTTAGCATACCATGAACTGTACTCATTTATTATGCTAATTGGTTATGTCTGTCTCCCACATGAAAATGTAAGCACCATGAAGGAAAGGATTTGTTTCTTTTGTTTACTGGTGCATCCCAACCTAGTAAGCAGCTGACACATGACAGGTTCTCAATGAATATTTCTCTAATTGGTGACTGCAGGAAAAAAAAGGCTTAAACTCACAAGAGAGGAAATTTTTCTAAGTCATAAAGTCATTTTTTTAAACATTACTCCATCCCTAAGTCTTTCATAGGAGGAGCTGAATGTGTAATTTTGACAAATGAGTTTGCATAGAGAAGGAAATAAAACATAGAATGAGGCTATGAAAGGAGTTCTTGGGAAGAGTAAATTGCATTGCCTTTAAGTAGGAAAAAGAAAATAATATCTAAAAGCAAAGATGCTTAAAGCATTGCAATTGTAAGGTAGAAATAACTCAGAGGTTGAAGGGGGAGGGTGCTGCTAGATGCAGTGGAATTCTTTCTTATCTGGGCTCCTGCCTAAAGCATTACTGGGCAATTGACAGGCCAAATCAATAAGCAACTTAAATTCTGGTATAAAGGAATAACTGAAATGAATGCACAACCTCACAGGGAAACAAATCAGCACTTGGAACAACAAAGGGGCTGGAATGCTGGCTTTGGACTGGCTTTGATTCGCCCCAGTGAAACCAGCACTCCAGGTTACTTGCTAAGTGCTGTAAGGATCATAATAATGGTGGCTTTGTGGGGAGAGTAGTCAGCGCAGTCCTCTTTCCCTCCTGGGTCCCCATAGATGGATCTGAATCTGGTCTGCTCTGTGGAGAAAAGGGAGGAGGGAAGCACTTGTCTTGGTCTTGTCTGTAGTCTCCCTTTCCTGGGGTGTGGAGAAGCTCCTGCAGGCTTGGTGTAGAGGGCTGGTCCCAAAGGCAAGGCCTGTGGTGGAGGCCCCTGGGGAGAACAGAATGAACCTCAAACTCAGGGTTGGCCAGATGAAGCTCTGAGGTTAGAGGTGGAATCACAGGCTGGACCACACTGTCCAGAGTTCAGATGGACAGAGACAGGATCACAGCAGGTCACCAATGAACTGGAAAAACCCAAGCCACGTGGGCTGCCACCTACAGTTTTGCACAAAACCACAGGTCAAGGGGGTGAGTGGGTCTGAAATTAAATTAGCCTAGGGACCACTATGCCTCATGTGGGTTGAGCCAGTTCAGAGGGAGGGACATCTTTTTGCAATTTGTTCACAGAAAGAGGTTACCTTTTCCAAATTTGCACAGAGACTCTCCGAACTCTGGCAACTGTGGTTGTCTGTGATCACCCTTTACTGGTTTGTTTTGTAGAGTTAGGCATGCTCTGGTCAAGAGAAGCTGCAGGAACTGGAAGAAAGTAACTCTGATCTTCTCAGAGTTTGCCCAAAAAACCGGACCTATAGAGAAACCTATGGAACATTTCAAGCTTCCTTTTCCCAATCCAAATTTGAGCTACACATTTGAGTCCCAAATCAATCCCCAAATGGTTCTCCTACTGATTTGTTCATTTCATTCATCCAAGTATTCACAGGGTTACTATGAAGTGCTGGTCCTCAGTCAGGCCAGGAAAGAGAGATGACAGACTTGGTCCCATCAGTAAACTCTTTACAGACAAAAAATCCATCTCCCTCATCTCTACAGCTCCAGGGCTTAGCACAGGGGCTGGCACATGAAGGCTCCTTTTCCTTACCTTTTCCTGGCTCATGTAAATATACGTTTTTGAGTACATAAATCAATGAATGATGAGAATATCTTGCAACTCCTTCAAACCGACAGGTCCACAGAGTTGATTTTGCTCCTGACCTTGACAGTATAAGTACATTCTTAGAGACTTGGTAGTCCTAAATAGAACTTTGGGGAGTGCTTTTAAAAATCAAATGCATACCTGGTATGGGAACTGACAATGGCAACCAGTTGCTCAGAGTTATTTGCACAAAGGCCTACCTGCCTCCTAAGCCCCACTGTTCATCATTAACTGTCAGGGGTTAAACTTTAGAGAGCTACTACCAAAAGAACTACAGGAAAGCTCTGTCTAAGCAGCCATGCAAAAGTGCCTGGGGATCACTATGGATAGAGGATGATGACAGAGGGCCCATGACATTGGGCCCTTGTCATGGCTGAACATTGAACTTCCACTGCCTACAGCTTTTAAAAAGAGTAAAAACTATGTTCATGGGTACACAAATATACACATGCACACCCCACACACACACACATACATGGACACACACAGAGGCATACCATGCATTATCTTCTCTCATTCATCAATATTCTCAAATGGCTAAATATATTATACAGATTTACATTCATAAATATTCTATTATATAAATATAAATCTATTCTATTATGTGAATATAAACCTATATAATATATTTAGCCATTTTCTCAGTTGGATATTTTCGTTATTTCTATGTTGTTACAATTTTAAATCACATTGAAATAAACTAGGCCCCTTTGACTCCTTTCTTTCTCTTTTACTCCATGTGGTAGATTAAATGTGGCTGCTAAGTTCATTTCGCCCACTGTGTCTTCCAGCCAGTTCTAGATTTGAGTCAATTCTAGAGACCACCACGGTGGAGAGTTCATATGTAGGCCTGCCAGTTAACCGACCTGGCTGAGCCCAGTCCTCCAGTCATCCCTGCCAAGGTGCCAATGTGAGTGAAACCATCTTGAACTCTGCAGATTAACTTATCCTCCAGCTGAATATCACCAAGAGGCCTGTCTTCTGATGCTACATGGAGTGGAAGAATCTTCCAGCCAAGCTTTGTCCACATTCCTGATCCACAAAATCATGAGATATTAAATAAAGTGGCTGTTGTTTTTAAGCATCAACCAATCTTCTTAATGCTGCCACAATTCTCACAATGGTCCACAAATCTCTACGTGATCTTCCACTCTCCTCCTCTTTGATCTAATCTTTGGTGTTCCCATGGCCGAACCTGCTCCAGCCACACTGGCCTCCTTGTTCCTCCCTGAACACACTAAACATGATCCTCCCACCTCATGGTATTTGCAATCCCTCTCCCCTCTGTGAGGATACTCCTCCCCCAGATGTCAGCATGGCATGGTCCCTGGCTTCATGCAGACCTTTGCATACATTTTAATCAATCAGAGAGGTCTTCTCTGATACCTTACCTAAAATAGGAGTCCTTTTCTTCCACCTCAGTCCCCTGAAGAGCGAGGGAACACCTCTCTCTCTCCTTACCATGCTTTATTTTTCTTCATTCCACTTTCACAATCTTAATATTTATATGTTTATTGTCTAGACCTCCTCTCCTCCCCATAAATAAATGCATATTCTCTAGTACAAATTCTCCCCAAACAGAAACATCGTCTGCTTTTATATTTGCTATATCCCCAGGACCTAAAACAGTATCCTGGGTGTAGGACTGATCAATAAATATTGGTAAATGAATGAATTAATTAGTATATGTTCTTAGATAGAAATCTTTCTATTCATTTCTAATTATTCCTCAAAATAAGTTCCTATGAGTTAAGTTGTGGAGGTGTAGGAATAACACATTTCAAAATCTTCTAGCACATATTGGCTAAAATTCCCTACAGACAGGCTGCACTGGTGCTTACACATCCTGCTAGGGATGTGTAAGAGTGCTAATTTCCTTGCATCATCACCAATATAGGATAAAGTCACTCAAAAATATTTGCTATGTGGATACATGGAAAAAATGGTAACCCTTTGTTTTAACTTTCTTTGATTCTGTGTGAACTGAACTCCTTGTTCCATATGCTTATTGGTCACTAGAAAGTAAGTTCCTTGAGAGCAGGGGTTTAGATTTGCTCACTGCTATCCCAGCATCCCAGATAGAGTCTAGGATATAAGACATATGTGATAAGTATTTGTTGAAAGAATGAATTAATATAGATGTTTTCTTTTGTTATTGAAAGGCTATTGGCTCATGTGTTCTCTGAGAAGTCTGTCTCTTTTTTCCTATTGACTTGAAATAACTCCATGCATATAGAAAATTTTTCTGTCATCTAGGTTGAATTTTTAATGTGTCATTTGCATGCTATTTTGTGTATGCTATTTTTTGACATTCAAAAATTCTAACATTTTATGTAGTTACATCTATCATTTTATTTTAGTTCCTCTATTTGGTACCATGTTTAGCCAAAGTCATAATAGTTAACATTATATAGCACTTACCACATGCCAGGCACTTTTCTGAGGATTTCACCTACATTGCTTATTAAATTCCCACAGCAATCCTATAAGGTAGACACTATCATTATCTCATTATATAAAGAAACTGAGGCAATGGGCTATGAAATCAATCATTTCCTGTACACAATTTTATATAAATTTACCTATAGATTGCTTTCTGATTTCAGTTTTTATATTTGTGATTATTATTTAATAATATAAATCTATGGGGTTACTCCATGGAGAAGTGAGGCTCTAATTATTTTTTCCAAATAATTGTCAAGTACTCCAACACAGTTTATTATAACAATATGTAACATGTCTGTAACATATTGTTATATACGTGTATGAATATACATATGTATACATACATACAAACATATGTCCATTAACACAAACACACACTATATAGCATTTGCTGGTATTCTTATTCAGCTCATTTGTACTGTCAATCCTTTTAGTTGTTTAGCAATTTTTGTGGTGTGTTCAGTGAATCAAATTGATAAAATAGAAATATAAAGAAGAAACATAAAAGGATTACCAGTGATTCCCTACAAATCCTGATTAAATACACGTTCAATGTTGTTCTCATGAAATATGCATCTGTCAAATAAAAACATAATCGCCTCTAAATTGCATTATAAATGCACAATACTTTTTGGAAACAGTTTGCTTCAGAACTTTGGCAGCCACAACAACACAAGCCTGTTTCACCCCAAAGGAAATATCTACAATACAGAGATGTTTAGCTCCATAATTTTTCACTGCTTCGGGTTTCTTGCAAAACCATTTTGATTTCAGTTGAAACTAATGAGAGCAGGCAGTTTATGGTCAGATTCACAAAGTACATTTCTATCCCTGCTGTGGGGAAAGGATCACAGGGAAATTGCTCCCAGTGGGTTAGGACTTATCCAGCTCCCAAAGTGGGGACTCCTCCACCAGAGCCTGCATTTTCCACTTTTTGCCACATTCAGAGGACTTCGACCTCAACATGTGATCCAGGTAAAAAACATGCTGCTCTAAAGACATGCACACGTATGTTTACTGCAGCACTATTCACAATAGCAAAGACTTGGAATCAACCCAAATGTCCATCCGTGACAGACTGGATTAAGAAAATGTGGCACATATACACCATGGAATACTATGCAGCCATAAAAAAGGATGAGTTCGTGTCCTTTGTAGGGACATGGATGCAGCTGGAAACCATCATTCTCAGCAAACTATTGCAAGAACAGAAAACCAAATACTGCATGTTCTCACTCATAGGTGGGAATTGAACAATGAGATCACTTGGACATAGGAAGGGGAACATCACACACTGGGTCCTATTGTAGGGAGAGGGTAGGGGGTAGGGATAGCATTAGGAGATATACCTAATGTAAATGATGAGTTAATGGGTGCAGCACACCAACAGGGCACATGTATACATATGTAACAAACCTGCACACTGTGCACATGTACTCTAGAACTTAAAGTATAATAATAATAATAATAATCCTCCTACACAACCTCAAGGTAAGAATAACTTTTTATTAGTATCTTGCACATCCTTTGGCATTTACATTGATATTTTTATTTCCATATCTTCTTATATCAAAGAGAGCATGCTATACATCCCGTTCCCACCTTGCTTTTCTCTTAATGATTTATTTGAAAATGGTTCCTCATTCATTTCTACAGCTGAATAATAGTTCGCTGGATGGCTATACCCCATTTATATAACCTGAGACAGGGTGACCTTTTGCGGCCCACTGCCTGACACTTGGCTGGGTCTAACAAACAGAACCTTCAGGTACCCCGCTGGTATTGCCACCAAGTCAGCGCAGTCCTTGGGAGTGAGTGGTATGTGAGTCCTGGCTCCCTGAATGCCCTGATGAACCCCATGGTCCAGCCTGGCTGGATCTGTGTAAGCTTTGCCTACCTTGCCTGGGAGCCAAGTGAATCCCATCTTCTGCCTCACCACCCTCAACCACATTTCAGCACAATGCAAGATCCAGTACAGCTGCTGGAATCCTTGTTTCATCCAGGGTGGACATGGCAGAGGAGTCAGTAACCATTTTGCGCCCCAGCGTTCTCCAGGTAAGTTCCCACTCATGCTAAACTCTAGCCCATACTGCAGCTGAGGCTCCAAACATGCAATTGCATTGTTCCCCACGGTGGGCTGGGTCACTTGCTACTGCAAGAAGGCAGAGGAAGGACAGCATTCCAGCATCTACAGACACATTGCCCAGCATGGGGTCTGGCCCTGCCAGAATCCACTGAAAGGTATGAGCCCTTTGTGAACTAGCTGCACTCTGCCCTTTGGTCATAAAATAAACTCATGTCTTGACCCAAGGCAGAGCCCTGACCTCAGCATGAGATCAAACTATTGTCTCACCACAGAGCAAGCCCTGACCCTGGTCAGACTCAACTCTGACCCTTGCACAGCCTGAGCCCTGACTCGCACCCCAGACTGCAACCAGACCCTCACACTCACACTGAGTCATGACCCAGATCATAGACACAGTTCCAAGCCCCAGACTTATCCTGAGCCCTAACCCTGGGCCCAGACTCAGCCCTCACCTTGGCTGTGACTGAGCACAGCTGGCTATCTTCAAATGTGGTCACAGAGGAGGTACTTGGCACAGTAGGCAGATGGCTCTGTGTCAGCCCTGCCTCGGCTCTGGACGGTGCTTATGATCTACTGCCTATCAAGAGCATCTAATCTTGCCATGGGGAAGAAATCTCAGTCCCACACACCTGAGTTCAAATTCTGCCACTTTAGAATGGTTGACTTAGCTGGTTGACTTTGGGCAAATTACTTCTAGTCCATCAAATTAGATGCCTTCTGAAGAAACCATGTATAAAATGGGCACAAAATACCTGCTGTCATGATGGTCATGATTAAATTATATGATTGTAAAGTATCCAGCTCACAGTACATAGAGTTCATCCCTTTCCCCAGTAGACATCTTGTCAGCTGCAGTTGCATTATTGGTATAAGAACAAGCCCTCCTGAGCTGTGCTGTCCAATACTGTGGCCACCAACCACATGGGGCTATTAAGCAATTGAAATGTGGCTGGTACAACTGGGCACAGTGGATCATGCCTGTAATCTCAGCACTTTGGGAGGCTAAGGTCGGTGGATCACTTCAGGTTAGGAGTTCAAGACCAGCCTGGCCAACGTGGTGAAACCCCATCTCTACTAAAAATACAAAAATTAGCTGGGTGTGGTGGTGCATGCCTGTAATACCAGCTACTCAGGAGGCTGAGGCAGGAAAATCACCTGAACCTGGGAGGTGGAGGTTGCAGTGAGCCAAGATTGTTTTGTACCACTATACCCCAGCCTGGGCAACAAAGTGAAACTGTCTCAAAAAAAATAAAAATAAAAAGTCAAATCAACCAACCAACCAGAAAAAAAGAAATGTGGCTGGTGCAAAGTGAGATCTGCTGTAAGGAACACACCATATTTCAAAGACAAAAAAAATTAGAATGAGAAAAAGGATGCAAAATGTATCATTAGTAAGTTTTTAATGATTACACATTTAAATAATATTTGAAACAAATAAAATATACTACTAGAATTAATTTCACCTGGTTCCTATTTTTAAAAATATGGCTACTAGAAAATGTTAAATTACATATATAGTTTGCAGGTCTAGAGGTCTGGGAAGAGCAGTTCATGGGTAATAATGACAATTAAAAAAAACAACAAGAGCAACAGTGAAAATAACAGCTAACTGTTTATTGTGTGCTGGGCACTGCTCTAAACACTTAAGTCCTCACAGCAACCTCTGAAAGTAGGCCCTACTGTTGTCCCCATTATTGAGATGGCACAACTGAGGCACCAAGACATAAAGTTATATGGTCCAAGGTAAAGTGCCAGTAAGAGGGAGAAATAGGATTTGAGTTGACAACATCCGGATCCAGAACCTGTGTTCTAGAGGAAATGACACATTCATTATAGGCTGCGTCAGTAGAGTCCTTCCTACAAATGAGTCACCCCACAGGGAAGAAACTTGCCCTGGACCAATTAAATGCCGTCACTGAGACATGGGCAGCAGCGAACCTCACTCTCCAGCTCTTACCTACCCACATTGCTAGGCACTTCACTGCCCATCAGACTGGTTGGCACTCAACAGGGTCCTTATGGAGGTGGGGAGTTCTCTCATTTAATCTCGGGCATTTCTCAGACATCAGCCAAGTTATCTTTAGCTGGCAGAATCAAAGAGGACAGCTCTTTCAAACCTTTTTAGCTTTCTCCATTAGCAAGAGGTACCTCTGAGAGCAAAAATGATAAACTCAATTGTTCAAAAAGCAAGTTCCGTTCTTCAATTTGTGTGCCAGTCATAAACACAGCACCTTCCATTTGAGCAGAAACCCCACATTTCAGCAGAAATACTTAATGTGTCATTTCTCCTGCATCCATCTTCTTCAAAGCACTTACTTTAGAAAGTAGAGAAGGAAAAACAAACTCTAATAACCTGGTACTTTGAATGGAAGATGGGAACTTTATGATAAATAACTCAAAATGCTTTATTTACATGGCTGCACACATCCCCCTTCAGCTCCTGAAACTGCTCCTGAGATGGGAAAACTTGCCTAGGAGCCTCGCAACTCAGCTTCACACCCAGCTGGGCTCTGGGGGTAGGATGCACACTCACTTCAGCTCCTGATCTGTTTTGATCAGCCAGAAGTCCTAGTTCAAGTCTAAACCCAGAATATAACCATCTTGTTGATCTTAAATCAAGCATTTACAAGTATCTCGCAAATACATATTGAGCACTGTGGCAGATTATATCTTCCAAAGATGGTCATGACCATGCCACTTATCCCACAGGTTCTTACAATGTGATCTTGTCACTCCCCACCAGGAGGTGGAGTTTATGTCCCCTCGTCGTGGACCTTTGGGATGGGCTGGACCAACGGAGTATGGCGAACAAGCTTCTATGTGACTTCTGAAGCTAAACATAAAAGTTTCAACAAGTCATAAAAGAGAAAAGCTTTCACTCTTGGAGCCCAGCCACCATGAGAGGAGGTAGCCCAAGCCACATGAAGAGGTCAGAGATAGGTGTTCCAGCTAACAGCCCCAGTTGAGGCCCCCAGGTGGCAGCCAGCATTAACCTCCAGACTTGTGAGTGAGGAGGCTGACTTAGATAGAACTCTAGCTCTAGTCACCGTCTTATGCAACCACAGGAAGGAGCCTCAAAATGAAGCCACCTACCTGAGCTAGTCATGGTTCACCAAAACAATGAGAGATAATGAAAAATACAACATTACTGTCTTATGCCACTGAGGTTCTGGTGACTTAGCATGCAGCAATAGATAAGTGAAGCAAGCACCTACAATGTGCCAGGCATTGTGCAATCTGCTTTAACAACAGTTGAAGCAGACTTTGTCCCTGACCTTAAGGAGACTAGGGTTTAGTGGGAACATAAAAAAGTAATCACAAGCCTGTACTGTATGAACACGTGACAGAGGGGCATGCAAGATACTTTGGGAACAAACCAGGCTTCGGGAATGTAACGAGGCCTGAGGATATCAGGGAAGCCTCCTCAGAGGAGAAGATTGTTTAACTGAGTCTTCAGAATGAGTCAGAGTCAACTAGATGAAGGAAAACAGAGCTTTTCATTCATTCTAAAGAATTTTGGGAAAATAACATAGCAAAAATAGATAGAAAAACTATGAGAAAGCCTGCTCACTTAAAAACATATTATAAAACCTCAATAATCAATATATTATTAAAACCTCAATAATTAATTGGCTTATTGACAGACCATTTGACTAATGAAACATCGAAAAGTGTAGAAATAGACCCAAATGTTACAGAGATTTCATGCGTGTGTGTGTGTGTGTGTGTGTGTGTGTGTGTGTGTGTATAATGGGGCATTCCAAACAGCAACTTTTCCAGAAATGCATTGTACTGCATGCTATATACACCAAGACAATATCCAAATAGGTCAAGATTTTAAATGCAAAAAGAAACCTCTAATCCACTGAAAGTTTAGAAGAAAATACAGAAAAATAGAAATTTAGAAAGAAAATAATTTTGTATAACTTTGCAGGTATCTAAAGTCTTTTTTAATTCAAAATCCAGAAATATTAAGGGAAAGATTGATAAATTTGACTACATGATAAAAAATTATGTAATGCCAAAAGTAAAAGAGAGAGAAAGAGAAGCCTTAAGCTAAGTCTAAAAACAAAGACTTCTATGAAGGTTGAAGATAGGTACAATGGCAACCTGAAAAACTACAGCTTCTCCTTAGCAAGGCTAAGATATCTATAGCTTCTTGAACCTCTTACAGAAGGCATGAAACAGAGTAGATGTTTAATAAGATATATTGCATGATCCACTAAGATGGAAGTTCTGGTTTAATCTTGACTCAGTTATGTGACCTGGAACATAAATAAATTGGTATGTGTACACACGTGTTTCATGCACTAGAAGAAGTAGAACAGGTAATTGCTTCCTTACTGCCCCACCACCTCATTCCTGGAAAAACCACATCACCACTTTCAAGGTAATACATTGATGCAGTGATCAAGACCGCCAGGCAAGGCCACAGAGGCAGCAGTAAAGCAAGCCCAAGAATCAGGCATTGTTCTATGGATCTCACCTTGTTCCCCTAACCTGAGGCTCACTTCTTCAAAAGTCAGGATCTGGCTATATCTTGCTGAACCTCAATTGTCCCATCAGTACAGTAAAATGGGCACAATGACCATGGCTTCAGAAAGTAGTTGAGCATTTAAATGAGAATAATGTATGTAAGAGACCAAGCACTGGTATAGGACACAGCACAAACTTCGTTCTTAGTCTCTGCGGCCACCAGAGTCATTACTGTCATGGTTAGTTTGCTGGAGATTATTTTATTTACTTATTTGTTTATTTTTTGAGATGGAGTCTCACTCTGTCGCCCAGGCTGGAGTGCAGTGGCGCAATCTCGGCTCACTGCAAGCTCCACCTCCCAGGTTCATGCCATTCTCCTGCCTCAGCCTCCCGAGTAGCTGGGACTACAGGCGTCCACCACCACAATCAGCTAATTTTTTGTATTTTTAGTAGAGACAGGGTTTCACCGTGTTAGCCAGGATGGTCTCAATCTCTTGACCTTGTGATCTGCCCACCTCGGCCTCCCAAAGTGCTGGGATCACAGGTGTGAGCTACCATGCCTGGCTTTACTGGAGATTCTATCATGACAAATATGCAGGCCAGGCGCCAACTGGATAAATAAGCAACCTCCACTTGTGCTTCTCTGTCTGGAGGAGAGATCATTTCTTCCTATTCTGTTTCCTGCCTTTCAGGTGCATTGCATAGATGAACAGAACACATTACCAAAGATGCACAGGAACAAAATGAAAGCATCAAGAGCACCCTGAGCTGCTACTCGAGACACTGGGCCATTGGCCACACTCCCATGATTTCAGGCTGAGAGATAAGGAGCTGTTAAAGATAGGGTTTTGTTTCTCATTCCTCCCTCAACACAGTGAAGCTTGGGAGGCATTAAGTAGATCAAGCATTTCTCAGAACAAGGTAGAGAAAAAAAGATATGGAGGTATGTCATGCTTCGAAAACACAAGGCTAGCCCCTCTGAAGGTGCTGACCGACTCCCTGGAGTTTACTATTTGTGTAGATCTTACAAAGCTCGAGTTTGGGGTGTCTGCCTGTCAGTTTCTGCTTCCTGGTTTCCATCATGAGGCCTCTGAGGACTTCACCTAACCATGTTATCCAGTCCCTGCCACTTTAAATCAAGGATCTGAAAGGCAGCCTCTCCATTTAGCTGACAGGAGGGGCAGCTTTCAAGAGTGTTCTGTATCCTTTGTCAGTGAAAGCGACATGGGGGAATAACCCAGACTTTTCTTCCCTTTCCAGTGTAGTGAAATGCTAAGTTTCCTGCATATGAAAAACTCAGTCATTGGAAAATTCTGGGGTTGATTAAGCCAGTAATGAATCAAACCAAAGAGCTGGGGAATCTTCTGACTAAGCAATAGGGTAGTGAATGCACAGAAAGGCAGAGGCAAAAATCGAATTGTAGCATCTAGTTTCTGAGCCTTTGCATGACTGGGGTTTCAGCACTGGCACAGTAATCATCATGGAATTTCAGAATCACTGGAGAAGCAAGATCCCCCAAAACCCGTCTCTGTGATCGCTACTGGATGCCAAAATTCTCTGCTCATCTTCTTCATCTAGTGGTCACCCAGCTTCTGACAGCTTCCAGGCTTGAAATTCTACTCTGAAACATTAGGAAGGGAAGCTGTGTTCACCACTCAGACACCCACTCCTAGTTCACCTCCCTCAGGAAACCTTCCCTATCGGCCCTCTCAGTCACTCTCTAATACATTGTCCGACTTTGCCTTCTTAATAGCTGTGTTAGGTGTTGACTCAGGCACGGAGGTTCTGACTGCGACGTCATGTAGCTTACTTACCACCATTTAGACTGAGCTGGAGAGCTCATTTAATCTGTTGAAACCAGATTTGGTGGAAAGTGAGGACTTCAATGTTTCCACATTTGCTCACAACCTTAAACTCTCATCGAAGAGTGGGAAGTTGTTGATCGGAAGCACATTAAGATTAATAACGACAATAGAGATAATGACAACTGCAAAGATAGCAACTCTCCTACTCACAACGGCAGTCCTGATTGCATGAAGAGTCCAATACCAGGAAGGAACACATTTTAAGCTCTCTTGAAATTGTTTCCTAATCTGTGGGATAAAGATAGGTCAAACACCACTTTGCATTTTTTAAACCTTGAACAAATAGGCAAATGGCCCCACTGCTAAGTAGCAGAAGATACTGGGAGGAGATGAGTTTACCCTTCTCAATATGTTTTCATCTCATTGGCCAGGAGGTCTATGGTTCAGAGAGCAGGTGAGGCTGGAGGCAGGGATTTCAGAATTATCTGCAGAGTCTCTTGGTTGAGGCCTTGGGAAGTAATGAAATTGCAGTACCAGAGAGTACCAGAGGAGAAGGGAAGTGGGGAGCGGTCCTAGAGAACAAGCTAGAATAGAAACAGTCAAGACAGCCAAAGCAGGAGTATCCGGACACCAACGTGAAGGGAAAGAAGTGAGAGACATGAGGAAGGGGTGGCAACTCCTGCCAAAGGGGATTAAGAACAAGGAGTTCTGAGAACTTTCTGCGGGGCTGTTGGTTGGAGATGCTGCCTCGACGCAAATCTCATTTGCTGCTGTCAGTCCAGATCCTGTCCCACCATGACCATTTCTGAGAAACAGACGCTTAAGACATGAAAGAAAAAAACCTCTTTGTGTAAAATTGGCTCAGGAAACAGACTACAGGCATTAATATCCTTTATGAGTGACAATTTAGGGCCAATACTTATACTTCGTAATGTTTGTTCTCTTTAGGGACAGAAAAGAATGTTGCCGATATCAGTGAATAAACATTAATAAAATCAAATATAATCTTGTTCCATCTGGAATCAATCTTTAAAAAAATTCTTAACATCGGTATGTAATATACATACACCTCTGTGTACACACAGGGAAATCAGATTATGCCTGAGAGATGTGCACAGTATTTAATACCAATTTATTTGGTTCCACCTTTTCTCCAGACTGCTTTAGAAGAGTGTCCCTAGAATTGAGATTCTGAATTAGTCTCCTCCAACTCTCAGGTATAGAATGTCCAGCTTAAGCCAAGACATATCAAATATTTATCCACTCCCAGATTTTCAAAAATCCAGCCTTCTGTCTCCTCCTGCAGCTGACCTCCGCTGGCAGAAATTCTGCCTCAAACTGGGAGAAATGAGTGGATCACCAGAATCAAAACTGACATCAGTGGTTCTGTGGGTTGGTATATGACGTGGGAACCTTGACAAACAGAAATGAATGCTTATAAATGTTAGACCTCAGCTTTGCAAGGAAAGATCTTGCTGTACTTCACAAACGGACTTGCTTTTTAACATGTCTCCTGTTTTAAGACAAGTAATGTTGGTCAGAACTCAACTCTGGGGGTGAACCTAGGGGCTCCTACCACTTGGGGCTGGGTCGTCACTCCTGTCCTCAGCATCGCAGAGGCCAAACTCTACCCAGATAAGACCCCAGGGAATGAGAAAAGACTCTTGGGCATGGGGTTCATTATTCACAGAACCTGGTGTAGTGCGTGGGAGATAACTGCATGAATCTCTAACTCAGAAATATCATTAATTCACACCATCCCTCTTGTGCCCACTAAACCAGGGTTTCTTAGCCTCACTGCCACTGACATTATGGGCCAGAAAATTCTTTTCTTGTGGGGACTGCTCAGTGCACTGTAGGATGTTTAGAAACATCCCTGGCCTCTACCCAGAAGATGCCAGTAGTACTCTCCCGGTTGTGACAAGCAGAAATGGGTCCAGATATGGTCAAATGCCCCCTGGTTAAGAACTACCGCACTGAATTATTCAAGGGACCATGAGTGAAATTTTGAATAATCCACACCTGAACTAAGTGGTGCCGGAGAGGTACTTGAGGCACCTCAGCTTTGTTAGTCTGACATCTCTCCTATAAGCCCACCAACTGCAGACCCCAAGCATGCTGCTGCCCCTACCGTTAACAGATCTTCATTTATTCCTTTACAGACTATGGGCAGCATTTCTTCATTTCAGATAGAATCTTTCAGAATTTAGGAACAGAGCAGGCTGCCTTCTCTCCTCTTGCCAGGAATTTCAATGTGACGTTGAACATCTCACTGGAGTTTGCTTGTTGCAAGGACGAACACTTCTCCTGGCACCTCACCCCCACACCTGCCTAGAGACAAGGCTGCCCAGGCTGTTTAAAGGGAAACCAGTGCTTTGCCAGTCCTGTCCAAGTAAATTTTTCTTTGGGCAAATACCCCTGCCTACCTGTTCATTTTTAAAACCATAGGTCTTCCTGGTGAGGGGCTTCAAATAAACTACAACAGAGAGTGAAGCCTTTATCCCTTAGTAGGAAGAGAGAAGAGCCTCCAACAATGATTTATTCATTCATCCACTGGTAATAAAGGCAGGGCTGTGATCACAAGACAGGAACTTCTTGGTCTCAGGGGATTTGCAAGGCCCAGACTGTCCAATGGTATAGATCCACCAAGGGGAAGCTTCCTTGGTGAACTTAGTTACCGATCCAGGCAGGAATATGTGCTGCTCACTTCATCCCTCTGTCTCCATGTCCTACCTAATAAAAATTAGTCCCAGGAATACCAAAACTTTGCCAATTCTACTTCTGAAACATCTTTCCATCTTTGCAGTCTCTAATGTATTAATTGTTCAGGTTTCATCTTCGTTTGTTCATCTGAACTAATGTAATTGCTTTCTCATGCCCTTCCTTACCACTTCCACACAGAATACCACAGCGATCTTTGTAAAACCCCACAGAATGAGAAAACACTCATATCCCTCCTCACCAAATACCATAAACAATGTTCAAAAATAAAAATAAAATTGTCATATTTTGAAACAATGTTCAAAAATAAAAATAAAATTGTCACATGGAAGAAAAACAAAACAAAAAATAAAATTGTCACACTACAAACTTGCAATGTTTGTAACAGATAACCTAGTATCTATATTTCTGACTCTCTCCTGGCTTCCACTTAGGTGAAGAACTCTCACAAATCAGTAAGAAAATGTCAAAAATAGACAAAGGCCATGATTAAGCAAATATCAAAAATGAGTTTTTAAAATGAAAAATACAAATATGCAACCTTACTTGTAATTGAGGGTCACAAATTAAACAAGTACTTTTTAACCTCTTAGATTAGCAAAAATGTAAGAGGTTAGCAACAGCAGGTGTTGACAAAAATTCATAAAAATGGGAACTCTCATAATGGTTGGGTGTGTAAACTGGTGTATAATTTGTCAAAGGCAATTTTCCTACATTGTATTTGTTTTCTGCTGCTACATAACAAACCACTATAAATTTAGTGGCTTAAAACAACACACATTCATTTTCTCATAGTTTTAGTGGTTCAGGAGTACAGGCAGAACTTAATGGGTTCTCTGTTCAAGGTCCCACAAAGCTGCAATGGAGGTATCAGCCAGGGCTTAGATCTCATCTTAGGCTCAGCGTCTTCTTCCAGGCTCACGTGATTATTGGCAAAATTCATTTCCTTGCAGCTGCAGACTTTTTGAGGCTTGCTTCTTCAAGGCCAGCAGGAAAGAGGGTCTCTGACTTCTAGACTCTCTTTTAAAATGTCTCACCTGATTAGGTCAGGATCACTCAAAATTAATTCTGTTGCTTAAAGTCATCTATTAGAAACCTTAGTTTTATCTGCAAAATTCCCTCACTTTTACCATATATTGAAACATATTCACAGGAGTGACACCCATCGCCTTTGCCATATTCTGTGGTGATATGGTTTGGATCTGTGTCCCTGCCCAAATCTCATGTTTACTTGTAATCCCAATGTTGGAGGCAGACCCAGAGGGAGGTGACTGGATCATGGAGGCAGAGTTCTCACGAATGGTTTAGCACCATCTTCCCTTGGTACTGCATAGTGAGTGAGTTCTCACAAGATCTGATTGTTGAGAAGTGTCTGGCACCTCCTCACGCCTCTCTTTCTCCTGCTCCGGCCAGGTAAGATTTGCGTGCTTCCCCGTTGCCTTCCACCATAATTGTAAGTTTCCTGAGATCTCCCGAGAAGCCAGGCAGATGCTGCCATGCCTCCTGTACAGCCTAAGGAACAATGAGGCAATTGAACCTCCTCTCTTTATAAATTACCCAGTCTCAGGTATTTCTTTATAGCAGGGTGAGAACAGAGTAATACACATAGGTTAGAAGCAAGTCACAAGTTCTGCCCATGCCCAAAGGGAAGGGATTAAAGAAAGACACAGATCATCAGAGATCATCTTATAATTCTGCCAACAGCATATATGGACCAAAACTTAAAATGTTTACAATCTTTGCCATAGTAATTTCACTTGTAGGCCTATATCCCAAAGAATTAAGTGGACTAGAACATATATATGCCCACAGAAGCCTTTTCATCATCTGCTATTTGAAATCATGAATATATATTATAGTAGCAACCCCAATATCCACAAATAAGAGTTTAAATAATTTATGATATATGCACATGGGCTATCACATAGATGTTAAACAAAAACCACAAGTTATCAAAAGATATTTAAGTAAAAAGAGTGCTATAATGTATTAAGAGGAAATAGCAAGTTTAAGTCCATCTATACTTATATTTATATATAACTGTGAAAATGAACCTAAAATGGTAAAATAACATACACACAGCTACCAACAGACAGTATCTCCAGGTATGGGAATAGACGGCAATCTTTATTTTCTGTGTAGTTTTTATGGCGTGAAACTTTTTGAAATAGCTGTGTATTCCTTTTCATAACAAGACACAACAAAAGAGCTGTTTTTTAAATGCTAGAGTATTGGTTTGTAAAATGAGCAGTGTACAAACTAGTATACTCAAGGGCATCTCATGTTTTGTAAAATATAGATGGGAAGAAGAACACTTGTTAGGGAAGACACAAAATTTTAATAGTGGCTAGATAGAGGTTGGTATTATGGGATGTCTTGAGGTTCCATTTTAGCTGTTTTCTGCATTTTTCCAATATAACATGTGCATTATTTTCATATTTTTTCAAACCAATTCCTGCTATCTTTTTTTAAGTGTAGAAAAGGAAGCATAGGTAGGAAAAAAAAAAAAAGCCAAATGCACTCTCACTTCCTTGGTCTCCAGGCAGAGATGGCCTCCAACATCTGAGCCCTCACTGAACACAGCTTCCCCCATGGCTTAACACTGCCTTCTATTGTGGTTGCCTCCCCCATCAGGCTGCGAGGGTACTGATGGCAGCACCCCTGTCTCATTCGCCTCTGCACCTCCAGTGCCTGTCACAGGGCCTGCCACAGAGAACTCCACAGTGGCCAAATAAACGAAGAAGATATTGGCAGGCTAGAACCTTATAAGGAAAGCAAAGTGTTCCAACAATCATCTTCTTTGCAATGGTGAAGGATGGAGTTGAGGGAGCAAACTGGAGGCAGAGAGACAAGATGTCCTGGTTTATTAGCAGTCAGATATTGAGGACCTCATGGCAAGGGAGCAGCAGTGCAGATGCACAGGAAGTGGAAAGGACAGAATTTGGGAAATAATGGGAGTAAGTGTCCACAGCAGTCAAGCATTGAGGCTAATGCCCATGCTCTGGCTTGGACAACTGGGTGGTGACATTTGCCTGAATATGGAGCAAAAGTTTTGAGAGAGAAAAACATGACAACTTCAGGTTTGAACACACGGGGTTTGATGAGCAGAGACATCTGGGAGGTGCCACAAGGAGCCCCTTATGTCATCTTCCCAGCTGTCACTATACACAGGGTTGATTCTGCAAACCACAGGAGCTTAATTGATGCATGTCTTCTGACTAAAATTCATCTATCCCTCCTCAGGGATGAAATGCCCCCTGCCTTAGGATTCTGTGACTTCTTCAAGCCTGGAGAGATGGGGTGCACTGGGAGGGTTGAGTTACAGTGTCAGGCACTGCATGGTCTAAGGAGCTCCAGGGTCTGCTACTCTGCTTCCTGTGAAGATGTTCATTTTCACTGGTTCCCTCTGCAGTGGGATGATTTCATCCTTCATTTGCCTTCCCTGGATGATGCAGGCTGCGTGCAACCCCACTCTGAAAACTTTTTACACAGAACTGGCCACACATTTCATAAAGCCATGAGTGATGTCAAAGAGCATCTACAAGGGGAAGACTGACTCTCAGCATGAATTTTATGTTTGTAATTAGGGGATCTTAATCAAATGCCACCAAGCTACCACTGCAAGACAGCCTTCCACAAACACCACCCCTTGCACAGCTCAGGTTCTGCCTGGCACTCAAATAATCTACGAAATGGTCCCCACCACCACATCCACTTATGCTCCAGGCCTCTCCATGGAGTCACATCCAGTTTCCTAAGTTTGCTACATCACTCTGACTTTGAGTTGTCCTCTCAGCCGTGATTGCCCTTTCAGATGTAACCTAACTAGTTCAGCCCTCTATAGCCTTCAAAACCTAGCTCAGTCATCGTTTGGCCTGGGGGATCTTTTATTTCCATTTTTTTACTTTTTATTTTGTTTTGTTGTTGTCGTTGTTGTTATGTTTTTGTTTTGTTTTGTTTTGAGATAGAGTCTTACTCTGTCGCTCCCACTGGAGTTCAGGGGCACTATCTCAACTCACTGCAACCTTCGCCTCCCACGTTCAAGCAATTCCCTTGCCTCAGCCTCCTGAATAGCTGGGGCTACAGGTATGCGCCACCACATCTGGCTAATTTTTGTATTTTTAGTAGAAACGGGGTTTTACCATGTTGGCCAAGCAGGTCTTGAACTCCTGACTTCAAGTGATCCACCTACATTGGCTTCCCAAAGTCCTGGGATTACAGGCGTGAGCTACCACACCAGGCCGGGATCTTTTATTATTATTTTACATTTTAAATTTTATAGATTTAAAGGTACAATTGTAGTTGTATTAAATGGATATATTGTACAGCAGTGAAGTTGGCTTTTAGCATCCGTATCACCAGACAGTGTACACTGTGTCAATAGGTAGTATTTCATCTCTGACCCTGCTCCCACCCTCCTACCTTTTAGGGTTTCCAATGATTATTAGTCCACTCTGTATGCCAGTGTGAACCCATTATTTAGCTACCAGCTATGAGTGAGAGCATTTTTTACTTTCTGTGCCTGAGTCATTTCATTTAAAACAATGGCCTCCAGTTCCATCCATGTTGCTGCAAAAGACATACTTTTATTCTTTTATGGTTGAATAGTGTTCCATGGTATATATACAACACATTTTCTTTACCCAGTCCTCTGTTAATGGACACTTACGTTGATTTCATGATTTTGCTATTGTGAATAATACTGCAAGGAATAGGTGAGTGCACTTCCTGGCAATCTTCAACCCCTTTCTAACACGGTGGGTTTGGACCCCTCTGTCCTGAGTCAATGTCAAGGCACTGCATTGAACCTTTCTGTTCATGATTCTG
Organism: Rhinopithecus roxellana; assembly: GCF_007565055.1. Classification (NCBI taxonomy): domain Eukaryota; kingdom Metazoa; phylum Chordata; class Mammalia; order Primates; family Cercopithecidae; genus Rhinopithecus; species Rhinopithecus roxellana. The sequence continues at coordinate 115,955,140 of NC_044561.1, forward strand.
CATCTCCCACACTACTCTGAGCTTGTAGGTTGCTGTGCCTTATCTCAGTACCATCCTCAGCTCCATCCTCACATCTACCAGGTTATGTACTAGTGAATGGTAATTGCCACCTGATTGAATGAGCTACTCTCCATGGTGGAAAATCCTTTCCCATTGATTCCAAACAGTGCAAAAGACCCCCTTTTAGAATAAAATTCTGGGGGTCACCTTGGGCTCTTCTCTGCTCCATCTCCAACATACACAATCTGCCTTCCACCTGCACCATCACCCCTTTCATTTTCCCATATTATTCCAGTGGACGCAAGTGATTGCAAATTACCATCTCACCAGTCACAAAGGCATTATCTACAAATTGCTTTACAGGCCATCAAGCATCAGCACGTGTCATGATTATCTGGGTGCTCATAAAATCCTTTTGAGATTTGAAGGCCAGAAACCATCTTCCACATTTTACACATGAGAAACATGAGGCTCAGTAAATTAATCTAGTCAGATACCAAGTTTAGATTGGAACTCAAGACTTATAATTCTCCGACTTGGTCTCTTTACATGTTACCTCCCTTAGTCTGCTATAAGAGTTAATTACGGATGCTTTACCCTTCAAGAAAAGGATCCTTTTGGTTTTCTCCAGTGCCTAGTTTGGGACCTAGTACAACAAATCAATAAATCAATAAATCATTACTAAATTAATGAATAAATCTCAATACATCATTACTAAATGAATAAATAAATGTCCCTTTGCATCATGACCTTAGTTTTCTCATCTTTAGATGAGCATGTTTAGGTGTGCTGGTTCCCAAGAACATCTCTGGCACTCTTTTGTCTCTAGCTATCAATTTCTGGTTAGCAGACTGGCTGTCAGGCTGGGGACTGTACTGGGCAGAATGCAGGCATGGTGAACACCAGCTGCCCTGGGTGTGGATAAGAAGCAACAAAAAATGAAATGAGACCATTTATGAAAGTAATAATAAAACCACACATTCCTTGATGCCAGAAATAATACAGGGCTCCATGCCTTGTTCCCGGCTCTGCTTCTCAATGTCTTTGCCATCCCATTGTCATTCATTCCCCCTTTGCCTGAAGTCCATTTTTGGTGAAGAAATGTAATTGAGTGGGTGGCTTTTCCCACAACTCTGGGCCACTAACACATTCATTTCCTTCTCTGCTTTTAAAGTTTATGTTCCTTTGTGCACAACATCACCACTTTCCCGCAAAGTCACAGGCAACAGAGAAACTCCTTAAAGCTCCTGCAAGTCTTGGGAGAGACTGGAGCATTTTCAATAAGACCCGTGTGCAACTAGATTGTTCTTAGGAACCCCTCAGAAGATTCAGCAACATGCAACGTGACTTGTAGAATGGGATAATAATCATGAGGGTAATCAATGCCTATTTGATAGTGCTTACCTTCTGCCAGACACTGGTCAAATGGCTTTCTATATATCCTTTCATTTAATTCTCCTGATAACTCTGTGAGGGAATGCTGTCAGTATCTCCATTTTTGAGAGGGGGGATCTGAGGCATAGTGACATTAGGAAACTCTACAGGTCACACCATTAGGAATGGGCAAAGCCAATCTTGGAACCCAGGCAGCATGATTCCAGAGCAAATACTCTTACCACCATGTTCTTTTTTCCTCCTATAGTTACATATGCTCCTCTTCCATGAAGCCTTCCTGGCTACCCCACAAACAATGCTAAATACTAGATGGTGATAGAACAAGGAGCAGGGGCTTTGCAGTCAGTTAGAACTGATCTCCACCCCTGGCTGTGCCAAATTACTTGTATGATTGTGGGCAGACTGAAGCACCTCTTTAAATCTTAACTTCCTTATTTGTAAAATGGAAATGATAAACATTTCATGGTATCTTGGCAAACACTTAAGACGTAAGAGTCAGTAAATGTCCTACATGCTCTGAAATGGAAAGTCCCAAGGCAGAACAGAGGGACGCTCTGTTCCCTTCACTCCTCACTCATTCATTCGTTCATTCACTTACCTAACAACTCTTTAGTGAGCATCAGCCATGTGCCATGCATTGCCTGGGGTGCTGGGGAAGGTTCCTGTCCTCATGGAGCTTATGGTCTAGTGATGAGTGACAGAGATTAAAAGACATATACACCAATGGCACACATAATTTCAGAGACAGATCAGTGCAATGAAGACAATAAACAGGAGATATGAGTGATAGTATGCTGGGGAGGAGGTTGTGAGGGAGACAGCTGCTTTAGACTGGCCTGGGAGATATTTGAGCTGAGACTAAAATGAGCAAATGAGCAGCATTAGCCAGCCAAGTGAAGATCCGGGGGACTGGGGGTAGGATGGAGAGGGGACAAACAATTTAGACAAAGAAAATGACAAATGCAAAATGTAAACAGGCAAAAAACTTAGAGGGTTCTGGGAAAACAAATAAGGCCAGTATGGCTGGAGCATAGTGCATGGCCGGCAGAATAGAAGGAGATGAGCTTTGAGAGGCTGGTGCAACTAGATCTTGCTGGGCCTTGTGGGCCATATAAACAAGGAGTTTGGATTTCATCGTAAGTGCAATAGGAAGCTCTTAAGGCATTTTAAGTAGGGAACTGGCATGGTGTGATTTATGTTTTCAGAAGCTCAATCTTGATAAGAAGTGAAGAATGGATAAAAGGAGTGGAATACATTTAGAAGTGGAACCTGGAGATTGTGATAAACATTAGACCTCAAAACTTCACTCCATAGATGGACAAGAACGACATTTCTTCTTTATCTCCGTAGATGTGTTTCCCAAGACATCCAGGAGAGAGGATATTGGCACAAACAGTGAGTCATCACTCTCCACCCACCTTCCAGACTCCCTCCTCCGTGAATATCCAGCTCTTCTCAACCTGGGGCTCCCTTAGAAAACCCAGACGCAACAATTGCCACCACATCTTCCTTTTCCCTTTGTCTTATGGTAAAAACATATTTGTAGAAGAAAATCAAATAATAAAAGATAAGCACATAAATATACTGAAAAGTAAGAACACTGACAAATACACCCAAGTGTGGGCAAGCAGTTCTTGGTGTCTCGGCACATGCGGAGCCCATGCTGCAGGTGGCATCAGGCAGACAGGGGGCCTAATCAGGACTGAAGCTGGACGGCCTTGAGTCAGCAATGTTCTAGTTAATATCTCTCCTCTGTTTTTCTCCCACCTCTGCATTTCCTGGTCTTTTAAACAGAGACACCTGGGGAAAACCCACACATTTTATGATATTTTGTCTCCCCCTTCCTCTCTATTAAAATAAAGGCCTTTGATATGCATCTGAATCACCGATGCTGGGCATGAGACGGTGGGGCCATGCGATCCCTCTGGAGACAGGAATCTGGTTTATTTGGATCCTCAGGAGCTCATCCAATACTGTGAGTTAGGCTTTTTGGCTCTTAAAGAAGAGAGTCTAATATCCTAGAACGATGCCCCAGTAGCAGATTTATTTCACTTTTTTTTCTCCTGACCATGTTCCTTTTTACCTAGCACCAATGTGGGTGGCTATGGTGAGAGAAGAACATGCTAGAAGAGGTTCTCTCATTTTCATATTCTTCTCATGCACCCATCTACTAGGGAGCTAGGTGGAGATGCTTGCACCCCAGGGGCTCTGGGCCCAACCACTCATTGGAATCAATAAGCCCTCCTAAGGGTTTACAGATGGCGAAACTGAGGCCCAGTGATGTTCTACACCTCTCTTCTAAACCCCAAAGACACCGAGTTCCATAATTGCACCCTACTTTGCCTGGCATGGCCTGCACTGGCATGGCTCGTGAAACATGATAGTGGCCCAGTTGACCCAGGCCCCCCTTGAGGCTTGGTGTGTGCTGAGAGGGTGACTCCTGTTTCAGGCATTGACAAGAAACCCAGTCCAAAGGTTTGCGTTGCTGACAGCAGGCAAGCTATCAGGAGGGATGTCTGATGTAGGCTGTGAGACTCCAAGGTCAAAGGAGGAAAAGCATCTCAGAGTCTCTGTTGGTTGGAAAGGGCAGAGATGAAAGTAGAACTCATGGAGTGAGGCACGACCCAAGCACTACAGGGACAGATGCACGTGCAAGGCACAGGCCTCTATGGATGCCTCAGGAGTCCATTCAGAATTCAGTTAGACCTGCCCCAGAGCAGGTGAAGGGGGGGTCACATGGTCAGAGCTGGACCCATGGCTGAATCCATCCAGCCACTTTCTGCCTCAGGTCAGGACTGACCCCAGGACACAGCCTGCAGTTGGGGAGCTCACTGCCCTGGCTTAGGGGCAGGCAAAGAGATTCAAAAGCCAAGGGGGGACTGGTAACACTGATATCCCAGGATCAGTTCTGCTCATCAGCCCCTGAGTGAGAAAAGCTGCAGGTCTGCAGGCCCTTGTCACTCCCTGCTGGTGTTAATTTACTCACTTCTTAGACATCTTCGCAGAAAGGTCAAGGGCTAGATGAGTAATCATGGCTGAGCTAACGCCTCGGCCATCGATTCTCAACCTCAATTTTCACAAATGTCTCACTATCTTATCCAAATATGCTTCATACCTTGGAGCAAAGGGTGTTCCTGGTGAAGTTTGCAAATGATTGATTTAAGTGGTTGTGGCTTTCAGAAACTGGCATAAAGAAGAATGTGAGCAAAGACCGATCTGTACAGGAACCAACCACTGGGTGCTGCTCTGGGGAGGAATGTGGATACCAGGAAAGGGGCTCTCTCCCCCTCCTACAGAGCCTCCCACCTCAGTCCACAGATCAGAGGGTCACAGGTTTCAGGATGCATCAGAATTACATGGAGAATGTGTCAACATGCAGGTTCCAGGGCCCTGGCCCTAGAGAGTCAGATTCTATAGATGTGGTGAAAGACCCAGAAATGTCCATGTGGCCATGCTCCTTCATGAGCCTGATGGAGGTGTGGTCTCAGAGCCTTGGTGCTCCAAGCATGGATGGCAAACTGCAGGCAACAGCATAGAAATGCAGAATTTCAGGCTACAGGATCAGAGTTTGACTTTAACAGAATCGCCAATGATTCTTGTGCACAATGTTGAGAAACGCTGGCTTTGACCACATTGTGAGCCCCCTTGGCTCTTCTCTGGGCCCAGATTTTTCTCTGGCTGTGTTTTGTGACTCCACTTCATTCACCTCTAACTCCCTGAGGGACCCCTTCCACCCCAGGATAAATAGAACCGACCTTCTGAGCCACACAATCTTGCAGGGAGACATGTACACACACACATGCACCTACCAAGGCTGATGTGGTAGGGCCAGCCCAGCAGATCTGGGACCTCAGCAAAGCCAATCTGAGGGCAAGAGAATGAGAACAGAAAAAGTATGGGGGCTACAGCCTTGCCAGCTGCTCACAGATTTCAGCAAAGAAAACAGCAACAATTAATCCAGCCAATACTTTCTGAGTACCTGCTATGTGCCAATCCCTGTAAGAATGACAGCTGCCATTCATATAATACCTTGTGGTTGATAAAATATGTTCACTCCATTCTGTCAGTGAACTGCACATACAACAGAGAAATGACACTGTGAGATAGAAAGCATGATCCTCATTTCACAGATGATGAAACCGAGGCTCCAAGAAACTGAGTAACTTGCCCAAGATTTAAAAATAGCTTTTGAGCTGGGATCCTCACTTTTTTGGCTTTCTCCTCTCACACTCAATGTGATGAATTTATTTACTATACATGGTCATTTGAACATTACTCCCATTTTTTTTTCTGCCTTTTCTGCCATGATGTGAACATTATCCCCATTTTTTTCTGCCTTTTCTGCCATGATGAGTGTCCAGCATGGAGAAGCACTGTGTCCAGTTGCCACTGAATTTCCATTAGATGGGGCCACTCATCCTGAACTACGAGGGGCACTGAGTACGCCCATGCTCACAGCAGCTATTCATCATAGTTAAATTTTCATCATAGCTAAAATGTGGAAGGAACCCAAGCGCCCATGGACGAATGAATGAATAATCAAAATGTGGCACATACATAGGATAAAGTATTATTCAGCCTTAAAAAGGAAGGAAATTCTTACACATGCTACAACATAGATTAGCCTTAAGCTAACTGAAATAAGTCAATCGCAAAAAGAGAAATACTATATAATTTTACTTACATGAGACACTTAAGAGTAGTCAAAATCATAGAGACAGAAAGTAGAATGGTGGCTACCAGGGGGGTGGGAGAAGAGGGAAATGAAACGTTTGTATTTAATGGACACAGTGTCTCCGTTTTGCAAGATAAAGAGTTTTGGAGATGGATGGTATGAAGGTTGCACATTATCAATGTATTTAATACTACTCAACTCTACATTTAAAAATGATTAAGATGGTACATTTTATGTTACCTGTATTTTACCACAATTTAAAAAAATGGGAGGTAGGGGAAGAGATTGAAAGCAGCTTCCTGTGTAAAGGCCAGATCTGGGAACTGGAAGTTAGGACTGAACCACCAATCATGAATGGGATGACCACTGGGACTGGACAGAAATATATTAATACGTCAGCCAAACCCAAGATTCAGAGGCTGAGCACAGATATGCAAGACATTTCTTTGAAGTGTTGATTTCTTATCACTCATCAGTGAAAATTCTTACACTTGGAGCAACAATGAAATGCTTCCTGAACACAAGAAAATAAAACAACAAAATAAAGAACAAAACAAGCCCTGAACATGCCTGAACCAAGAAAGCCAGGATGTGAGGGTGATGAGCATGAGGGTATAGGGCATGGGCAAATTGCATGGGGCTGGGAGTGCATAGTGGGGGAGCCTGAATGAGCGGGCAGAGGGACCTGTGGGCGCCTGCTTTTGCTTCCGGGTCTTCTTCATTATCATGGACCCGGGGGATCTGAGAGGGCCTCACAGTGCCCACATCCTTACCCTTATCCCAGGTGCAATTGCTGATCCTCCCTGCAACAACAGCTCATTAGGGCATCCTCATGTGGACCAGAAGCAGTGACAGTGGCCCTGTGTCACAGCTCGCAGAGCGTCTTCATGTGCCACCCAATCATCTATGCCCTGGTGGGATTACTATCTCCACCCATTTTACAGATGGTGAAACTAAGACTCAGAGCAGTAAAGCTGTCTGTCCAAGGAATAACCAGAGGGTAGACTTGCATCCGGACTCCAGGCTCCAAGGCCCTAACACCGTGTCTGGCACCTCATGGTCTCATCTGTTTCCAGAATAAGTCCTCAATGGCCACAGCTGAGGTGCCTCATGCGTCATGGGCAGCCCCAGCCTCTGCCCCAGTCCCCTTGTCTGATGAACGCACATCATGATGCCACTCTAATAAAGGGACCGTTGTTAGAGAGGATTAATTCATTAATGAATATGAGGCCTGTGGAAAGCCAGAACGTGATGTAAATACCCATGCTGTCAAAGCTGCCTCTCTGCTGCAGAATGAAAAGCACCAAAATCCCCCCATTGTCCTTGGATAATAGCTTTGATTTGGGGCAGGGCAGGAGGAAGGAGACTCTGTCTGCGGGATAAGCAATGCTAGGATGTTCCAACATCGCAGGCTGGGGAAGGGAGGAGCGGGCTGAGGCTTCAGCCTTCCCAGAGGACCTCTGTGTCTTTGTTCCTGAATTTCCCACACTGCCCCAGCCAGACACACACATGCATGTTCTCTCCCTCCCTCCCTCTCTCCCTCCAGCTCTTGCCCTAGAAAGAACACCTCATTTTGACCTCTTGTGAAGGGAGCAAAGATAACGCCCATCTCCCAGCAGGTGCGGGTTTTAAGCTGATTTCCCCACTGGCGGGTGTATTTGCAGTGACCACTTTGCACTTTGTAGACCACACTCATGGTGACCAAGAGACCAGGTGGCAAATGTCAGGGCTGCATCTGAGTATGTGTGAGTTTTCTACTGCTGCATAGATGTCTTAGTCTGCTTAGGCAGCTACAACAGAACACCATAGATTGGGTGCCTTAAACAATAGCCATTTATTTTCTCACAGTTCTGGAGGCTGGAAGTCTGACATCAAGGTGTCAGCATGGTCAGTTTCTAGCAAGGCCTCTCTTCTTGGCTTGCAGAAAGCAAGGCAGCTAGCTTCTCACTATGTGCTGACATGGCTTTTTTTTTTTTTTTTTTTTTTTTTTTTTTTTTTTTTTTTTTTTTTTGCTTGTGTGCATGTGAAGAGAGAGAATTCCGGTGTCTCTTCCTTTTCTTGTAAGAGCACCAATCCCATTATGGGGGCCCATCCTTATTAAACTATTTCATCAGAAGCTAACTACCTCCCCAAGGCCCCACCTCCAAATACCATCACATTGGGTGTGAGGACTTCAACATATATATTTTTGGGTGAACACAAGCATTCAGTTCATGACAATAGCAAGCATTTCATGAAGTAGTAGTGTAAGACAATATACATTTTATGACGCTAATGAGCTCTGTGTATCAGGATTTGCACACAGGCTCCAGCACAGATAACATGCTCTTCTCCATATTATCTGGGATATCAACTGGGAAGATTGGAACAGCCAGGGGAGATTTGGATGCCTGAGATCTGGAGCTAGTGGAGCTGGAGGAATTGATTTCCAACAAGATTTCTTCACTCACACGTCTCGTGCTTGGGCTGGATGGCTGAAGGTCAGCCCAGCTGGCACTGTCACCTGGAGCACGGACTTAGGGTCCTGCCATGGAGTCCAGGCTTCTCACTGCATTCAGAGTGAGTTCTGAAGGAGAAGATCTTCAAGGGAACTTCAAGGTCTCCCAAGAGACCACCCTCAAATGCCAAGTGGTTCCAACTTTTCTCAAGGGGAAGGTACAGTTGTAGCCAGCCCAGACTTAAGGGAAGGGATCAGAGACTTTCTTGATGAGAAGACTGTCAAAGATTTGGGGGCCATGTTTTAAAGTCATCATAGGGAAGGATGTCAGGGTTTGGTATACGATTGAGTTTGAATACCCTGGTCCCAGACACCCACCCCCTGTCTCCATAAGGAAGATAATACAGAACACTCCAACACTTTTTCTTTTCTTTCCGTGTTTTTTTGTTTTTTTTTTTTTTTTTTTTTTTTTGAGACAGAGTCTCCTTCTGTCACCCAGGTTGGAGTGAAGTGGTGTGATCTCAGCTCACTGCAACCTCCATCTCCTCCTGGGTTCGAGCGATTCTCCTGCCTCAGCCTCCCAAGTAGCTGGTACTATAGACACGCATGACTATGTCCGGCTAATTTTTGTATTTTTAGTAGGGACAGGATTTCACTATGTTGGCCAGGCTGGCCTCAAACTCCTGACCTCAAACTATCTGACCACCTCAGCCTCCCGAAGTGCTGGGATTACAGACTTCAGTCACCGCGCCCAGCCCCCAACACTTTGAATTAAACCATTTTCATCCATGAGGCATAAGAATAAGGGGTACTCTTAAGTTTTAGGGTCCTTAAGGAACCTAGGTTCTTGCCTTTATTTAACGACGACAAAACTGAAGCCACAACAGGTCACTTGTTATGGCCAATGTCACATGGCTGCTAAGTGTCACAGCCGGTGTTCAAAAGGAGGCTGCTGACTCCAAATCCAAAACTGACTCTTTGCTCCCAGGTCTGGCTGCTATAGCAGCTGGGCTGCCTCGTTCTTTCTACCAAGATAAGGAATCCATCTTTAGAGCTGAGTAACCAGTTGCAAACCAGAACCTTCCAGCTTCTGTTCCTCTAGGAGAAGGGCAAGGAGCAGGGGGGCACAGGGATGTGTGCTGCCTAGGGAGGCTGTAGGCTGGCAGACAAATAAGAGCAGATCAGCTGACCCCCACTGCCCCCAGGGCGGGTCTATAACGGGCAATTGGATAAACACATTTAGAACAGGATGAATGTGCAGCCGAGTGTGAGCACATTTTAAAATATACATTTCACCTCCATATGCAGATCCCAGTGACATGTGACAAATATGCTGTGGCCTCCAGGAGCTGTTCTCCAAGGAGGCACTTATTTCATTTGACTCCAAGCATCCAACCTCAACAGATGCCAGAATTCAGACGGGTGGCGGGAAGCAGGCTTCAGTTACGGCGGGAAGACTCAAGTTAGACAACGGGAAGAATTTTCCTTCTCTGGAACACCAGCTGTTTTCAGCAGACTTTTTTGCAATGTGATACATAGACTCACCATAGACACCTTCACATAAATAAAAGTGCTCTCTGTAGAAATGGGGGGAAAAAACCCAGTTGACAGAAACTAGACTTTTAGCTCAGACTCCCAGATTTTCTGGAATACACTCATTCCACAAAGGCTGTCAGCCTGGTAAGCACTTTTGGCTTAAATGAAGGCTCAGGTCTCTTTTTGGAGAGCAGACAACATTTTAACGACAGAAGTATGTAGATTTGGGGGTTTACTTGTTTGTTTGTTTTCTTTTTCTTGAGATGAGGTCTCACTATGTTGACCAGGCTGGTCTTGAACTTCTGGTCTCAAGCAATCCTCCCATCTCGGCTTCCCAAAGTGCTGGGATTACAGGTGTGAGCCACCATGCCTGGCCTGAAATATGTAGATTTGAACTTGAAAAGCTGAGAACTGAAGCCCTGTAACATTTTCCAAACTAATCTGTGAGCTAGGAAGGGGTTTAGAATTATATAAATAAGTTACCCGCTTGTGTGTCAGTCACATTTTTTTCTTTTGTTGTTGTTGTTGTGGGGGATATCACCCTTACTGAGATAAAACTCACAACCATACAATTACACAATTCACCCATTTAAAGTGTATAATTCAGCGAGTTATAGTATATTCACATAGTTATACAGCCATCATTGTAAGTCAATTTTAGAAAATGTTCATTACCCCAAAAAGAAATTCCATACCCTTCACTTAACCACAAACTCCTCGCCTAGGCGACCATTGATCTTCTTTCTGTGTCTATAGGTTTACCTATTCTGGACATTGCAATACACTACATAGTCTCTTGTGTCCGGCTTCTTTCACTTACCATGCTGTTTCAAGGTTTGTCTATGTTGTAGCATGTATGCCTTTCTTCCTTTTTATTGTGGAAAAGGTGTTCATTGTATGGATATGCTATATTGTATTTATCCATTCATCAGTTGATGGGCACATGGGTGGTTTCTACTTTGGGGTGATCATGACTACTGCTATGAGCATTCATGTACAAGGTTTCCTGTGGATGTATGTTTTCATTTATCTTGGATATGGACTTAGCAGTGGAATTGCTGAGTATGGAACTCTACATTTAACTTTTTGAGGAACTCCCAAACTGCTTTTCAAAGAGGCTAACCATTTAACATTCACAACAACAGTGTATGATGATCCAATTTTTTCACAGTCTCTCCAACACTTGTTATTATCTGTCTTTTATCATGGCGGCCATCCTACTGGGTGTGCAGGTACTTCTCTTATATTATCTCATTTAATCTTCAGAATGCTGCCACAAGGGCAGGCAGCACTATCCCAGTGTACAGATCACAATACTGAGGCTCCAAGAGGTTGAGCCTGTCAAGGTCGCAAAGCTGGTAAAGAGGCATAAAGATGTGTTATCAGGTGTGCCTGACACCCCTCCCACTTCCCTGTATCCCAGCCCATCACGCCACCTGCATAGCCCTCTCTATATGGGCCTCTCTCAGGCCCATCACGCCACCTGCATAGCCCTCTCTATATGTTTATCTTTGTGTTCCACGCATGACTCATTGCTGAGATGATCAGGAATGACAGTGACTGAACTTTCTATCCAAACTCACCTTCCTCCCCTGAGCCTTGAGATGGAACCATCCCTTCCTGGTTGTGAGCATTCCTTCTGTGAAGGGTGAGAGCCAGCCCAGACTGCCAGGAAATAAACCAACATGCCTCTCTGCCCCAACCCCTCCATCAGTGCCCAAATCCAGCCCCACTCGGCTCCTCCTGGCTCCGTAGCTATTTCACCCACCTCTTGGAACACATGAGGCTCTTGCCTGGTGCATCAGTGGCTTCAGGGACCTCCCACATCAGACTTCCAGGAAATCTCCCTTTGGTTCAAAAAATTGTAACAAGCAGGATCCTAAACAACCTAGCACCTCCTAAGACTCATGCTGACATGGGCCCTTGGTCGTGAGCTGCACCATTCGGCCTCCTGCTGAATAAGGCCAGCACCTGCTGTACCCACCCATCTCCTGACTCTTCCCCTTCCCCAACACACAGGAAGACAACTGACGCAGGGAGCATCAGTGTCAGGTGTGCTGTATTTATGTGACACACACAGTTCCCTACTCTCCCACCATTGTTCTTTGATGTATGACAAAACTCCCAATTTGTCAAATGCTTAACAGCAGTCAGGAAAATCTATTCTCCACACATCCACAGAGCTTTTCATTTTGCACAACTGTCAGCGAGAACAGTTTATGAATTTTCTGTCATGGGGAATTCTGAAAGAATGGGGAAGTGGGGAGAAACATCACCCCATCACAACCCCTTCTGTGAATCACAGCCTCAACTTATCAGTCAGAAGCCCAGGCAGCATCCAAGGCTCCCGTATTACATTACACATCATTACTCTTTGCATTTAAGCCCATTTTCCATGCAGCAATCTCTGAATGCATTTCTGTTTGTATCAAATCCTTCTCCATGGTGTAAAAGTAAATATTAGACAGTACCCTCCTACTAAAAGACCTTGCATTTCACGCTCAAAAAAGTCACCTAGAGGGACTCAGTAGCGGACAGCTCTCTGCTCCACAGCTGCCAGCCAGCTTCCCTGGCTGACATGCAACAGATTCTAATGCAAACCCAGAAGCCTCAACTTTTTAAAACATTGTATATTGAAAATATACACTGACTCATCTTTAACAGACAAAAAAACTAAAACCAACCAACAGTTCCAAAGAGAGGCAATCGATTAAATAAATTACAATAACCCCCGAAATGGACCATGGTCCATCATGGAAATAGTGTTTCTGTGGTGTGGGAATCTGGTTAGGATATGTTAACTAAAGCAAGTTTCAAAACTGTATTTACAGTATGATTCCAATTTAGTAAATGTATGTACGTATATGTATGCATAGGGGGAAAAAAGACCAGATGGAGAGACACCCTAAATGTTAACACTCAAGAGATTATCTGCTTTTTAAAAAGATTTTTATTTTCATATATTTTCCATATTTTCTTCAATGAAGGAAAAAGTTTTTTTGAAAAAGTTGTTTTTGCTCAACAGTCTATTCATGGACCATTCCAAAAACTTTAAACTTCGCAGACTGTGGCCAGCTGTACAGTAAACAGAATTTACAGCCCAATAGCTTTCTGGCAGTGAGCATTTTTTCATCCACACGGGGTGACACCATACTGAACAGCAGCTGTCCATATGATTTTAATCACAGTAACTTTTGAAACCACAACTTGCAGTCCCCTTATTTTGTTCCATTAAAAAGCTGTCTTTTGAAGCTAATGAGCAAATTCTGTGAGAACTGGAACCTAGGAAATGCTGAATCACTGGGCAAATAGCCCATTAAATCCATACTAGTTATGCAGCTCTTTGAAGACACACATAGCTCAGATGACTTGAAACTTCCCTCTGAGAATATACAGGATCTCTGGTTATCATACGTAAATGTAAGTCAATGCCTAACAAGAAACGATTATTTGCAAATACCTTGGCTATGATCTAAGTTGCAATTCTAATTTGAGGAGTAGCAGAGTGATCACTTTAGCATGGACCTGGAGGCTAAGATTAACCTTTACAGGGAAATCCTGAATAGGGTTGAGACTTCCCAAGAAACACATTCTATGAGCTACTCACAATTACAACTGTCTAAGCTGAAAGAAAATTCCAACACTAAATCCCTTAGTCCTTCCTTTTCCTTTCTATTCAGTCTCTCCCATTTTATCTCCTTTCCTACCCACCTTGAATATTTCTTGAGCTATCTCTTTAATGATACTTTTAGAATGTGCTTTCAAAATGTTTGCTTTCAGTCCTTCACAACCACTTGAAGAGAAAAAGAAAAGGAAAAAATATATATATCCCTTGTGTATGAGTTTGCTAAAGCTGCCATAACAAAGTACCATAGACTGGGGCGGGTGGCGGGGAGGGGGAGGGCTTAACAACAGAAATTTATCATCGCACAGTTCTAGAAACTGAAAGTCCAAGATCAAGGTGTCAGCAGGGTGGATTTTGAAGGGCTTTGAAAGGCTATGAAAGAATCTGTTCGATGCCTCTCTCCCAGCTTCTGGTGGCTTGCTGGCAATCTTTGGCGTTTCTTGGCTTGTAGAAGCATCACCCTGGTCTCTGCCTTCAATTTCACATAGCATTCTCCCCAAGTGCATGACTCTTTGTCTAAACTTCCCCTTTTTGTAAGGACACCTGTCACAATGGATTCAAAATCCCCCCAACACACACACCCAATGACCTTATCTTAATTTAACTGCATCCACAATGAGCTTATTTCCAAATAAGGTTATATTCTGAGATCAGAGGGTTAGGACTTCAACATATAATTCAGCTCCATAGTACCTTGTATCAATCCAACTATAACTTTCTTTGAACCTATGCCTGAATCAGGCTTCTGAGCACTGCTAGAGAAAACTGTACAACCTCCAAGTGATGGCATGGGTTCCAGCGTCAGCTGAGCTAACACTCCTTTGTCACCACCCTCTTCGATTCCCCACTGCAGCTTTTTCCAACTTTCACCATGCTCTTCTATCCCCTCAACTTTAGGAAATGATCTTGCCTCCTACTTCATAGAAGCAAACAAGAGGCCATCCCAAAAGAATGTTCTGACCACCCTGCAATGAATTCTCTCCCGTTACCTGCTGTATTAGTCCATTTTCATGCTGCTGATAAGGACATACCTGAAACTGGGTAATTTATAAAAGAAAGAGGCTTAATGCACTGACAGTTCCACAGGGCTGGGGAGGCCTCACAATCATGGCAGTCCCCACCCAAATCTCATTTCATAGCTCCCATTATTCCCAAACGAAAGCTTCTCTACACAAGCTGTCTCTGCCTGAGGCCATCTATCCACGTAAGATGTGACTTGCTCCTCCTTGCCTTCTGCCATGATTGTGAGGTCTCCCCAGCCCTGTGGAACTGTCAGCGCATTAAGCCTCTTTCTTTTATAAATTGCCCAGTTTCAGGTATGTCTACTTCCAGTCGACTTCTTCCTCCTAAATTCCAGATGCCCACATTCCTCTCTACTATAACATCTTCCATGGGTGACCTACATCCAATAATAGTCATGAAAGAGAACAGCTAATAGTAGTAGGCTGAGTGATGGGCTGACAGGGACTTAGGAAGGGCAAAGACCCCTTTGGCAGGGTTAAGAAAAGCAGAGGTGAAATGAGTGGTCAGGGCAGTCACCTGAAGTACTTCATAGTTCTCTAAAAAGTACTCTCAAATTCAAATTTCCTTGACACCTTGCTAACCCTTCTGCACACCTACATCCTAAAGGAGAGGGCTCTTCTTAACATGAAGTACATTTGAATATGCTTCTACCTTAGAAAATATATTGTTCCTCTACCAACATCCTGGCATATGGAGACTGTCTACTGAAAATCATGGGTATGACATTGACTTGTGTAATGCTAGCTTTGGAGTACATGTAGCTTTTTCTCTATGGACTTACAATTTTTTTTTTTTTTTTTTGAGACTGGAGTCTTGCTCTGTCACCCAGGCTGGAGTGCAGTGGCATGATCTCGGCTCACTGCAAGCTCCGCCTCCTGGATTCATGCCATTCTCCTGCCTCAGCCTCCCGACTAGCTGGGACTACAGGCGCCCGCCACCACGCCTGGCTAATTTTTTGTATTTTTAGTAGAGATGGAATTTCACCATGTTGGCCAGGATGGTTTCAATCTCCTGACCTCATGTTCCACCCACTTTGGCCTCCTAAAGTGCTGGGATTACAGGCGTGATCCACCATGCCCTGCCGGACTTACAATTTTAAGAGAGGCATTTATATTAAATTATACTTCCCACAATCCACTCAGCTTGGTCTTTGGCTCCATTGTTGGGTGAAATTACAATTGCTAGTACAGTAGCTGGATGGTAAATAGAAGTCAGTGTAGAACAGTAGATGTTGAAATGAAAAACAAGATTAGAAACAGAGAAGTTCACGGCTTCAAAATGCATGTTAGCCTGGGGGGAAAGAAACTGCATAGATCTTACAGAACATGCAGTCCAGCACTGATATGGACAGGAGATAGGGAAATACCGGGTTGAAGAAGGCAGTTCCCAGGCAAAGGCCCCCCACCTTCAAGCCCAGAAACCCATGGCCCTAACTGAGAACAGGCATTCCTGTTTTTGTGCCCAAAAAGTTGCCTTTTGGCCTGCTATGTCCCCCTATCTTGCATCCACATAAACCCTGAACCCCAGGCTCCAGAAAGAGATGAACAGATGAACGGCAGAATGGGGCAGCAGTGAAGAAGAGAAAAGGAGCATGTGAACACCAGGAGGAGATCGGCTGGGGACTACTGGAAAGGAGATCAGCTGCAGGATGGCCACACTCCAGGGGAAGATCATCTTCCCACTCCATCCCCCCTCCAGCTCCCCAGCCATCCCACTGAGAACTACCTCCACCACTCAATAAGACCCCCACATTCACTCTTCAAGTCCATGTGCAGCCTGATTCTTCCTAGACTCCAAACAAGAACCCAGGTGCTAAGAGGGCACTGAGCTGGTTAACACTTTAGCTGTCTGCAGATTGCAAAGCTAAAAAAGCACACTGTAACATGCCCGCTGAGCCTCAGGAGTCGCAGACACCCACCCCTAGACAAGACCAGGGGCCAGAGCCCAAAGTGCTTGCCCTGGCTTCTGAACCTCCCCATCTATGTGCTCCCCATCCCGTAAGGGGTTTGAGCTTGTGGCAGCTGAACAGAGAGGCATACCTCTGTCACATGTCCTGTTGGGGAAGCAGGGAACTTTCCTGTTTCAGCACCTTCATTTTTAAAACAAAGATACTAAGGTTTAGAGAGAATAAACTTTCTCAAGGTTAAACTCTATGGAATGGGATGAAATGGTGATAGAATTTAGTGCTTATTCCATCTGCGTGTGAGAGGCCTGAGGGACATGGCCTCATTCTGCTAGGGCCTTTGAGTTATTAGAATTTTTGCAAAGCATGTCAACATCCCACCTGGCAGAAACTCTGGCATATTCACTTCAACCATGTGCTTCTTCTGGGACCCGTTGTTTTAGCCAACTCCATACTCATACTTCAGGAGGCTCCTGAATTTCCTGAACTCTGAGTCCTGGACTTGTGTTCCCACACCCAGCCTTGGCTCTTCTCTCAGGCTAACCTTAGCCACATTTGCTCTGCTCGAATGTCCCATTTTGTTTTCTTCCTCCTTTGGTTCTACTGCAACCAGCCTCACCAAACAGTATTCCGCTCACCTGTCTAGGAGCTCTGCAATACACCTGAGCTCATACCCTGCCACACTTCCCCCAGCCCCATGAGTGGACTGAATGAGAAATGATAGTTGTTTGAAACCCTTATCATGGCAAACAAAGAATGAAGGAAAACAAAACAATAGCAAAAAACAAACAAACAAAAAACCTTGCTGAACGCAGATTCTGATTCAGCTAGCATGAAGCCATGACTTGTGCCAGACACTGTCCTAGGTGCTGGAGTGAACACTGTCATATTTAACTTAACCTACCAGCCTTTAATAGAATCCTGCTCTGTGAAATTTGCACAGGGGCCAAAGAGAAACAAGGCATTATTTATAATAATTGGCTTGCCATTATCCATTCTGTTGGTGCTGCCTGCAACAACATGATGGACCTTTATGCTATTCACAGCCTATAAAAAAGTAGTTCTGTTGTGATTCAACATATAGTAATCTCCATTTTAAGAGGACAATAGAAACACTCAGCTATTATTCATCCCAGAGCCTTAAACGGCAGAGAATTCCTTTATCAGGAACATAAGGTTAGAACAGCATGAGTTATTAATATTGCAAGTAGCCCAATGCATTTATTGAGGTGCTCAAACTATTGAAAAAACTTACAATTTTTAAAAGTAAAAGGCTAGACCTCAAGTAGCACTTTGGGAGAAGTGTGTCAAAGGCACAAACTATTCAGAACTGTTTAGGTTGAAATGAGAAGGGGGACAGTCTTTGTCCCCATAACCCAACTCAGTTTTGAATGTTCTGAAAAGAGTAGATAAAGGAGAAACACCACGCATGTTCAGAAATCCAGATTTGAGGGACCAGGACTGGTGGGAAATATGGGAGCAGCTGCAAATCAGTTAATTAACAATCATTAGTGATACAGGCATAACACATTTTGTATTCAGTTAGCTATTTATTTATTTATTCACAGCCACAGTCCACAAAGGGCTTGAGGCAGCCTACAAAAAGAACAACACAACAATGGCTAAATGCAAACGAGTGTAAAAAGTCAGGACTAGCATAGAGGGTGAGGAACACCTTGGCCAGAAGGGCACACACCTGTCGGCCATAAGGGACTCAAGAGGTACCACAGTCAAGTTCCAAATTTGGCTTGAGGCATCCTGGCAGCCAAAGTGAAAAGGAGACAGGGTCAGGTCCAAGCATTCTCTTTAACAAGACACTGTTAAATGTCTTTCTTTCAAAGCATGTAAAAAGCTGAACACTGACACAGAGGCCCCACAAATAACTACAGAATCAGAGGTCTGTTCAACTGCGGTAAAATGGATGGAACAAGGGAGAATGGCAAAGGACTTGGGTTCTGGAGCTGAAAGTCCTCACTGTGAGGGCTGGCTTAACCTCTACTAGCTCCAGGGTCCAGGAGAAGATGTTTAATTTCTCTGGGGTGCATTCTTATTATGCACAAACCAGAAATCTAAAAAGACTTAATTGGCTAAGTCCTGTGTCAGAGAGAAAAAGAATAAAAGAGGGAGAATGAATAAAGGAAAGAATAGGTATGTAACTGAAAAGAACTGAAACATATAAAGCACCTAGCATATGAAACATGCCAGATCCTTTCCTAGTGTTTTTTTTCTTTAATTCTTTCTGTGAAATTGAGTCTGGGTAGCAGACTGTTCCTCCATCTGAGTGGCTGTTAGTCTCTCTCTTCCCTCTCCCACCCTCTGCCCCTCCCACTCTCTTTAACCTCAACTCCAGATGTAGCTGGGGCCATGCCACATCTCAACCTCAGAACACCAGGGCACAGAGAAGTACAGAGACCCAAGTGATGGATGGATGAGTGAGTCTATAATTCTCAGAGGAACATTATTAGAAGCAACAAGTGGTGATGGGCATAGGATCAACCAACACAATGAGAGAGAATAACAGTCAACTCAGAGATGAGGGAATCAGTGATTGATAATCTGATAACGGTTGAACACTCACAAGGAAGGGACACATACTGAAATGAGTCCATGTATTTTACATATTCCTACTTGAGTGCTTGTTCACAAATATGCTCTACCTAATCCATTCTGATTTTGATGAAAAGTTCCATTTTCTACAGCAATCCATCCAAAATCAGAATGGAGCCAGCAATACTGGCTGTCTTGATGTTAAACACTTTTTGACATCAGCTAACAGCATGAGACTAACTACTGAGCTTTTGTGTTTTCAGTGACCATATTTTTCTAAGCCAAACATTTAAAAAATTCACATAGAAGTCAAATTACTTGTATATATTTTGAGGCTCATCTAGTTTAAGAAAAAAAAAGCTATCAAAAATTGAATCTCTCTTGGAAATTCTGAGTCATACAGTCACTGCATTAAGCTACTTGGACAGGTGATCTTCCCATTTTTCAGATGATTCTCCTTACCTTCAAGCTTATGTGAGAAGTCTCTGCTCTGTGTTCCCTTTGAACTCGCACACATCTCCATTCTAACACTCACCACTCTACAGCTGAGTTTCTGATTAGACTAAGAACCCACCGGCCACAGGATGGCCATCCTATTCAGTTGCATGTTTCTAAAACTTGCTCAATAACAACCAAAGGGAACTGTTCTGCAAGCATAGAAAATCAGTTCTTCAGGATAGTACTAAATGCGGCAAGTTACCCTCCTATTTTCTACATTGTCCTCTTCACGTTTTAGCTTCTAGACCTCTCATCCTGCCTTGACCAGCCCCAGCCAGGCCTCTTTAGTCTCAAGATTTCAAGAAGTCAAAGAGGACCTATATTCACATGGCCTGAGCCAGCTCAGAGAAATGGGCCCCCTGTGAGTAGCCACAGAGGGTCAGGTGGAACCCATCACTGTGCACTGGGGCTAAGACTTGATTAGTTACAATAGCCCAGGACATGGGAAGCCTTCCTAAGGTCCGACTTGACCACTAAAGATTTGTCACTTCTTGGGTCCCCAATCTAGCAGTGAGAGTGAAGGAAATCCTCAGTCCCTTGGCCAAAACCTCAACTCTCTGCCTTCAGAATATGAGTTTAATGAGAATTCCCTGGATGACAACCACTGTCATTCATTTAAATCACAGCTACACATTACCGGAAAGATTTATCATACTGGGGCGGTCTGATCTCCTTCTGTAAATGGCCATCAATTTCTGTATCTTTTACTTTTTTTTGGTCTGAATAATGAACATACTGCTGAAAGCAATGCCCAGGATGACTAGGCACATCTAGGAAATTCTAAAAGAGTGAGTTTCAGAATTTTGACATGATTTTATTTTCTTCATGCTTAAACTCTCATAAAACTCCTGATCCATTTAACCATGCTGCCTAATCATATGTTTATCATGAAAAGTAGCACTAATGTGGCAGACTGTTTTTTCTTCTTTTTTTTTTTTGACAGAGTCTCACTCTGTCGCCCAGGCTGGAGTGCAGTGGTGTGATCTTGGCTCACTGCAAGCTCCGCCTCCCGGGTTCACATCATTCTCCTGCCTCAGCCTCCCGAGTAGCTGGGACTATAGGTGCCTCCCACCATGCTCAGCTAATTTTCTTTTTTTTTATTTTCAGTAGAGACAGGGTTTCACCATGTTAGCCAGGATGGTCTTGATCTCCTGACCTCGTGATCCGCCCGCCTCCACCTCCCAAAGTGCTGGGATTACAGGCGTGAACCACCACACCCGGCCCTGTCTTTGTTTTTTGTAAGAGATAGGGTCTCTTTCACCTAGGCTGGTGCTTTACTGCAGCTTTGCACACCTGGGCTCAAACAACCCTCTTGCCTCAACATCCCATGGAGCTGGGACTACAGGTATGTGCCACCACACCCAGCTAATTTTTTAAATTTTTTTGTAGAGACGGGGTCTCACTGTGTTACCTAGGTTGGTCTTGAACGCTTGGCATCAAGCAATCTTTCTGCCCTGGCCTCCCAAAGCACTGGGGTTACAGGCATGAGCCACCATGCCTGGCCCCATGTCCTGTTTCTAAACTAATAATTAGCAAGGTAAGGCAAAAAGGGTCCTTTTACCTATATTTGAGCCAGCATCTACAGAGGCTTCAACAGAACAATTCCATGTCCTATTTTTGGAAGAAAGCTCCAATTTCTAGCCCTGGTTTTCAGTGTTGTGGAGTAGTTTTGTTTCCTGTCTTTTGTATTTTTTTAAAAAAGCTTCTCTAACATTTTAGTTGCAATCTGAGACAGTCTGTTTCAGAGACAAAATTTTACAGCCAGATGCTCCAGTGTGAGCCGCTTCAATTTACTTCTAAGGATGATCAATAACAAATGGGGAATGCTTGTCATTTGCTCAAATATTGTGAAGACTTGTCTTTTCTTGGGCACATGCACACTTTATAGGCAAGGTTTCATTCATCCGTAATGCCTGATGGGACCACTGCAAGAACAGGTCAGTCATTTACAGAAACAGACCTAAAACCCTAAGGCCTAGGAACCATCACAGCCCCCACCCCACCCGGACATTAACAAGACACCTAGGGTAGGGAAGAAAGGCAAATGGGAGTGCAACAGATTCAGGAAATAGGCAACTCTAGGGCCTCCATTTCCCTGGAGGATTTTAATAATCTCCTTGGTTTCACAGCGGGTGGTTATAAGGAGGCAGAGAGAAGGTCGGACGGTTCTGATACAGAAAATAGCTCCTCGGTGGGACAGGGGAGATGACAGCAGAGAAGCTGTCAACCACTTTTTTTTTTGTGATGCCACAAGTCTCTGCAGCTCACCTGTATAGCGCTATTGCTCTATTCCATGTGACAAAACATGAGTCACCTGCTCAATTAGTTTCATTCAGTCCATTATCCCTATAGCAAAGGAGTGCTCTCTCCCAGAAACTGGCAAATTATTGTTCAATATATTTAGTCTTAATATGGTTGATCCTTCCTTTTCTTTCTTTTTACCTCTCTTCCTCTCTCCATCCTTCCTATCCATCCATCCACCTATCTATCCAACCATCTACCTGAAGGTATGCTGACCATCTACTTTGTGTCAGGTACTATTCCAAGCACTTAATATACAGTATCTGATTAAATTTTAACAATACCCTGGAAGTTAGCTCTTAATATTCTTTATGAATATTATATGAGGTTTAGAGAGGTTATTTGTCTTGTCTAAGATTGAGTAAAATTCAGCCCATGGGTTAAATTCAACCTGTTTTTATAAATAAAGTTTAGTTGGAACATACCCATGCCCATTTGTTTACTTATGATACAATTTTACCGGAGTTGAGTAGTTACAACAGAGACCATATGGTCCACAAAGCCTAACATATTTACTAACTGGCCCTTAACGAAAAAGTCTGCCAACCCCTGTTCTTGCCCAGCAATACTTAGCAAGAAAGTAGCAGAGTCAAAGATTCAAACCCAGATATATCGACCTCAAAAGGCCATAATTCTTCAATGCTGTGTCATGCAACAGAAGTATGTGAGTTTTGTCTGCATGACTTCTTGACACCTAGGGTGAGATGGCAAGGCTAGGTTTATGGTAAGAGGAACAGATCTGACACATATTACTTAGTAAGTAGCCAATTACTGTGGAAGACTCTCTTCATTTGTAAGAAAAGCCAATGAGGACTTTTTTTTTTCCTGCTGAAATAATTATAGAGATGAGTATTGGTGCATGTTTTGACTTTACTGCAAAAGTAGTTCTGTCTTCTCCAGTTTAAGCAATTACATTAGTTTCTAAATAGAGCAGATGGAACTACAGTTGTCAAAGAATGCAAAGATCAGTCAACTGCATTTATGGTGTGACATTCTAAGCAAAGATACCACAAAGTATCTTGTGCACAACCAAGTAGGTAAGTGCTATTGAGCACCTGTGAGCCAGAAGAAAATAGGAGAAAAATGTGGCTAAATGGAAATGGAAATTTCTATACAATGGGATCTGGTAGCAAACACTTCTTCTACCATAATGCCCTAACAATTGATTGTTTTCTAATGTTGCCTGGTTGGGGGACGATATATTCTGAGTGTTCCTCCAAACTTGTAGAAGTCATTTTTTCTGGAGGAGATGGTGGTCCTAAGATGGTCTGCTTGGTACTCTGAGTGCAAAGATGCCTCCTCAAAAAAGCAAGCAGCTTATGAAGGAAGCAATGACTTAAAGCAGACACGTTACCTCTAAAGAACAGGGAGAAGATCAAATCCAGAGCCAGGTAGTAGTAATAAGGGAGCTGACCTGGCAATAGGCCAAGGATCCAAAGGACATGGGAACCAGGCATGACTCAAAACAGCCACTGCTGAACACCTACACCAATGGGGGGAAAATGATACTCTTCGCGTTAGAGTACACAACTGCTACAGACTCTCAGCTGTGATCTCTACTGTCGGGTGTTCCCAAAGATGTCCGCATCCCAACCCCTGAGATCTGTGAATATGTTATCTTACTTAGCAAAAGGGACGTTGCAGATATCATTAAGCTAAAGATCTTGAGATGGGGAGATTATTCTTCATTTCTTGGGTGGGCTCAGTGTAATCACAAGTGTCCTTGTAACTGAAAATGGGAGGTAAGAGGGTCAGAGTCAGAGAGAGATGTCAAGATGCTACACTGTTGGCTTTGATGACAGAGGAAGGGGCCATGAGCCAAGGAGTGCAGACAGCTTCTAGGAGCTGGAAAAAGTCAGCAGACAGATTATGTCCTAGAACCTCTAGAAGGAATACATCCAGGCAACACCTTGATTTTAGCCCAGTGAAACCCATTTCAGACATCTGACCCCCAGAAGGCCAGAAGATAATAAATTCATGCGGTTTTAAGCCACTATGTCTATGGTAATTTGTTATGGTAGCAATGATAAACTAAGACAACAGCCCTGACTCGGGGGAGGGTAAAGGAAGGAGCCACACACCACCACACTCTCACCATGGGAGGAATAGTTCAAATGAGCACACGACGTCAGGTCCCCAACAAACAGCTGAATGAGTTTCAGGCTAGCTTGCTAATTCATTCACCAATTCTCACCTCTGGTGTTGCTTGATTCAGAATGTAAAGACAATTTAAAAATTTCCTTAGTTTCAAAACTTAATTCATCCAATGCACTTAATTTAAAACCACACATTATTTATCCACAAATCTTGATACACAGGGAAAGAAACAGAAATACTTGCAGGACAGATGGCACGGAAACAAAGGGTTATTAGATATTGCCATGCAGGCCTAAGTGAATTCACAATGACCATCATGACATAATGTCCACTGTTACTATCAAGAGTGTTTGATAGTATGGATAATATCATGGATTAGCATGAATAACCTCAGAACTATGAAAAGAACCATGGGCAGAGTTTGACACCACAGATACTCTCTGAGTGACTGAAGTCTCTTCTACCACGGTGAGTGGTACCATGGAAGTAGTCTTGTCTCCAGGTCTCCTAAGCTTACTTATGATGAAGTGATGGGACTCTTACCCAAGAAACCATTACAGAAAAAAAAAAAATCCTCACCTAATAAAATTGTGCCAGTGAACAAACTCTCAGACATACGGCCACATTGACAAGATCTGCAATGGTATCAAAAGAGGTCAAGCTAATAACCTGAAGAAACAGGAAGAAAATTCCAATTGTCTTATACAGAAGGTCTACAATCAACAGGATGAAGTCTAACACTGTTGAGAGTGGGGTGAGATGGGTGAACTTCTCTACCACCTGGTGATGAAATACACTGGGATTCTATGAAAAAGCATTTTTTTCTAAACTCAATTTCCATATTAATTTTAGAGCCATATGTAATTAGCGAAAAATGTTCCTGAAGATTTAAATCAAGATAATTTTTAGAAGAAACAAAATGATCTACATATGAAAATACTCAATTCAGCTTCACTTATTGCCACGTTATGTTCCCTGAGAAGCAGACTCTGAGAGTGTAGCATGTAGAATGTTTGAAGTGGTTCCCTTGGGGTCAACAGCTACGGAGAATAGGGGAAGTTAGCAGGAATGGGGCAGAAATAGAAGTCAAGCTGTGATGTAGGCCCAATAACAGCCTCAGCTAACCCGTTGGGGAGCTCTAGGGCTGGAATGTGAGTTGTCCTGTTTTGGGGCTGAAATGGTAAAACATTTACATTCTTGCTTCTATGGGTCAGTGAACATTGGCTGCCGCTTATGCAAGGTTAACCCAGTGGACTTGGGGTACTCAAACTCAGCACGTTTTAAAGAGAAGACTGGCCCCTTGACCATCCTGGGAGATAACTATAAGTCTTTGGAATACCTAGACTGATACAAATGTCTTTGTGTATCTGGGGTCTTGGGATAGGCCAGATAGTTTATGCAAACAATGTGATTTATGGTGAAAGCCTGTTTTTGTTCACCTGGGGCCCTGGTCATGCTGTATTGGTCTGATGCCTGAGGGTGCTGGAGACTGAGCAGTCATGTAGGCACCCTAGGCCTATGTGACTAGCCCCCAGAAGAAATCCTAGAGACCAAAGTTCAGGTGAGCTTCCTTGTTGGCAATCCTTCCTATGCATTGTCACACACTGTTGCCGAGAGGATGAAGCATTGCTGACACAACCCCAAGATCACACATGTTTCTCCTGTACTCTATCCTACGCCTTTTTTTTTGACACGGAGTCTCACTCTGTCTCCCAGGCTGGAGTGCAGTGGTGAGATCTTGGCTCACTGTAATCTCTGCCTCCTGCGTTCCAGTGATTCTCCTGCCTCAGCCTCCTGAGTAGCTAGGATTAGAGGCACATACCACCACGCCCAGCTAATTTTTAAATGTTTAGTAGAGATGCAGTTTCACCATATTGTTCAGGCTGGTCTCGAACTCCTGACCTTGTGATACGTTCACCTCGGCCTCCCAAAGTGCTGGGATTACAAGTGTGAGCCACCGAACCCAGCCACTATCCTATGCTTCTTTTAAAACCAGCCGTTTGCTGTTAATCCGGATTCTTTTACTACATTAAACTGGAACGTGAGTATAGCAGTTTTCCTGAGTTCTGTGAGTCCTTTTATGAATCATCAAGCATAAGGATGGTCTTGGGGACCCCTAACACATGGCTAGCGTTTAAGAGCTGCCTGCTAGCTGTAGTCCCAGCAGCTAGGGTAACAAATCCTTTCTTGAAGGGATATCCAGGTGGCACATCACAGTACGTACCTATAAAAGCTGGAAACAAGTGAAATATTCATAAACAGGAGATCTATTTGGCAAAGCAGAAGTTAGGAAGTACCCAGCCAAGCTCTGCCTGGTGGAATAAGAGTGCTTTGTGAGAATGATTCCAATATCTATCTTCATTTGCTATTCATATGGAGAAAACAGTCTTCTCAGTTGAGGGAGAAACTCTGAATTATTCTTAAAGAATCTCTGGCTATCCCCTCCAGCTTACATTGAACATTCTAGGTCCTTGAGAAGATCCTCATTTCAAAGGCTATAGAAACCATGTGAAATTGATTCACGGGAAAATTTATGTGCTATTAACACCAGATAGCAGAAGCAGACTGGCTAAAATATAGCAACTTGAAATATATTTTATGTACTGGAATTTGATCAAATGCAGATGGATAACTTCTAGAACAATGACAGCAAACAAACTTTGGAAAAACACACGACTGTGCTTGGAGAATGGTATCACAGTTTTTAAGAAATGTGCACTGTATAGCTAGATAGCAAAGCAGCCTCTGTTTAAACCCCAATCTAACACTTTGTTGTAAGCTGACAGTGGGAGAAAATGGTTATTTGAATATGGTTTGATGGGCCAGTTGCCATGACTTGCACCTGTAATCCCAGCACTTTGGGAGGCTGAGGCAGGAAGATCACTTGAGGCCAGGAGTTTGAGACATTGCAAAACCTCGTTGTCTTTACTAAAAATACAAAAATTAGGTGAGTGCTGTGGTACATGCCTGTAATCCCAGCTACTCTGGTAGCTGAGGCACGAGAATCCCTTGTACCTGGGAGGCAGAGGTCACAGTGAGCCGTAATCATGCCACTGCCCTCCAGCCTGGGCAACAGAGCAAGACTCTGTCTGAAAAACAAAACAAAACATATACCTATACATACATACATACACACACACACATGCACGCGCACACACACACGCACGCACACACACATATATATGTATGTGGTTTGATGGGTTACTTGATAACTGCCAATTTAGTCTTGAGATGAGGAACAAAACTGAAATATGAAAGATGATTGGTCTGATAAACTGTGTGACTGCTTCTGGTCCACTGATTGTGAACATTAGTGATGTGTGTTCATTGCTGGGTTGAGGTAAATATGAGTTGGTGCACTACCCCTTATTTCTCTCTTTCTTTGTCACAAAGGCCTTGAAATCTCCATGATAGAGATGACAGAGCTATAAGAAGAAAGCAGCCCAAATCCCTGAGTCACAGATGTTTGAAGAAGAGCTTCCCAGGAGAGGTACCAGACCCACATCAGACTTCATATGATTATAAAATGAACTTCTATCATGTTGAATCTCTGAACTTCGGGTTGTTTTGCAGGACTGCCTACCTTATAGTGACAAGTAGAGGAAGGTACAGGCATGCAAATTTCATTTTAAAATTAGTCAATGGAGATTGTCAATGGAAAATAAAGATTGTCAATGGAAAATAAAGATTTCAGATTTCTTACAGCTTAAAAAGAGGAAAAATAGGTCTTTTGTCTTCCCCAACCCCTGCTTATGTGAAGCATTGTAGTCTAAGAGCTGGCATTTTAGAGAGATGAAAAAGCTGAGTTTGCTTCAAAACGTATATATGACCAGACTGTAAATTCACATGCAATGTAGTCTGCTTTGGGAGTTAAACATATTATTTAAACAAACCATTACAACTTGACTTATTATACCTCAACTTGATTATAAAACAAACATTAAAGTGAAATCTAAGGTAAGTCTTTTTTTATTTCCAGCTCCAAAGCCATTTCCATTTCTTAGTTATCTTTGAATCCTCAGCCCCAAGCGCAGTGCCTGATACACAGCAGGTATCCACAATCTTTGGATGACTGAACGAAAAGGAAAGTTTACACTTAATAACCTTTAATCTTACTAGTGATTTAATTTCTCAGAGTTAATTTGAACACTAGATGGAGAAATTCTAAAAAATATATATATTTTTCGGAAAGGCAAGCATCCTCTTGGTCTGAGAGGTTTCGTGACAAGTTAATTTTATGTTAAATCAGTATGAATGGATGGATGATAAACTTTGGAAAGTCATACTTAGAAATATATTGAAAACAGATAAATGAATGTGTCCCCAGATGAAAAATAATAACTACATAAATAAAATTTGAAATAACCACTTGATAACAAAGAGAACTTCAGTGTCAATACTTTAAATTCCATGCCATGGTTAATTATATTCCTGAAATCTATGAACAAAAGGGCAAAATTGAAGAAAACAAAAGAATATAGTTTAAGATGAAATTCATGAACAAGAACCTCAAAAATACAATAGGCAACAATTTGCTGCATTTCAACATTTAAGAGGCTTCAACATCCATATTTTTCTCCGATGTGCCATTACATGAACTTATAATCCTTGAAAAATTGTTATTATTTTTGTTGCTAAAACTGCTTGTAATAGGAATAAAAGATATGTTTAGTAATATGCTCAGATGATTGCATTTGAACAAATACTATGGTAATAATTCTTATATTTGGAAATGCTAGAATCTGAATTACACATAAAGTTAGTGGCATCTCTTTTTTGAAGCCTTAGATTTTATTTTACTTTTTGTTTTAAGACCAAGTAAAAACCCAACTTTCAGCTAATGGAATTCTAGGTCTAGTTGGTAGAACGAGATCCAGATGGAGCTCAAAACACCTGCTGAATAGTATCTATAAAATATCAGCTTGATATCATCACCAAGAATTCTGCAAGCTGAATTGCACTGGAATCTTAAGGACTTGCACAGAGTGTAGTTTTACATAACTCAGAAGAACAGATTATTAACTACTAGACTATGAAGACTCTTTCTTTGGCTTTTAAGGAAAGTCACTGAGTTAATGCTGAATATATTCCTAAAAAATGTACTTATGAAATTAATAGAGTTGACTGAAGATTTGAATAATATTAGGCTACAGTAACCTCAAACTTGATTACTCTTATACATGGTAAAACAATCCAGAAATCCTGGGGATAGGCTGTTCATTATGGCTGAATGGAGGTTGCCCAAGCCCTGGCATTCTTTTATAGTTTCAAGGGAGAGCAAAAGTCTGAAGTGGGTAAGGACGGGGCCATATTTAATAATTTAAACTTATCATCATGGAACAATTCATACCTGTTACATACAAGTTAAATAACCTTCATGCTGTGTTGCAAACTGCTCTTCCTGCTATACTTCAAACAAATAGAATCATTCTACAAAATAAAATTACCAAAATGGGTATATACTTCATAAAACTGTTCAAGGGAGAAGCAAACCTTTGGTGAAGAGTGTGATATAATCACCAATGGCTTTAAGATTGCCATTGGGAGGATTTTAAAATGGAGATGGACCGGGTGCTGCGGCTCACACCTCAACACTTCGGGAGGCTGAGGTGGGGGCATCACTTGAGATCAGAGGTTTGAGACCAGCCTGGCCAACATGGTAAAACACTGTATCTTCTAAAAATATAAAAAATTAGCTAGGCATGGTGGCACATGCTTGTAATCCCAGCTACTCAAGAGGCTGAGGCAGGAGAATTGCTTGAATTCAGAAGCTGGAGGTTGCAGTGAGCCGAGATCGTGCTACTGCACTCCAGCCTGGGTGACAGAGTGAGACTCTGACTCAAAAAACATTAATCAATTAAAATAAAATGGAGGTGAAAGATGGAAATGATGGTGAGGTGTCCAAGTTCCAGTATGTGTGGATCTGATGGCTTTTGAAAGTATCAACTGTAGGGATTCTCTTATATTCTTTCAGTAACCTAACAGTGTTGATGAAAAACAACACTGAAACCTTCATGGAAGATGGTGCCT
Organism: Rhinopithecus roxellana; assembly: GCF_007565055.1. NCBI lineage: Eukaryota > Metazoa > Chordata > Mammalia > Primates > Cercopithecidae > Rhinopithecus > Rhinopithecus roxellana. Next base: position 115,985,207 of record NC_044561.1, read on the forward strand.
CTGATTCTGGAGGGATACGATGAGGAGAGAGAGCACATAGCCACAGTTGAGGTCTCCAAGTCTATCATGCGTCAGCTTTACCAAGAGGGTTTCCTAAGATTCAGATTGCTGGATCCCACCCCAGAGTTTCTGATTCCATAGGCTGAAGGAGGGACCTAATAATTTGCATTTTCAACAAGTTCTCAGGTTATTCTGACACTGCTGGTCAGGGAACTATGTTTTGAGAACTACTGGTCTAGGTGTTTCACTTAGAAGTCAGAATGGTTCACCCCTGTGTCCTCTCACTGAGCTGAAAGTCCAAAGTCCTAACCATTGCCAGCAAGGATCTATGTGATCTAGGCCTTAACCATCTTCCTGACATCATCTCCTGCCCATCTCGTTGTTGCTAGCACCACTCAAGGCTCATTGTCCTCCTTACTGATCCTTAAATAAGCCAAGCTTGTTCCCCTCTCACATCCTTTGCAATTGCTGCTTGCTCCCTCAACCCAGAATGCTCTTCCTGCAGATCTTCCAAGGGCATGCTATCTCACTTCATTCAGTTCTTTGTCCAGAGAAGCTTTCCACAACCATCCTACTTAACATCGCTCCTCTCCACAGTTCCCCTTTCATTACTGTCTATCCCCTTCCCTGAAAAGTTGTCAGATCATTTTCACCTGAAAAATAGTATTTATTTACTGATTGTCTGCTCCTATAAGAACAGGGACTTGGTGTGATTCACTGCTGAGTTCCTAGCGCATAAAAAAGTATCCGACACACAGTAGGCATTCAATACAAATTTCTTAAAGAAAATGATGAATAATTGATTGAATAAATAATTTTAAGAAAGAGCAACTGCAAATAAGCCAGCCTCCAAACTGACAAAGTTAAGGGGGTAAAGGTCTAAGGTTTTAAAATCAAACTTGCATCTATGAAAACACTCTATAAATAAGAACGTACACCATATGAGAGATGTTCTATTATACATAAAGAAGACTGAATTGTATCTACTCACAAGAGTCAATTGTGCACATCTCTTCCCAACCCCATATTCAGTAACTTTACACTGATACGTAGAAATCAGTCACAGTGGGAATATTTACACCCAGGAAATTGGCAAACATTACAATTCAAGGCTTATTTTTATCAGCACACTACTGATTCTATCCATAAACACATTCCATTACTCAGTTTGACAGCCTCACCCATGGACCGGTCACCCAGACCAGGGTTGAGACAGGTTTGTTGCCAATTAAAGGAAGGAAAATGGGACATCTCAGTACAATATATCGGGATAGACCGGGAAGCTTATCTAAATCTTATTTCAGGATGTACATTTAGTGGGGATGAACATCTACTCTGCCCCGCCTGAGCAGTCGAAACATAAAACAGGTGGATGTGGGGATATGTGCTTTTGAAGATACCCACCCTTCCCTCCTGCTCTACATGTATTATGGGGAAACTGATCCTATTCCTGAGTCTACGGATAGAATATATGACTGATATTAGTCAAATCTAAAGTCGGGCCCAACAATGGATTTTCAGTTACACAAGTCCATAAAATCTCCCTCTGTCTTACTTATGACTAAATGAATCCTGACTATACTGTGCTTTTTTTAAAGCGGGATATAAAATAGTACAAACCCAAGTTTGAGCACAAGTAAATCAAATACATACTCAAGGCACAAGTGGCAGAATGGAATAAACACCGCACCAGTAACATTTATTTTTTTTGTTAGTAGTTATATGAATCTATTCTTTGTCTAAACATTTTTGCTTAAATTTTAGTCACATTGTTTTTGCAACTTAAAAAATCCATAAAATATAGGTTGAATTTAAATTTTCTTCTCTGTTTATAAACTGTTTTCCCACACATTAGAAAGATGTCTAAGATAAACCCATGAATCGATGGAGAATTAAAATGGCAGAGCCAATTTAAATATCACATATTTAAACAAAGACCAGAAAAAAAAATCTCTTGCAACAGAGATTGCTATAGCACATTAATTATAAGGTTTCAGATAGATGTTTGTAACTCAAACATAAATTTTAAAGAACCTTCCCATTTGTTTCTTTTAGAGATTAATGTCTCTAAAAGAAGGACAAGTTGACCTTTAAATCTGAACCAGCTCAGAAAAAGGCCCAAATGCACACTTGACCTCTTCTACAAGGAGCCTGTTTTAGTCACAATATAATTTCACCCTCTCACAGGTGCTCTGTAGCAGCCTGACAGTGGCATTTACATTTCTTTTAACAAGCCAAGAAATAATAGAACAAGGAAGACTGGTAGTCACTGGCTTTAATTGTAAGTCTGGGCCTCTGTTTTGTCTTACCACCCATTTTGGCTGAGGAATGCACTGCCTGTTCCCTGTTTTCCTTGTGGTAAAGCAAGAAACTTGAATTTGAAACCAGAGCCCTGAGTCTCCTATGCCCTGGCCATCTACTGCCTTTGCATGCAGCCTCTGTTCTGGCCTTCAATCCACTCTCTCAGCAATTCCCAGAGCATTCCTTGGGTCTCAACTCTAAGGAAGCATCTTCATTTCGTGAATCACTTTGTAGGGGACACAGGAGGGTACATTCCCCTAGCACAGCCTTTCACTAAAAAGCATTTCACTAAAAAGTGCCCAGAGAACTTTCCCTAAAGTCTCCTCCTTAGCCCACAGTCTTCTGGGCTTTCCGAGCTTTCCCACTTTTTCTCTTCTTGATGTCCCTGTCTCCTTCTATTACTCCTAAATTTCAGGACACTAGGAGACACAAATCAATCAAAAGATTTCACATGCTCTTTTAGGTATTATAATTCAGTGTTCACAAATAGACATTAATTAGATACCTCTCTTCTACCTTCCTGGCTATCTTACTCCATTCTTTCCAGGCACTTAACCTGTCCTTTTAGTCTGGCCATGACCCGTGAGCATTTCAAATTGCCTACCCTGCTTCTGCTTTACAAAATAACCAGAAAATCCCTTTCCCCACAACCCCAATGAAGCTGGGAATTCTAACCTGCCATCTGTCAGCAGCTATGGACCTGTATGATATCTCCTTTTGACAGCCAAACATCATAAAAGTGTTGTCTGCATAGACTGAGTCCATTCTTTACCTGCTACAATCTGGTTTCTGCCCATACCACATCTCTGTACCTGCCCTCACCAAGTCTGACAAGTTCTTAATCAAATGGGCATGTTGCACCTTGTGTTACTTGAACCAACATGAAGTGTAAATCTCACACATTAGAATATTAGAGATTTCATAAGCACCAGTAAAATTTATTTTTTTGTTGGTAGTTATATGAATCTATTCTTTGTCTATACATTTTTGCTTAAATTTTAGTCACATTGTTTTGTATAAAGAGTATAATATTAGTCACCATTCACTGGGAACTTCATTCACTGGGCACTAATCTTTAAGTATAGAGACTTCTTTAAAAAAATTTTTTTTTTTTTTTTGTTTGGAGACAGAGTCTTGCTTTGTCACCCAGGTTGGATGGAAGTGGCATGATCTTGGCTCACTGCAACCTTTGGGTTTAAGTGATTCTCATGCCTCAGCTTCCTGAGTAGCTGGGATTAGAGGTGTGCACCACCAAGCTCAGCTAATTTTTGTATTTTTAGCAGAGAGAGGTTTTCACCATGTTGGCCAGGCCGGTCTCGAGCTCCTGACCTCAAGTGATCCACCTGCCTCAGCCTCCCAAAGTGCTGGGATTACCTGCCATGCCACCCAATCAGAATCTTCTTTAATCAACACAAGTATTGAAAATAAGCATTGGGAAAAAAATGTCTAGAGATGTTTGAAATTAATGGGAGACTTAAATCAACACTGATTTGTTAAATCAACATTGAGCATCACCATTCAGCTTCCCTGGGCTGCCTCTGTGTCAGTCAGATTTTGCTTTCTAGCTGGAAACCACTCTTACTCCATCTGGGAATTTGAAATGTGGATTGTTCCTGGGGCCACACCATTAATGACAACACAAACACATGTTTTTACACGATTTTAATCATTGTGTATGTTCAGTGGTGTCTCCTGGCTTATTTACTTAGCATTATATCCCAAGCATTTTTAAGGTTGCCCAATAGCATCTATAATTACCATTTTAATTGCTGCATAATATTCCACTAAGTGGATGCTTGTGATTTACTAAACCATTACCATAGTGTTGGGAATTTAGGTTGCTTCCAATTTTTGCTACCATAAATTGCCCTGCATATAGCATTTTCCGAGGTTTGAATTAATTCTTTATGATAATTTCTCCAGCACTGATTGCTGGTTTAAAGAGTATGAGTCATTTTTAAGACCTTTCATACACATTTCCTATTCCTTCCAAAAGGACTGTGCCAATCTGTCACTAGCAATGTGTGAGAGGCCTTCCTAAGGTAACTGCATGAACTGATGAAGTGTGCTCTGAGAACAGCATGGAACCCTGGATGAATAAGCAGCACTGCGAGCTGAAGAGTATAGGAGATATATATATATATATATATATATATATATATATATATATAGTTGTTGTTGTTGCTGTTTGTTGGTTTTGTTTTGTTTTTAGTTGGAGTCTTGCTCTATCGCCCAGGCTGGAGTGCAGTGGCGCGATCTCGGCTCACCGCAAACTCCGCCTCCCGGGTTCACGCCATTCTCCTGCCTCAGCCTCCGGACTAGCTGGGACTACAGGTGCCCGCCACCGCGCCCGGCTAATTTTTTTGTATTTTTAGTAGAGACGGGGTTTCACCATGTTAGCCAGGATGGTCTCGATCTCCTGACCTCGTGATCCGCCCACCTCAGCCTCCCAAAGTGCTGGGATTACAGGCATGAGCCTCCGCGCCTGGCCGAGTATAAGATATATTGAAGAATTATAGGTCTGCAAGAATTGTCTTTGATGGGGGCTTTATACATTCTGTCTCCTCGCTCCCTCACCTGAAAATCATTTACAGAGTCATTAATGAGGGTCTCTGTTGTAGGTCAGGCATCAGCTTCTCTTCAAACCAAAGCCTAGAGACTTCGGAAAAGTCCCTCTAAGTCTGTGATCCACACAAACACTGGTAGTATACTTTGCCATCAGTGGAAGCCAGATAAAGGCTGAATGTAATTCTTTCCAGTGGACACAGAGAACTTGCAAATGACTTGGATGAGCCATTTATGACTGATAGTCCCTTAAAAAGAATTTAAGCAGTTGGAATAAGCAGCCACAGAGACCAAGAGTGGTAAAGAGAGGCAAGGCAAAGGCTAGAGAGGCATGATATGATACCTCCATGCCCAGGCAAGACCTGGTGTCCACACAGGGAGCAATGCTTGGAGCCTGAAGTCCCAGTTTCCAGTCCCATCTCTGTCTTGACCATGCAGCCTCATACTGACTTCTAAGCCTCTTAGAATGCCCTCTTCCATGGGCACTCTAAGATACATGTCTCACAGGCTAGCATGGAGCTGAGAGGGGAGAGCATGGAGCTTGCTTTGGAAGATACAGGGATCCACAAGGTTATTAAATCCAACTTAGCAACCAGACTGTCTACACCAACAGTACACCTGTCCAAATAATATTGAACACGTCTGGAAAGTCAGCCTGGGGAGACAAGTGAGTGCCAAATGGTCTATGTTTCTGCAAGGCTGCCACTAAGAAGAGGACTCACACACTCCTGGAGACCCTTCATAGCAGAGTTAAGGTTACTGGGCCAAAGCTAGAGGGCCTTGGCTGTGGGCTCAGAATTAGAATTTCTGCCTGTTAATGATCATTCTTTCACATGACACTATATGAATAACTTCCAACTATTCCCACATTATTTTCCAACTGACTGAGAAAGCTCTGATCCTTACTAGTTGTGGGACCTTGAGAGAGTTATGGACCTCCCTGAGTCTCAGTGACTTGTTAAATGGAGATAAAAATGCCTACATTTGGAGTAAGATAGGGAATAGTAACAATCTTGATGGTGACAACAATAATAATAATGTGAATAATAATGTGAATTTATAGAGTTAATAAAATCTGCTGGCTCTGAGCTAAACTAAGGACTGTATGTACATTATCCCACCTAATCCTCGTAACAGCCTCCTGAGGCAGGAACATTAAACACCTGAGATCAATGAGGCACCCAGTGAGTGGTAACTAGTATTACACTCTTTAATACCAATAATTCCCAAGGAAGAATAACCTAATTAGTTAGTGGGAGAGCAGGATTGCTGAAATGAGTATTGCCTCTAGGATTAACCCTCCTGTGGGAGGTTGATGTAAAAAAACCAGAGTGATATTGACTGTGTTAATGACTACATTTAGTGCTTTCCTTGTATCTGTACTATTTGATTTGTAATTGGGTAGTTTCCTCCCACTTTGACTCTGGGCTTGGCCACATGACTTGTTTTGACCAGTGGGACAACAGCAAACTGTGGGCAAGTGGATGCTTGAAAAAAATGCTTGTGCGTTTCTGCTGCTTCTCTTGGATCCCTACTTCTTCCATGAGAAGACACCCCAAACCCAGGCTAGCTTATTGAATGTCAGACCAGGTGGACCAAAGGGGAGTCACCCAGCTGAAGCCACCTGAGACAATCCAGTTCCAGCTGACCTGCTAGTTAATACAAGATGCATGCTGAGTTTTGTTATGCAGCATTATTATGGCAATAGCTGACTGATGCAAGCAGTTCCATTACTTCACAGATACTATTTTCTTCACATATGCTGATAATACCTGGTGAGTAAGAATTTTGCCAACATTCTACGTGAATTGCACCATTTATTCCTTATACAAAAACCCATGAGGTACCTGGTATTATTACATATACCTCCACATTCATCATATGCCTCCACATTCAGCTATTTTTTTAAAAATTGAGACAAGGTTTTGCTATGTTGCCCATGCTGTTCTCAAACTCCTGGGCTCAAGTAATCCTCCCAACTTGGCCTCCTAAAGCACCGGGATCACAAGCATGAGCCACCATGCCCAGCTACCTTCACTTTCAAGATGAAAATATAAGGTGCAAAGAATTTAAATACCTTGCCCAAGCTTACACAGTTCGTAATGGGACAGGATTTGAAGCTGGGCAGCTCGGCTTCAGAGCCTCCACCATAACCATTATGCATTGCTTTGTGCACACTATAAGAGAGCTCCTCACACCAACCTGCTTTATAGGACTGGTTGCAACCCTCCCCCTGCCTGAGCATAATGCCTCCGTTATCAGCCAGGCCAGGCATCATGAATCAAGAGCCGGCTGCCTTCCTCTCTGAGCTTATGGCTCTTTCTCCTTCTTTGACAAGGTGCTCTGGGAAGAGAGAACACCATCAGGAAAGAAAGCCTTCTAGCAACACAAGATCCACAGATTTAAGGAGTGAAGTGCTCTTCATGATGCAGTGCTCTTAAAAACCAGGCTGTGTGATGGATCTGAAGAGACTCGCAGGAAACCAGGGGGGCCCTAACTGCACTCTTGCCACTTCTCAGTAAAGTCTCAAGAATCCCAATCTGCAACTGAGCCTTCAACAGGCTGAGCAGGTTTACATCCCTGTTCTCATCCAGGACTCATTGTCTCTGTCACCTGACCTTTGTGACAGCCTCCTCTTAGGGCCTGCAACCTCCAGACTCACCTTTTCTAATCCGCCTTACACTCCAAACCAGAGAATCTTCCCAAAACACGTCACTCTCTGCTTAAAGCTCTGCAACATGTCCCTGAGATGAAACACCTGGAAACAGCATTCAAGTCCCCTCCCAATTTATTGGTACAGCCTTCCAGGTCTTGGGCACTGACCTTCATGCTCCCAAGGCAGAGCACAGGGCTTTCCTTTGTCTGTGTTCATGCCCCTCTCTTATCAATATGCTCTTCATTAATAGGCTCTTACCTATGCAGCTTGTATTTGGGCACAGATAGAGGGGACAGGGGCTGTAGGCTGCAATGAAGAATAAGATGTCTTGCATGGAGGGTAAAGATCCTGGGTGTTCCTCCTCTCTGGTCACGAGCCCTCAAAGTCCAGGGACTCAGCAAAGTGGTCTTCAGTGTAACCCCAGAGTCTGGCCCCAGGAGCACTCAGGGACTTTCTAGAAGGTAGGCTGTGAGTAAGGAGCTCCAGATTCATACACATTAAGGTAAAGACCTGGGATAATGATCAGTAATTCATTTACATTGCCCTAATCACAGCACTTAGTCCTTAAGCAATGACTTATATTCATATGTACTGCACAGATTACTAAGTATGTGCTCTTCCATTTCTCACTGGAGCTACAGTAAAAGCCTTGCCATCATTCCCATTATACAGAGGAAGAAACTGAGACCTAGAGAAGTTTAGAACCTTGCTACATCTATCAGAAGTAAAAGCCAAGGCTCATGAAGTGGTTTCCTTATTTTCTTACCCCAAGTTAATAAGTCTGTAACTTCTCCTTCACAGTACAATTTGTCAAGCAGAGTCTAATGCATTATAGAATTTGGCTACAAATCCCTACGTCAGAAAAGTCCATATTTGGAGAACTACCGGTAAGTCAAGACAAGGGAGTGTGACAAAAGCTGACAAAACCCTACCCATAGCCCGGAGGTCACAGGCAGCCTGCTTTTTGAGTGTCCCTCCATGGAGGGGAAGGGGCACTCCCTGAGGGAATGTGCTCAATTCTGGATCATATGGAAGAGTTAGGAAGTTAACACTCCATGAGTGACCCTCATCCACCGTGGGGTGGGAATGGGTGGATAAATACCCTAACTTTCTAAGGTATATGTGTATCCAGCAGGGCCTCCAGTGGGGATGAACCATAGTTGGTCACAGTGGTAACCCACCCATTAACACATCCTTCATTGGTCTTTATTCCCTTCCCTGCGCCTTCAATGTGTTTTCAGGGATCACCTTCTAAGGAAATGACTTACACCCAAATCAGGATCTGTTTTTGAGGGAACCCAATATAAGATACGGAGAGATAGGTTTCCTATCAAGAAGGAAATATGGGCTGTAAAATACCACGGAGAGTCAGAGTAAGTACAGGCAGCTACAACAAAGATAGATCAGGTCACTGAGGTCTCTGGGAGTAGAGGAAAGCCACCTGGAAGAAAAAAGGACATGACTGCCACTAGCACCATATGTATGTTTCAGATGGGATGTGTATTTATGTGTGTGTGTGTTTGTGTGGGGAGGGGTGACAGAGAGAGAGAGGCAGAATAAATATCTTGGTCACTGGTTACAAGCCAACAAAACTGAAGTGATAAAACCCAGTGAGTTTTATAGAAATGTGCTGGAGATGCTTGAATTACTTTCTCAATAGGTCTATTTTGATAACTGAATGAAAAGAATCCATGTGAAGCACCTATCACTGTTCCTGGAATGTAGTGAACACACAAAAAGAATTGTTGATTATTGTAGGAGACACTGTAGTGTACCTCCTAGATTCTCCTTACCCAGCCACTATACCCATCCCCATTGCTGTGAGGTCAGGTGCCTAGGAATCACAGCATCCCACCCAGCCTTCCCCTGCTCCAGGCAATGCCCTCAACTGGTAGGTGTCACCTTGCCCAGAAACTACCATTCTTCTCCAGGGGGCCACAGTCAAGGGCAAACTGGCATAGGCTACGTAAGGCTGGCCCCTGGCAAAATATATGTGGAAGGGGCAACTCTACAGTGTGCTTTATGGATCATGGACCAAATCCAGCTCTCCATTTGCTTTTGTAAATTGTTAATGGAACACAGCCACCCCATTCCTTTTTGAATTGTCCATGGCTGCTTTCCTGCTACAACAGAAGTTGAGTTATTGCAACAGAGGTTGTCTGGGCCACAAGATCTAAAGTATTCACTCTGGCCCTTGATGGAAGAAACTTGTCCACCCTGCCTTAGAGCTGCACTTGCAATCTGGTAGCCACTGGACATATGTGGATATTTCAATTTAAATTCATTAAAATTAAATGAAATTAATATTTCAGTTCTTCAACTCCAAAAAATACATTTTGAGTACTCAGTAGCCATGAGTCGCTGGTGACTCTCCTGTCAGCCCAGATACAGAACACTGCCATCTTCACACAGGAAGTTCTGTTGGATGGTGCTGCTCTACAGGCTTCAGCTTGTGGATAAAACTAAGAGGATACTTAACCTGACCACATTCTGACTCACCCCTTATACATCCTTGCCTCTTCGACAGGTTCCTCCCTCAATAAATCACATGTACCTGTTCTCCTATCTCAGGACTCTATTTCTAGAGATCTCAACCTATGACAGTGGTATCTTATTTTATTTTATTTTTTTAGTGGAGTCTTGCTCTGTCGCCCAGGCTGGAGTGCAGTGGTGTGAACGTGGTTCACTGCAGCCTTGATCTCCTGGGCTCGAGCAATCCTTCCACCTCAGCCTCCTGAGTAGCTGGGACTACAGGGTGTGTCAACATGCCCAGCGACTTTTTAAAAATTATTTTGTAGAGATGGGGTCTCACTATGTTGCTAGGGCTGGTTTCCAACTCCTGGACTCAAGTGACCCCTCCTACCTTGGCCTCCAAAGCATTAGGATTACAGATGGGAACCACCATGCCCAGCCTCCAATGACTAAGATAGTTATGATATGCTTGTATTGCATCCACAGGTTCATATCTTTGCTGTTCTTGTGATGAGAGTGTGGGCTACTAAGACACAGGGGAGGATACCAGGTTCACCTCTAAACCTCCAGTCTCCACTACAGCGTCTGTCGCAGAGCAGCATTCAGTAAATAAGAAGTACATAAATAAATAAATAGCCCCCTCACATGCTGTGCCCCTGGTGTCCTGTCAACAGCCCAGAGCTCCTCTTGATCCATCCCCACTGCACATTTCAGGTTCAATTTCTCTTTACCATTCACCTTACCTGGAAGTCCAGCTGTGACAGCTAATAGATGAAACCATCCAATTTGCGAGTTCCCCTGAGTTTCTGCTGTAAAATCAGCCAGATCTCCAGGAAGCTCCACACGTAGGTCTCCACACTCAGCCCTATGACCTCACCTCTGCAGACCCTGCACTTGAGCATTCCACCCTCAGTGCTTGTAAAAGGCAGGCATAGGAGACACAAGGCTGGAGGATGTGTCTGCATCTTCAGAAACTCCCTAACAGGGACACTGTGATACCGGCTGACGCTCATTAAACTGAGGCTCTAGTGGCCCGTTCCTCTCAGATTTCAGAACTAAAAGGAAAGTCTGGCTATCTTGACTTCTTCTTTCATCATAAGATGCTGCAAGTCAAATCTATAGCAGTCAGGGTTAAGAGAAGGCATTAACTAATAACAAAGGCAGGAGTTTCTTCTCTGAGGTAAGCTTTGCTGGAAATTTCTGGTCCCTACTCAAGATAGTAACCCAGAACACTTTGGTGACAGCAGCTTAGAAATGGCCCTGAAGTCAGGTGTGGTGGCTCATGCCTGTAATTCCAACACTTTGGGAGGCCGAGGCTGGTGGATCACAAGGTCAGGAGATGGAGACCATCCTGGCTAACACAGTGAAATCCCGTCTCTACTAAAAATACAAAAAAATTAGCCAGGCATGGTGGCAGGCACCTGTAGTCCCAGCTACTCGGGAGGCTGAGGCAGGAGAATGGTGTGAACCTGGGAGGCGGAGCCTGCAGTGAGCTGAGATCGTGCCACTGCACTCCAGCCTGGATGACAGAGTGAGACTCCATCTCCAAAACAAAAGAAAAAAGAAAAAAGAAAAAGAAATGACCCTGAAGTGGATCTTTCCTCAGACTTTAGGCGAAAACACTTTCCCCTGATCCTCTGGGGAAACAGTTCCCCTAAGGTTATCTGGGGTTTTTACAAAGCTCTTCCAAAGCCCCTGGGCCTTGGGGCATGCTGTTTAATTTACTGGGTTATTGGCTGCCATACTGAAGACAAATGCATCCAAGGAAAAAATGGCTCAAGAGGAATAGAGACACTTCCACCACTTCAGTTAGGGGGTCCTTCATGAACATGCTTCATTAACAGAAGAAAGGGGTGTTGGGGTGCTTTGTCCTTACTCGACATCCCCCTCTCAACTCTCCAAGACTTCTTCTGTCTTCCCAGCAAACCAAGCCTGGCAGAGAGAGAAGCCATCACAGGAACACAGTTGGCCTCAGCAGCCTGATGCTCTCAAGGAATGTGTTGAATCACTACACTGTTAGTCGGAAGGCAGCTGCTAAGGTTCAGAGGAGAAACAGCAGGTTCTATCATTAAGTGAGAACCTGCCCACATGAAGAGTTGCCCTAGGCCCCTGAGTGTGACTATAACACAGCCCAAGAAGGCCACTGCAGCCTCAATCCCATACCTGTGCTAAGGCCCTTGCATGTCTAGTGTCACTGTATTGTTCGACTCCAAGGTGTACCATTCATGTGGAAGGCTATGTAAATGATGCTTCTTGGAGTGAGGCCAGGCCACAGCCCTGCAGGTGGGCACATGCTGTATCGGTTTGCTCTCATGTTACTGGTAAAGGACATACCTGAGAGTGGGTAATTTGTAAAGTAAAGAGGTTTAACGGACTCACAGTTCCACATGGCTGGGGAGGCCTCACAATTATGTTAGAAGGCAAGGAGGAGCAAGTTACGTCTTACATGGATGGCGACAGGCAAAGAGAGCGAGTTTGTGCAAAGAAATTCCTCTGTATAAAACCATCAGATCTTGTGAGACTTATTCACTATCACGAGAACAACAGGGAAAGACCTGTCCCCATGATTCAATTACCTCCCACTGGATCCCTCCCATGGCATGTGGGAATTGTGGGAGCTACAATTCAAGATGAGATTTGGTTGGGGACACAGCCAAACCATATCACATGCCTTGCTGGCCATGCAGAACACTCATCTCTCTCTTTGCTCACCTATAACTGGGGCAGTCTGATTTCAGAATCATACACTTTGTGTTCTCACCACATCCTATAAACCAAGTTCATGGAGGCAGACATTGACATGGTGAAACTCCATCTCTATAAACGTACCCACAGATTCCTCACAGAGAAAAAGATATGAATGCTGGCTAAAGTAATAACTCCTTCATCTCTGGGGAATATGGGAAGGTCCTGAAAGAGCCCCTAAGTTATGCTTAATTTACTGAAAAAAGTGTTTGCTGGTTGAGAGCAGACATATCCTCTCTCAACTTCTCTCTCATGTTTGGAGAGACAATCCAGGTGCAGTTAACATGAGAACCTCTTCGCATTTGCATAGCACTCAAGCATCTGTAGCACAGAGCCAATCAGAGCCTTGCCTCAGCTCCTGGATGCAGGCAAGGCTTACCTGTGTCAGGTCTACGTTATCCAGGCAAGTGGAAGCCAAGGAGGGCAGTAAGAGCCTGCTCCAACTGTGGTCCCCTTATAAAGAGCTCTCCACCCTCCACCACTCTGCTTTATATCTCACTGGCTAACACTTGGTCACATGACCACACTCAGCTGCAAGAGGGGCATAATCTTTTAGTGCTCACATCATTGCCAGAAAAAAATAATCTCATCTCAGGAAGAAGGTGCAAACAGATATTGGTTAGCAGTCGCTTCCACTTGGCTCATTTTATACAGGTGATGAAGCACAGAAGGATTAAGAAACTTGACCAAGTAAACAGCAGAACCAGGAGTTGAAATCCAGGTTTTCCCAACCAACCTCCAATACCCTGTCCACTGCTTCCTTAACTGACTTTCTGCACCACTGAGGTTTTTGCACAAATCACTGCCAGATGCCATTAACAAGGCAGTATCCTCCCTCCCTCAACCAATCTCACACACATACACATGCCCTCCTCCATCTCCCTGGGCTCATCAGGATCACCTCAGTTTCTAAAATAAATCTGTCACCTCCATCAATCATGAAAAACAATTGGTCAATCAGCTGCAGTGGAGGAGTCCTTGTCAAATCACAGATTGGACTAAACTGGAACTGACCAGTAGATTCATTTCAACCATCACCTTGACAGTTCCAGGTAGACACAGTCACAGAGGCCAGGGTTGTTGAAAGACTCAGCATGCACAAGAAAAGTGTTTTTATTCTCTGCTGCTTGCGCTTCTGTCTTGGCTCCGCAGGGACAATAAAGCAGAGGTCATCTCCTAAGCTGCTCTGAGATCTCTGAGAATACTTCTGCAAAGATAAGGCAGAAGAGAAAAACCAATTTCCTTCCTATGTTTTTAGCTTCTCAGGAAAACAACTACAGTAGAGAAAATATTCATCTCTGCCACTGTGGCAAAGAATGACAAGGGCCAGGCAAATGCAATTGGGTCTTATGCGTTCACAGTGAGAAAAGAACACAATTAAGAAACTCCAGTGATGCTTGAATTCTTGAGGAAGTGCATAGACCTCTGTTTCTCTGGCGAAGCTCTCCAGAGACGCCCCCCAAAGAAACTAAAGGCTACTTTATTCACTCACTTTTCAAATGGGTGAGTGAATAAAGTAGCCTTTAGTTTCTTTTACACGTGTAACTAAATGGATCTTATATCTGAATGGTGTCAGATTATAAAGGGTTCTATAAGCAAAAAGCATTTTGATAAAGGAAAATGGATTTGTTATATGTTATTGTGAGAGAATAAGATAAATGCCTTTACAGATGGAAAGTCTAAAAGTGATGGTATTGAATGTGACAACGGACATATATTAAACTAGATCAAATAGGAATTAACGAACATGGCCAAACCCCTATTACTTGTCAAAGTCAGATATAAGAAAATATAGGCATACCCTATTGATCTCAAATGTCAGAATCAATGAACATTTGTTTAACTTCTACTTGCCAACAACTGCTGTAGACATTTTCTCAAATGGTTTCCATTTAGTGACTGTTTCAAATCTATGAGCTAGTCATATTTTGTTCCCATTTTACAGATGAGAAAGCTGAGGCTCAATGAGATTAAGCAACAGTCATTAAGGGACAGAGGAAGGGGCAGGTCTGGAATCCACTTGCTGTGATTACAAGCCCAGTGATGTTTCTGTGCCTTGAGCAGTAGCCTTTTCCAGAACATTACTGATGATATTCAAGACAGGTTGTATTGCTGAGCAGAGATGCTGGAAGTTTCATCGAGGTTCAGAGTTTGGGTGTGCCAGTCATTAGCTCTGTGACCATGGACAAGTGACTTCCTTCTCCAAGCTTCTCCCTCATCCTTAAAAATGGGATAATGTGGCCAAGTGTGGTGGCTCATGCCTGTAATCCCAGCACTTTGGGAGGCTGAGGTGGGTGGATCACCTGAGGTCAGGAGTTCAAGACCAGCCTGGCCAAAATGGTAAAATCCCATCTTTATTAAAACTCAAAAGACTAGCTGGGCTTGGTGGTATATGCCTGCAATCCCAGCTACTCACTCAGGAGGCTGAGGCATGAGAATTGTTTGAACCCGGGAGGTGGAGCTTGCAGCAAGCCGAGATGGTGCCACTGCACTCCAGCCTGGGCAACAGAGCAAGACTCCACCTCAAAAAAAAGGAAAATGGATGATACTATATCTTCAGTTGCTATTAAGAAGTAGAGAATGTAGGTAAAATGCCTGCCACATATTGTTTCCATTCTATTCAAATGACAAAATATGGTCTATTAAACATTCGTTATGAAATCAGGATACTTGGAGAGACTCCTTTAAGGGGAATTATCTGCTCTGAATCCACGTTGCCATTTGCATGTTTAGACCATGTAGCCTTTCATTTGTTTAACAGAACCTCTCTGAGTACTTACTTGCTCAGTGCTGGACCATGCTGGGCACTAAGGTACCACAGCTTAGAAGACACTGTGGTCACTGCCCTGAGGAATGTGCTGAGGGATGATGCAAAGAGCAGGTGTCATCAGTGACTCTCCAGCCTGCATCTGGTGATGATCGTTGTGGCTCTCTGGATTCCTTCTGTCACTGGTTGCTGATTTCCTGTTTCACCTGCTATGGTGCCTCTGATAGCAGGCCAAATCAAGGACTTGGTGGTTGCCAAGGGTGAGTCCCTGCCTTTGTGTCACCTCGCCTATCTTTGTGCCACATCACTTAGTGCAGATTTCCTGAACAGTGTGCCCTTCAGTTCATATGAGGTACATGTGGTAGAATTATCAGAATGGATCTGGCAACACTCACACCTAACCCTAAGGACCTCACAAAAGGCAAATTTCCCAGCATTCTCTTTCTCCATCATAACTTTCTAGGACTGACCAGTGCTCTCTCAGTTAACAGCAGTGACAGCCTACATCATGTGTGAAGTCCTGTGCTCTGTACTGGAAACCCAGCAGATAAATAAGACTAACAGACTGATATGGTTTGGCTATCTCCCCACCCAATCTCATCTTGAATTGCAGTTCCCATAATACCCACATGTCATGGGAGGGACCCAGTGGGAGATTACTGGGTGAACCATGGGGGTGGTTACCCCATGCTGCTGTTCTCATGGTAGTGAGTTATCATGAAATCTGATGGTTTTATAAGCGGCTTTTCCCCCACTTGCTCTGCACTTCTCCTTGCTGCCACCATATGAAGAAGGACATGTTTGCTTCCTCTTCCATGCTTGTAAGTTTCCTAAGGCCTCCTCAGTCCTGCAAAACTGTGAGTCAATTCAACCTTTTTTCATCAATTACCTAGTCTCGGGTATGTCTTTATTAGCAGCATGAGAACAGACTAATACACACACCCTCAGTCTTGTGTGGCTTACAGCCTATCAAGGACAACATCAAATATCACAGAATTGAGCGATAGTAAAAACAAAAAGGTAGATGATCTTGCAATCATCAGGTGCAAATTCATGGCAGCAGGCAGCTAAGGGATGGGAGGCTGGAGGTCAGGAGAAACCCACAGATGTGTCTGATGTTCATAGGCCAGTCTAATTGTGGAATTCTCCCTCACAGTGTATTCAGATGCACCTGCATTCTACCTTTGAGAGTAATTGTAATATTTTTGTCATAAAATCATTTGAAACTATTTAAAAAATAGTTTTATTTTCAACATCATTTGGTTTCCAAGAACTTAATAATTTATCACTGCCTGTGGTTTCTCTAATCACTTTGTTCCTTTGGGAATTATTGATCTGTAAGGAAAACTAGCCCATAGTTTATTTGTTAAGTGTAATGAAATTTTTTGAACAGTAAATTTGACAATATCTATAAAGGCATGTAGACACACATGTCATAGGTAATGAATTATTGTTAGCTTCAATTATTAGTTTTCTTTTCACATTTTTGAGTCAACATATTGCTTTTCCAGGCCTTAATACATTTCCATAAGCCCTGAAATCTCCTGACCACAGAGTAAAATAAGGAAAATGGGCCCAGAAAGGGAGCAGGACAGGACAGGGAGACTGGAGAAGCTCTTGCAGGGCTTCAAATGGCAGGGAAGGTAGTGACAACACTCTCAGGACGTTAGAGGCCATGGAAACTATGTAAAGTGAGGGAGAAATCAGGCTAGGTTTGTGCTGGGATGCTCACAGAGAATGAACAGCAGCAAGGACATGAAGTCTGTAATTAGCACCCAGGAGGAGAAGGCTGGTAGAAAGGTCCAAGAATGATGCAAGAAGACTCTCCCTAGCACAGTGCATACAAGGATGAAGAAAAAAACACTGTCCCAGACAGGCAGGCAACTTAGGGAGGACCTCTCAGAAAGCTGCACTGGAACAAGGAACTAGCAACTGGCCACGAACGAGAACATCCCACACCAGACATCCAGGGCTACTCTCCCCCTTGGAATCCACTCATTGAGGGCATAAAACTATTCAAGCGGAGGGTTACTTCACAGAGGGGTGGGGACAAGCGAAAGAATGTCTCTTTGCAGACTGCACTACGTCCAGCACATCCAGACAATACCAGCTTTGCTGGATCACTATTTTTCCTGTGTACCTATCATGTTCTGGGCACCATGAATGACTCTCTACATATCTGTTCATTAAAGCCTCACAAGATCCCACTGAGATGGGTACAGTTATTCCAAATGTATAGATAAGGAATTAGTCCACAGAAGTTTAGTAACTTGCTCAAGTTCACACAGCTGGTAAGTAGTGAGATGAGAGTTTAAATCTGGAAGGTCATACTCTCCTTGGAATATCCTGTGGCTTCCCAAAGTCCACTAACATCAGGGCAAGAATATCACTACTACTGACATTGAAGAGAAATGTATAGATTATATCTTATTGCATTAATGTTATACGCATTTGAATTCACTTTCCCATTTAGTCATCATGAGACCTTCTTCAGCAGGACAATCCAATGAATCCAATCATGTCATGGTGTATTTGATCCTAACAGATACCTCTTCTACCCTGAAAAGGTCCATTTCAATGGACCAAAAATGGAAAGGTATAGAAGCAGCAAAATGAAATCACATTTAAAAATACATCATCATCTACTGGAAAAGAAAAAAATAGTAGTAATCTGCCTTAGAAATTTGCCAGATCTCGGCTGGGTGCAGTGGCTCACGCCTGCAATCCCAGCACATTGGGAGGCCATGGCAGGTGGATCACTTGAGTTCAGAAGTTGGAAACCAGCCTGGCCAAACATGGTGAAACCCTGTCTCTATTAAAAATACAAAAACTAGTCAGGCATGGTAGCTCACCCCTCTAGTCTCAGCTATTTGGGAGGCTGAGGCAGGAGAATCACTTGAAACTGGGAGGCAAAGGTTGCAGTGAGTCGAGATTGCACCACCGCACTCCAGCCTGGGTGACAGAGCAAGACTCCATCTTTTTAAGAAAAAAAGAAAAAAGAAAATAAGAAATTGACCAGATCTCATATTTATACCTTGTTAATGGGTGTAAAATAAAACAGTGAGACTTCAATGAATAGTGGCAACAAAGACTCCTCAGGCCATGTCTGTGAATGGGAGAGAGTAAAATTGAAGAAAAAAGAAACAGATCTAAAGGATGAGGGAACATGCACAGTAGTATGGCTGATTGGGTGTGACGGCTAAGGATGGTGAGGGAAGGATTCCAGATGACTCTCAGGTTTCTGATCTGGGCAAACAGGATGGTGTTTACCAAATAGGAGTGGCTATTTACCAAACAGGAGTAGACCATTTTCAGCATCAACCTATAATGTTGAGGTAGGTAGAAAACAGGTAGGAAAAGTAGTTAGGCATAAAGACTTGAAGTTCAGAAGTGATGGGGATATATTCATGTCTTGTTGAAGTCATGAAACAGGTAAGACATCTAGGAAGAGTTTGTGTAATGAAGAGAGAATTGGGCAAAGGACACAACCCTAAGAAATACCATCAAGTGCAGAAATCAGAGATGAGAAACAGAGGACATATGATCCTTGAAGCAAGCTCTCAATGCACATGAGCTAGATAGGGTTTTATTTTAAAAACAAAGCTGACATGCAGTCCACAGGGAGGTAAAGGTAGAAAATCTCTCTACTGACCCTGGTAGGATGGGATTGTTCTTAGGTATGGAGGCATGGCCTTTTCTTCCTTAAGAGGAAGAAAACCTGAGGCAAGATAGGAAAGCCCTAAGGAAAATAGAGGGAAGGATGTGGGAGAGAAAATGTCAGGTGCTAAAAATTCAGAGCCTGCCTAAGCCAAGCCTAAAGGAAAGATAAGAGCCTGCAAATATTTGACATGTGTTAATGCCAGTAAGGGAGAGAATAGATTCCGCTCCAAATAGGGGGTTGAGACTTGTAAGTAGTGATAAGAAATAAAAGCCATTGATTATCAGCTCCAAACACCAAACTACTTGTTTGCAGAGTTATTGTCTCAGGAAAACAGAGAAGAATAAAGGCAGAATGTCAACTCATAATAGCTATAGATGGGCATGTCCAAATAAGTAAAGCTGCTCATCCACTGTTGAAGGCAGGGTGTAAATTGACCCAATTTCTGAAGAACTGTCTCAAAGTCTTGAAAATGCTCACCGACCCACCAATGACTGTTCCAGGAATTTATTCTAGGAAAAATATTACATATATGCACATATATTTGTATCTTTCAAGATGCTGATTATAGTTTTTTTTTTTTTTTTTTTTTTTTGAGATGGAGTCTCGCTCTATCGCCCAGGCTGGAGTGCAGTGGCCGGATCTCAGCCCACTGCAAACTCCACCTCCGGGATTTACGCCATTCTCCTGCCTCAGCCTCCCGAGTAGCTGGGACTACAGGCGCCCACCACCTCGCCCGGCTAGTTTTTTTGTATGTTTTAGTAGAGACGGGGTTTCACCGTGTTAGCCAGGATGGTCTCGATCTCCTGACCTCGTGATCCACCCGTCTCGGCCTCCCAAAGTGCTGGGATTACAGGCTTGAGCCACCGCGCCCGGCCTGATTATAGTTTTTTAAAATTAGGAAAAACATGTCTGGAAATCAAAGTTAGGATGAAATCAATTGTACATCCATATAACAGTATATTAAGACTATAATCAAAACAATGCCTCGCTCTCTCACCCCCTTGTCACCTATGATATGACACTCTGGGTTTTGCCTGCTTTTATTTTTTAATATCTGTTAATGCCAAGTCACCCATCACTCCAACACTGACAAATCCAAGTGATATGGTTTGGCCATGTCCCCACCCAAATATCATCTTGAATTGTAGTTCCCATAAGCCCCATGTGTCGAGGGTGGGACCAGGTGGAGGTAACTGAATCACGGGAGTGGTTGCCCCCATCCTGTTCTTGTGATGGTGAGTGATTTCTCATGAGATCTGATGGTTTTATAAGGGGCTTTTTCCCCTTTGCTAGGCACTTCTACTTCCTGCCACCATGTGAAAAAGGATGTATTTTACTTCCTGTTCCACCATTATTGTAGGTTTTCTGAGGCCTCCTAAGCCCTGTGGAACTGTGAGTCAATTAAACCTCTTTCCTTTATAAATTACCCACTCTCTGGCGGTTCTTTATAGTAGTGTGAGGACGGACTAATACATCAAGGGGACTCTTTGGAGCACAACTTACTCAATCCTTCAGAGTTGGCAACTTTCTCCATCCTCAGTCTTGCTGTTGACCTGAAGGCATCATATCTCACTTGTTTTCCTTCTGCTTTTAGTTGTTTGTTCATGGTCTTCTTTTCAGGCTCTGTCTTCACAACCCAATTTTATGGTGGTGGCATTCCCTGGGGTTGGCCTCTCTTATCTCTCTACATGCTTTATCTAAGTTGATGGCATTTATTAGTATGGCTTTGTGGGGGAAAAAATCTGTGCTTCAATGAAAAATTGCACTGTCTATAGCCCATGCTTCCTTGTTATCAGATTCTGATTCTATGGGAGCTGTTTCCCAACTCTGGAAATTGTAGATAACTGATAATAATGCAGAATAATTCTTGCCCATAGAAATGCAAATGGTTCCATGATCAGGAAAAGGGATAACCTTGCTCCCTCAAGGAAAAAAAGCTATTTTTGCTTCCATTTTCATATTCCTGAACTATACATATCTCTTACCTTTGAATTTTCCTCTGTACTGGCTGTAACACCTCACCAGTTTCCTCATCAATGAACTAAAGGCAATCATGTTCATTTTTACATCTCTGTGAGGGTCTTGGTTTTACCTTTTCTTGAAAGTTATCTTTTAACAGTTTTAAGTTATATCTAGAGCCAAAGAACCCAAATGTATGTCTCTATCACTGACCACTCCCTACCTTACTGACTTATACATATATCTAACTGATTCTTCTTATTGGAAGTAATGTTCTCTAAAGTTGCACTGAATTACTGAATATTGAACCCATGGCTCCTAGGAGAAATACAAAGTTAAGTTCCTGTGAGCCTCTGCTCACAATGTTTTTGTCAACTGATTAATACAGAACCTTGTTTATGTACAGAACCTTGTTTATGTACATAACCTTGTTCTGTGTGTTTCTGTTCAAAGACAGCTTACTTAACAGATTTTTGTCAATTCATTAACATTGAACTGACATTCAGCAGCCCTGTAACTCAGGCCTGAGCAAAGCTCATTTAATACACCTATTTTCTCTGCAAAGCACATCACAGCCTTCTTGTGCTTAGGAACATAGACAATACTTCAGCACTACATTTGGGGGCCACTTAAAGCAGCAAAATCACCAGCAGCACAAAAATGGGAAAAACATAACACTAAATAAACCATGAAAAGGATAGTCATTTACAGTAGGGGAGCTTAAACAAGAAAGCAGAGTGCCACCTCTGACTCCAGCTAGGAATATCTGCATTGGGCAACCCAAAGTTTTCACTGTTCTGTGCAGGTCTGTGAATGACTGGGAAAGAACCAAGAGTACTGATGTTGTTGTTATAAATAAATTTTAGTGAGTAAATTTGCAAATCTGCAAATAATGAAAACTGTATTTCTGTATCTATATTAAATGTAATGTATGTCTCCCCCATTAGTATTCAGGATCCATAAAAACTAAGACCATATCTATTCAATTCTATTATATATTATTCAATTTAATATTTGCATTTATTGAAGTAAAAAGATACTTGAGTACACAGAAAAAATATTCATTATACATTGTTTTAAAATGTATTACTCAACAACATTTACATATTAGCTCAATTTTGTCCAGGAGATATATCTGTCTGTATTAAGAAAAGTAAACCTTAATGGAAAGAACTGTCTTAAAATTTTGTACAGTCTCCGTGTGGTGGGGTTCATGTTTTGTTTTTACATCCTTTTTTAGTGTTTTTCTGTATCTTCCAAAATAAAATAATGAAAACTTTTTTTTCCATCATTGCTACAAAATGCCATTAAGATGTGAATACTTGCCTTAACGTTTCCACTATATACAGCAGAAGTTTGAACAGCTCGAGGCACCAGGAACTCTCTAACTTGCAAAAAAAAACATCTGGGTCAGCACCTCCAGCCTGCTCATATGACAGCTTTAATAGCTCATCCCCATAGGGCCTGGTGCTCTCCTAGGTAATATCTTTCATCTAATGTCTTTGGAATATGTGGACGGAATTAAATGTCATGCTCTTGGGATATTTTGTGTAACATATTACAGGCATCCCATTGCACACTCAGTCTGAACCCTAAACTCCCATAATACAGAATACTGTCACCTTGATAGCCACACCTAATTATGAATGTACATTCATCCACTCTTCAAACTACTAGATGCGCCAGCCAGACACAGAGGTCTGTCCTCAGGGAGTTAGAGTCCAATATATTCAAGAGAGTGGGATGGTCTTTCCCAGACTGTGGGAGGCCTTTAGATGTCTAAGCTGCCACGGCTTTGGTCAAATGCTTTGGGGTGGGTACAGGGAAAGTCAAATCCATGTACCAACTATAAAAGGCAATTAAGGGCTATGTTATTGACTTCTTCCTTCTAAGGGATATTCCTCTGGGCTCAATTTTATTGTGTTTAGTCCATATGCAGTCCTATATAAAATAGTCTGGGTCAAGTTTAAATGGATTCACTGCTTAACCTGCAAATTAAAAAAAAAAAATTCAATTAATCAGAGCTCTTGCCTCCTCCATCCCATCGCCACCACATTTCCCCCATGCTGTCTGGTTAATCCAAGATTCACAGCACATAGAAACCTTCTGCAGTGGACAGAGGCAGGAGCCAAGTGAGTCTGGTCAGGAGATGCTATTTCACAGCTATTACGAGATTTGAGATTTGGGGAAAATCGCTTTACTCCTCAGAGCGTCAGTGTCCCTATGTAAAATGACAGTGATCCTCTGAATTAAGTCGCAGGGTAATGTGAGGATCAATAGAAATCGTGCTTATAAAGGGCTCTGGGAAGATACTACTGTAAAGGCTATGCAAGAGCAGGTGGCGCTGGCCACGTGGAAGGGGCTGGAGGTTTCCTCCCAAAATAAGTTTCCCTAACAGGGTGTCTGCTCCACCATTATGTCTACAAGTTCAGAAGCTTTGTAAATATGGCACCCACTCTGATATGTTCTCTTACAGCTGTGAAGCTTCTTTGGGTCAGGCTCTAAGCTTCCATCCCTTCTCCCCGCCAAGAGACTCCCATCCCCTCCCTCCCCAGTCCATCATTTTTTGGGGTATTGTAAGCTTATTCCAGCAATGGTGCTGGAATAATAGGTTAAATATTGAAAAACAAGCTGAAACCTCACCTTATACCAAAGGGCAAAACAAACCCTCTATTAGTTAATGAGCTAAACATAAGACATGAAACCATTAAAAATGCCAACTTGATAACAGTTGTTATCACTGAGTGATGCTTTGTTGGATTCTTTTCGTTGTTGTGTGTGCATTTTTATGATTTTTCCAACTTCTCTCCAGTGCACATATTTGTCTTCGCAACATTCTTTCATGCATGCAACACCTATTTATTGCATCCCTCCAGGTGCCATCCATGATTCCAGGCACTAGTGACCAGAACAGACAAGGGAATGATCCCTGGGGAGTATATAGTCTAATGGAAAGGGCAAGTAATAAACAAATACACACACGGATAAGTAGATGACTATGAATTAGGATAAGTTTGGTAAACAGTGTTTTTCTTTCTGTTTTTTTGAGACAGAGTCTCACTCTGTCGCCCAGGTTGGAGGGCAGTGGCATGATGTCGGCTCACCGCAACCTCTGCCTCCTGGGTTCAAGCAATTCTCCTGCCTCAGCCTCCCGAGTAGCTGGGACTACAGGCGTGCACCACCACACCTGGCTAATTTTTGTATTTTTAGTAGAGATGGGGTTTCACCATATTGGCCAGGCTGGTCTAGAACTCCTGACCTTGTGATTCGCCTGCCTCGGCCTCCCAAAGTGCTGGGATTACAGGTATAAGCCACCGTGCCCAGCCTTAAACAATGTTTTAAAAGGTTAAAATGGAGAGAGAGGAAGAGGAAGCTAGATCAACAAGGTCCTTTGCGAAGTGACTTTTAAAGGGACGTGTAAAGGGCAGTGATGAGTTAACTGGTTCACACAAAACTTTGCTGTAAAATATTTATTTTATGCTGTAGAGTGACCAGTGAGACTAACTGGCATATGGAACATGATTACATGAGAATGAGGTCAGTGATTAAAAGGGAATAGACACAAGCAGAAAATATATATTTAACTGGAATATGAGATACATTTCCTATTTTCAAAAGGTTATTTCCAAATTTCAAAAATGTGCTACCTTTTTTTTTTTTTTCAAATATAAAGATGAAGAAGATAAAGAAGTAAAACAGCAGCCATCACCAGAGTAGTTATAGTGGCTGCACCCATTTTCAGCCCTAAGCCCAGGGAAACTCTTGGCCGGAAGAGTTACAGGTTCTAATGATTAAGAAGCCCCAACAAGGAAAATCTACATGGCCATGGGGGATGGACAATCACTCCCTGGTGGATTCCAATCGAACCTCGAGACCCCCTAACTCCCACCCTCACCTCCTGCTACACCTCATCTCAAGAATCTCAGGATGACTTGTGACTCAAGCCAATCGTGGGTGGGGTTTAGAAACAACTGACACTCCGGTTTCCCTCTTTTCTGGCAGGCAGAGTCTGTTTCTCTGCATCAAGCCAGGTTTGGGCTCACTGCTCTGGATAACTCTCCCATTTTTCTCACTGTAGGGAGACCTCTGCATTCCAGAATGGCCAGCAATGGACAGGGTGCCCTTGGCTTCCTCTGGCTCAGGCATCATTTTGGCTGAGGCTGCATACCAAGCTCTTGATAGAGTGAGCTTTGTGAACATAGCAAAGGGCTAGCCCCTCAGACTCATGGCAATGAGGATTTGGGGGTTGAATGGTGAGGAAGGCCTAGGGCCTAGGTAATGAGAAAGTGGAAATAAATAGCATAGTGTCCTCTTAATACGTTGCACCAGTTGACTCACCTGCAGAAATGCCTGTTAAGAGTCTGTTTCGCTCCTTGCCAAAACTAGTTACTACCAATTTGAAACATAAATGTAGGTAATATATGGGTAATGAGAGAGAAAGTGAGCCTCTAGGTGTTAAAGTACCAAAAGCTCCAATTTACTCAGCACCTACTAAGTTCTCCTCGTTGTACTTAGAGTTCTATGGTCAGCTGGGTCCAGAGCAGGACTCTAATCAGACTCTGTAGGCCCCAACCTCAGCTACTTCCTAAACTGTGTAACTTGGAGCAAAACACTAAATCTCTCTGGCCGTGGTAGTGATGGTGATGATAGAACCTACCTCATGGGGTTATAGGTTTCCAGGCGAATTCAGTGGGGTAAGCCTTGCAGAGCGTTATTAGCCATCATTAATATTAATGACCTGTATTTCTATCCAGTGAGGTAAGCAGCATTATACTAATTAACAGAGGGGGAAACTGATTCACAGAGGTCAAGCAATTGCCCAAGGCTGTCCAGCATCCTAAGGAGTGAATCTGGCATTACAACTCTGATGGGTCTGAAAGCAAACCCCCTGTTTAACTGTCCCTACTCTATTTGAACACTGAGCTTGAAGCTTGGTTTGCCTCTCAGGGCTTAGCAAATTTGGGACTGTTTCTGTACTGTCCGAAAATGTCAATGATTCACTAACTGTAATAAAAATAACCTCATCTAGAGTGTTTTACAATTTATAACAATCATTCACATTCACATTTGACTCCAATGGGTACAACTATTTCTAAACTATATAAATTTTTGTGACCCATAGTCTCAATACCTGTGTGTGTGTGTGTGTGTGTGTGTGTATAATATATATATGTATGTGTGTGTGTGTTTATATATATACATGAATATACAATACATATATATGGCATGTCTGTCTCTGTACCTATACCTAAGTGCAGATAGATTAAAATACATATTTTAAGAAGGGTTGTTTCCAATCAAAGAAATGCTTTGATCTCAGAATTAGCTGTCCTCCCCCAGCCCCACTTAATATTCAGCTCAATGCAAAAGATGCACAAAGAGGGGCCTGGAAATAGAGTCTGGAGAAAGTTGAACTGCTCTAGGAACTTGAATGAGAAGACTTTGCTGCACCTGCGGGCAATTTGGGAGGGAGGAAACAGAAAGAGGTGAAAATTTCTTGCCTGTTGAAAGGACTTTTGAAGTCTGAGGAAGGATGAGTTCTATGCTGGGGAGGACGGCAGTGCAGCCCCTTGTATGAGTCCCACCAAACACCAAGAGAAGTTTGTTGCTGTAGGAAACAGCCTTTGTTATTTGGCTTCAGGAGAGCGGCGTGGAAGGGCCCAGGTCCACATTTGGTTCAGTTAGGGGAGCCAGAAGAAGTTGATTGATGTTCTAGAATCCAGGGCAGGTAGTGAACAGCGACTCGTGTGCTCCTTTTGGAATCTCCATGTGCAGAATTTGAAATGGGGAGTTCTGGTCAATACTTTATAGCTTTCACTGGTAAACTGGCCCTAGCTGATATGTGTTCTGTGTATTTACATTTCACAAAATTGAGACAGTAATTACTTACACTTGTGGTTTTGTACACTTTTTTTTAAACTTCCTATAGCATGAACGTTGTTAACCCATACCATTAGATAGATATGCCACGAAAACAGTTTGTAAAAACACTAGCATAGAATTCCACTATGTGTGTGCACCAAAATTTACTTAACTACTCTCTAATTGTTGGTGCATTAAAGTGATTTCCAAGTCTTTGTCCTTATAAATAATGCAGTGATGTCCTCTATGTCTGAAACTCTCTTTTGAGCAGCTCTGATTATTTTGCTAGAAAAAAAATTAGCAAATTGTCCTCTTAATATGCTGTACCAGTTAACTCACCTGCAGAAATGCCTGTAAGAACCTGCTTCGTTATTCCTTACCAATACTGCTTATTAGCAATTTAAAAAATATATAGGTAGGTAATATTATAGATAAAACACATTTATTTGATCATCTGTAACACTGAACATTTTTAATATGCTTTTTGCCATTCATATTTTGTTTAGCAATTACCTCTTTAAGCCTTTAGCCTTTTTTTATCAGTGTGATTACATTTTAATATTAGAGCTCTTTATGTGTAAAGATATTTTATCTCCCTTTTCTCAGTTTCGTCACATATTTTCCCACAACCAGTTTACTCACGTGCTATTTGATTTTAGTTAACATGGCATAGAAGATTTTTCTTTTTCTTGTCTTTCTATGTAGTAAAATGTGTAAACCATGACCTCAATGGTATATTTGCATGCTTTTAATGAACTGAGAGTCTCTCCCAATAAAAGAATGATATTTTCTTTATTTTTTTCTAGTTTTGCCTTTTAAGTTTTTAAACTACCCATAATTTAATTAGCATATGGTAATATATGCAATAAATTCTATTTTTTACAAAGTGTCTTACCATGTACAATTTATTAATCATGTACTATTTGATAAGCAATTTTCAATTCATATAAATCTTTTTATTTTTGTAAAGATGGGGTTTTGCTATGTTGCCCAGGCTGGTCTTGAACTCCTGGGCTCAAGTGATCCTTCTGCCCCGGCTTCCCAAAGTGTCGTATAAATTTTGAAAGTCAGTTTTGCTATATACTGTATTCATTTCTAGGCTTTAATTATTACAGTTTTTATAAATGTTGACATTTCACAGAGAAATCCCCCAATCACTTTTTCTAAGTGCTCTTGACTTCTTTCTCCTGTATTTTCTTTCAGATCAACTTTTAAATCACTTTAAGTTTCAAAATGAATCCCATTAAGATCTTGATTAGAACTGTATTAAACCCATCAATTAATTTGGGAAGGATTGCTATCTTCACAATATTAAATTTGCTAATCCAACAACATGACATACAGCTGTTTGTTCAGGTCTTGTTTTCTCATCCTCAATAAAATTTTGTAGGTGTTTGTATTTTCATATACATGCTGCACATTTCTTAGTTTACACAAGTATTTATACCGTAATTACATTTGAGAATAGGATACATTTTATTATATTTTTATAATGGTTATTACTGGCATATGGCTATTGACTTTTGTTTATTTGCTTTGTGTCTGACCATAGCATTGAAATCTTTTAGTAGTTCCAATAGCTTGTTTTTTTTGTTAAGTTTATTCTCTTAGGCATTGAGGCTATAAGAACATTTTCTTCTGATATAAGAAAGTGTCTTTCCATTTCTAGCTTACTAAGAATTCTGATCAGTAATGAAGGCTGAATTTTTCAAATCACTTCTTAGCCTCTCTTGAGAGGATAAGATGATTTTTATTGTTTGGCCTACTAATATGAGGCATTACACCAATAGTTTTTCTAATATTCAGCATTTTTCATCAACACATTCCTGGAAAACACCCAACTGGGCCATGGGTGCATTATGCATTGATAATGATTCTGGATTTCAGGAGACAGAGCTTTGTAGCTGTGCAGTTAAGGGTTTGATTTTTAGCTGGGCCATTTGAGCAAGTGTGTGGCCTTGGGCAAGTCACCTACCTCTCAGACAGTGAGTGCAGGAATTATACCTACCTCACAAGGTTGCTGCAAGAATTACAAGTAAAATATTCAAAACAAGCTCAACACTATAGGCCTTGCATATAGTAGATACTCCTCAAATTGGCAGCCACTGTTTTCATCACTATAATCACACATTTTCTTTACACTGTCATCTCAAGTGTGACACAGCTATAAGAGTGATTGAACTCTCATTTTAATATATTTGGGGTGCTATTTTTTTAAAATCCAGAGAGCCTGATAAACAAACACCATTAGCTTTTACTATCTTTAATGCTTCTCTGTGACTCACTTTTTCTTCAAATTTCAACCCTCAAATTTAGAAGAAATTGGAGGACTACTTGTTGACTTACTATTGTAACTGAATACAGATTTAGTTGCTTGCAGAGTTCAAGTAACAAGAGCAAGATCTGCTAGAAAGAAAGTGACTTTATTCCAGAGCTAGCTGAAGGGCAGTGGTGCAGGTTCCTGCCTCAGGGTGCCACTTTGCTTCTGAGCAGAAAGCAGCGGCCTTTAAAGGAAGGCTTAGAGTGAAGGGCACAAAGGGGAGAGGGTGAGGAAGCACAGGGTCTATGTGACTTTTCAGATTTCTTATCTATCCGGAGGTCTCGCTAGTGCCATCACGGGCAGAGCGAGGTTGTAAATGGAGGCAATCTCCTGTTGGGAGAGAATTCTGGATGTGCCTGGTTTGCTTCAAGATTCAGTCTCGGGAACTTCTAAGTAAACACATAGTTAGACAGGCTTGCTGTGTTGGAAGTGTCTGGTGGAGAAAAGGTAAAGATTATAATTTCATTCCTAAAGAGCTAAGTAGGTGGTGGGGGAAAAGAAAAAAGGTTTAAAAATTCATTTTTTTTCTTTTAAAAATGGGGTGCTCAGTTACACTGCTGCACTTCATCTTCTAGGAGGCCCTGGCTCCCTAAGGAGCATGGAGTGGCAGAAAAATCTAAAAGTGCAACTGGATGCCTAATAGGGCTTTTCCTGTTGCTTTGGAATTTTATCTAAGACTACAAAACCAATAAGCATACAAAATAAATATTGCCACCTTCTACAGAGAAGAGCTAAGGGACTTCCAGCTATTTCTTCCAGAGAACTAAGAGGTTCCCAAGCGGACTCTCAATCTTCCCTCCCAGCGCTACAGTCAGCTCATACAATAATGAGACTTCACGGGTTAGGGGAAGAGAGTCTCTGAAATTATGAATTGTAGATTTAAAGAGAGAGAGCTTTATGCTTTCTTTGCCTCTTTCTTAAGCCAAGGGAGAGGGACTCCAATGTAGCCAACAGTAGACATCATGTGACAGTGGGAGGGGAGAGAGGGTCTGCAAGAAGAAGAGATGAACATCTTTTGCCCTCAAGGTGCTTGTCCATCTGCAGATAATTCTTATGGTGTCTCAATCAGAGGCTCCATAACCAAGTATGATCAGAGCAAGTTTTCTCCCTTCTTTAGTTTTCATCTCTTTCGTGGTCCTACACCCCAGGGGAAGAAAAGAATGCCGCAGGAGCAAAACAAGTTGGGTAGGTGATGCAAGGACTGCCAGAACCCCTTCTCCACATCTTTCTGAGGAAGTGCTAGTCATAATCCATCTTCTGTGGCTGCCTTCAACCTAGGTTCACCTGCACTGCACGAGCAACTATGTCCCTTCGAGCATGATGTGGCGTACATGGAAGTCCCCTCCTTCCCTAGATCCTCATGGTCTTGAAAATTTCTCCATTGGTCTTTAGAATCCATTAACTCTATGGCTTTGATTCTGGATGGGATAGCGATTCAATTTTCATTTCTATTGGCTACTCTTTCCATGTTCCCCGAAGATTTATGGATCATCTCTCACCAGAATTACAGCAGAGCAGAGATAGAGGTTAGATGTCTGTGTTCATACTATGCTCCTGCCCAGAAGGATGTCCCATTTTACTTCTAATTCAGAACCCTAAGAGTTAGGCCAGGTTATATTCCTCCCATTTTATAAATGGTGCAGCCAAGACATAGAGAAATGAAGAAGAAGAAAAACTCACGAGACTAGTTGACCGACGCTGTTCTATTTTCTGGACCTTCAATTACCTCTTTTTATAATTCTCTGCCTCTACTCTGTCCTAGAACTGCATGTTGCCCTTAAAGACCCTCGCCTGTGGGACCCACTGGCTTCTCAGAGAACACAGAGACCACCTGAGGCTGCTTATCGCAGAGAGTCTGGGCTCACTTCCAATCCCTTTTTGCTCTGGGCTTGAAAGGCCTCATTCTTACAAGCCTTGGCCTCCTCAAAGAGAGAAGGATCTGCATAACATGGTTCTCCCTCTCACCTGGGACTAGAGACGGTTATAAAAAGGTCAATTCCCATCCCCCTTACCCCATGCCCTATCATGAAGTACCATCACAGCTACACGTCGAGGACTCCACAGCATGCACACAGCCACGTATGTCCTGTCTTCCCAGCAGTGGTCAGAGCTTGTTGCTAAACCACTACTGTCTAAGAAAGTACAGAGAGTAGCAACCAGAGAAATCCTTCTTAAAACAGGGTCCATCATGCCACAGTGAAGGAAATTAGGTTCTGACGTCTTTTTCCCAGGCCTAAGATTTATTTCTAAATAACGTTTATTAAAGGGCCCCTATGTTCCCAGTTCTCTGCAAGGCATATAACTTATCTCACTGAAGCTTTCCAACAAAATCACATATTATAATATCCCTTAGATGGAAGAAAATAAATTGAGTCACAGAGAGATGGTGTAACACATCCCGGTCACCCAGCTAGCAAGTGCCCAGCTTGAAATAAAAACTAGATTATTTTTGGCTCTAAAGCCTCTATCCTTTTCATTCTATTCTAATGACTACTCTCACTTCATTGAGCCCAGCAATTTGAATTTATCTTTTTTATTCCCCTGGAGAAAAGAGAGAGGTAGACACATATCACTGCAAGTAGAAATCCATAAATATGTAAATAAAATAGAAACTGCAATCAACCCTCAGGTGGAAGGAATAGAGAAACCTCCAAATCAACAACATATGTGGTGTCTCTGACTGTACAAAGCCACTTTTCACTTGGAGAGCTGGGACTCTGCAAGACCACAATGAAGTGGGTTCCCAGGCAAGGGGCCTTTGATTTACACACACGGGGGATGGGCTAAGATTACATGACTTGCTGGATTGTTGATTTGTGATTCTGTAACTATAATCGGAGTGGCCTGGGGTCTGCTTCAAGCAAAGTTTAGGGGGATAAAAGAACCAGTTTCTGGGATTAATTGAGACAAATGTGAGGGGCTGAAGACCTGTTTTTGAGATGAGGAAGAATATGTCTCTTGGGAGCAAAATTTACAAGTGGGTGTTTCAAGGAGGCCTATTTGAGGGTGACAGCGAGGAAGAGCTTCTTCTATCTAATGCTAGATGATAGTCTTAAGATACCAATAAGCTGGTACCCAAGCCATTGAAAGTGGTACCTGCAGGAGAGGTAAACAGCCAAGTTGGACCCATGTGGTGTCCATATCTCTTGTCGTCTCACCTGCTTTCTCCAGTTACTGACCTCGGCATCCACTGCCTTTGTTCTCACTGTGGACTCCAGACAGTTAATGCTAGCAGCCTGCCTACTGCCCCTACTCTTCTAAACCTAATGGACACTCTGTGTATAATCCATCCAGAGTTGTATGATAACCAAGCCAACACCAGGTAGAGGATAACAGTCACTACCCAAGATCTCCAGCAGGGAAACGGTCCGCCATGGAAGAGTGCAAACTTCCCATCAGAGGCAGCATTCAAGGTGAGGCTGGGTGGGCAACACACAGCTCTTCTAAGACCCAACTCCTATCACAGAATGTCTGCTGTTGGGGATGTGCTGGAGGAAAGCACACAGTGCTCTAGACAAGAGAGTCTCTGAGAGCCCAGACCACAGCATGGACTCTGAAATGGGATTTCCCAGGAGTTGGTGAACAACAAAAGAATATGGTCCACCTTCGAGATGTCCAATTAGTTCTGAGAAGTGGACAAGTAAGACTTCCTATTTTGATATAATTACTCATAATCACAGCATCCATAACAATAGCCGTAACCAATAAAGGTTTGGTTCACTATAGGCAGCTAAAGAACATTTTGAGTTTTTGAAGTACTTTGATATACATGATCGCATTTGCTCTCAGACCTATATCTCACAAAAGATGGTGAATGATTAAGTAAAAGAAACAAAATGATAAATAAAAATATAAGAAATGGAGTATCTCAACAGAACAGCATGAAGACAGAGAATTAAATTGCTTTCATCAGTACTAAGAAGTCCCTTTGCGCCTGTAATCCAGGCTACTGAGGAGGCTGAGGCAGGAGAATGGCGTGAACCTGGGAGGAGGAGCTTGCAGCGAGCCAAGACCGTGCCACTGCACTCCAGCCTGGGTGACAGAGCGAGACTCCGTCTCCAAAAAAAAAAAAAAAGAAGTCCCTTTGATCCTAACGTCCAAGTGAAATCAGGAAGTCCACATGGAAGAAGCAGTTATCTGCTCATCTCTCCTAAGCTCCAGATTTATATATTCCCATCACCTGCTATGCATCCTCACCTCCAACACAACAGATTCAGACCTGAGCTCATTCCCTTTTGTGTTTTTCAGCTCAGAAAACTCTTCCATCACTGTGATGGTTAATAATGAGTGTCAACTTGATTGGGTTGAAGGATGCAAAGTATTGTTCCTGGGTATGTCTGCGAGGGTGTTGCCAAAGAAGATTAACATTTGAGTCAGTGGACTGGGAAAGGCAGACCCACCCTCAATCTGGGTCAACACAATCTAACCACCTGCCAGTGTGGCCAGAATAAAAGCAGGCAGAATGTGGAAGGACTAGACTGGCTTAGTCTACTGGCCTGCATCTTTCTCTCATATTGGATCCTTCCTGTCCTTGTACATCGACTCTAAGTTCTTCAGCTTTTGGACTCGGACTGGCTTCCTTTCTCCTCAGTTTATAAACAGCCTAGACCTCACCTTGTGATGTGTGCGTCAATACTCCTTAATAAACTTGCCTTTATATATACATCTGTCCTATTAGTTCTGTCCCTATAGAGAACCCTGACTAATACAACCACTCATCTCTCAGTCATCTAAACCAGAAGCATGGAAGTATCAGCTTTGACTTCCTTCTCCCAACCCCACATACCTCGATTCCTATCTGATCATTTGTCCAGGTTCTGGTTTATCTGGCTGGGAGTCTTGCTCTGAACTCCAGCCTGCTGGGCTGGGATGCTGCACTACAGGCAAACTCTTGACAATCTCCTCCTTAAGGGTTACGGAGGAGGTATCCTTCAGGTTAAGGGAAGGATACCCTTCCCTTAGTACCCTAGAATTTTCATAATCAGTAACCTCTCAGAACTGGCAGAGCCAGAATGCGTCCCCACCTGTGTTAGCTGAATTGCCTCTCTAGCATCTTCTGTGCTACACCCAAACTCGTAGCTTACTGCTGCCAAGTCTCTTCCTGCTACTAGCATGTCCTTACTAAGTCAACCTCTGCCATCAGTGCCTAGCACAGAATTTGGCACAAAGAAAAGACTAAGTAAATGTTTGATAGAATGGAGTGAAACTTTTGTGTAGTAGTTATTCATTCTCAGCTGATCTCCATAGGCACCAGCCTCCCTGCTACCCAATGCCACCCTCAAGAGGACACTTGTGAGCAGAGGAGGTCCCCAGGGCTGAAGACACCATCAAATCCTGTGATGAAGAGTTTCTTCAGCCAAGAGACCTAGCATTTAACTGATTGGTGACCTTGGTCCAACGATTCTGAGTCTGTTTTCCTCCCATCTACATCTCAGAGCTGCTGCAAAGACCAAGCTATGGAATGGACATCCTTCCAAAGAGTCATGTTGGCTTGTCACTGTATATGTTAGTCTAAGGTTTGGGTATGAAACAACACCACTCAGCGAGCTCCTTACAGCAGATTTCTAGGCTCAACCCCAGAACTTCTGATGTATTAGGTTGGGGGACAGATCTGAGAATGTGCATTTCTAACAAGTTCCCAGGGGAATACTTGTCTTAATTCATTTGGGTTGCAGTAACGGAATACCATAGACTGTGTAGCTTTTAAACAACAGAAATTTACCTTTTCAGTTCTGGGAGCTGGAAAGTCCAATAGCAAGGTGCCAGCAGATTAAGCGTCTAGTGAGGGTCTATTTCCTGGATCCTCACATGGTGGAAGACATGAAGGAGCTCTCTGGGGCCTCTTTTATAAGGGCATCAGTGTTCTGCCCTGATGACATAATCAGCACCCACATGTGCCACCTCCTAATATCATCATTTCAAGGATTAGAATTTCAACATAAGAATTTTAAAGGAACATACGTATTCAGTCTATAATAATACTGATGCTGCTGGTTCAGGGACCACACTTTGAGAACCATTGCCCTAGATGATTCTAAGACCATTACTCTTTCCATGCTGATGCTGTCTTTCCTACATGAAGCATGCTATTTCAATGCTTGCCTTTATGTTTTACCTTTTTTGCTGTTTTGCTGGAATCTTAACCCAGCCTCTAAATTCCTCTGGGCAAAAATTATACCTTCCACTCTACATACTCTCTCACTTTCTGTTTTGTAAAATAAAAAGTACATTTCCAGCGTGATTAATAATAGAATAGGAAAAGGAGGAAAATCTCAGACTACCAACGCCAATAAACAACACCTACAAATAGGTATCAGCCCTGGAATTCTCTTAAAAATTAATTACGAGTCAAAAAACATTCCACCATCAGTGGTGATGTGGGAAGGAAGATTATCTTCTTGATGACACATTTTGTAAAATGTGGATTATTCAAGATATTAGCTGTAACTTAAACACCAACGTTTTTTAAAAATAAAATACCACAATTGCATTTCAACTCATAATTTTTATATTGATAGCCAGACTATTGTGTTTTCAACAAGTAAAATCCATTACACAGTCATGGCAGCAGTTTGCAATAGATTGTAAATTTTTATTGAGATGATCATCTTGCGATTGAATTTCAAAATGTATTATATGATCATCAGCAAATAAGTCCACGGGGGCTGCTAAAGTACTTTGAATATCATTTATAAAGATCAAAAACCCTGGAAACTCTTACATTTACCCTGTGGAAAGAGAGAAGTCTCATCAGTAGGATCAAATCAATTATTTTTATGGATGAATATTGCATTGCAAAGCTGAGATCAGGTATTACCCAGTTTAATAACATATCATTATATCCTTTGAAAGTAGTAAGTTTCATAATCAGGTTTCAATGAGGAATTTTACCAAAGGCCTGTTTTGAAAATAATCAAGAAAATGGCATCTCTGTTCAGCCTAGTGGTTCAATAACCTTACAAGGAATATTTTCAAGCAACGAAAATACGTGGGTTACATACTACCACAATACATCACTGAGATACTTAAGAATGGTTACAGCCAATTCCACTATAACTCTTGTTTTGAAAACGCAAATTTGTTCCAACATAATTAATATATGAAAGGGCAATTTGAGAATAACACGAATTCCGCATTTGCTTATGTGTGATTTTGTATGTGAGAAACATTAGCGAAGAAGAAACCTGCACCCAGCAAACCTGAGCCACCTAGGAATACAAGCACACACACAGTTCCAACCCTTACCTGCCCCCTGAGCTCACTACCTGTGTTCTGAGCTACACCTTTTCCCTCAGTTTCAGACAGCTTTCCTTCCACCACTTCATAGTCACTCACAGGCTGCAACCTCCCTGATGCCCACTTCCACAGCAAACTTCAGGTCTTTTTCAAGGTAACACACCATCTGTGTTGAGTATCCCTTATCCAAAATGCTTGGGACCAGAAGTGTTTCAGAGTTCAGATTTTCTTGAATTTCAGAATATTTGCCTATACCTAATAAGATATCTTGGGGATGGGACCCAAGTCCAAACACAAAATTCATTTATGTTATATATATATATATCATAGGCAATCTTATATAATATTTTAAATAATGTTGTGCATGAACCGAGTTTGTGTACGTCGAACCGTCAGAAAGCACAGATGTAACTATCTTAGCCACTTATGCGGACAATTCTGTGCTTGTCTGTCATCATAATAATTCCTGACTTTGAATGTATATGCTATTGATAAGAAATCATCTTCTTATGCTTATTCACACATAAGTGCTTAACAGTAAAAAAGAATAAATGATATGTCATTAATACCATAAGAAATTAATGTGTTCAGGTTAACTGAGCAGCACAGTAGCCTCAGCAGATACCTGGATCAGCTGTTGAACGTCAGCAACAAACATCCTGGCTTTCAGTCCTCTCCCTGTGGTGTTGTGCTTTGATAAAGGGTTGGTACACCCTGCATTTTATTGTTTTAGGTGAGAACAAACATCAGAAGCAGTTGAGGAACCAGGAAGTGGATCCTCCAGGGAGAAAGAGGCATTCTACTCCATGGCTTTTAAAAATGTTTCCTCCAGAGTTATCTGCCTCGTTAACAAGGATTTTTGTCTCAGATGTCTCTGATTTTATAAACTGACATGGTTTCCTATTCTGCTATGAATGCATACTGCTCCAGTCCTTCAATAAGCTCATCACCAATGCTTGCCGTGTCATCTACAGGCACTTTTTCTGCAGTGTTAACAATGTCATGTTCATTTGTTGTATCGTGCTGGCACTCAGTAAGTTTCAAATTTTGGAGCATTTTGGATTTCCGAGGTTCAGGTTAGGAATACTCCACCTGGATGGATGCACTTCTTAGCCATTTCACATGCATAAAATTGTGCCACAAGTTTTACTAGATTCCCCTCTTTTTTGATGTGTCACTAGGGAAGTATGGCCCTCCAGCCCCATTTTTTCCATAATCCCTGTGGTTTTTATTTCATAACTTGATATACTGTGGTGATTTTTAAGGATCTATATATCAGGTTATGGCAGAACTGTATGCACTTTCCCTTGCTGTTTGTTCCATGGTTCCTGTACTGATGGTTCCTTCCCCTCCACCCAGATGCCCCCAGTGACTCCTTTCTGTTTTCTGAAACCCATGCTGCCTGCTTTCCTGAACCACACCCGCTTCCACTAGAACATCCCCAGCTGTATATACAATGCTCTCTCTCTCTCTCTTTATTCATCATGATGTGGCCAAAAATCAAAGGCTGAGAGTCAGAAAATCTAAGTGTAATTGCTGACCGTGCCACTGGCCATTCTATGACTTTAGACAACGAGTTTAAAAGTACTGAGTCTCTATTCCTTTGTGTATACATGAAACGTAAGATCGTACAGCAAAAGGTTACTTGGAGTGAAAAATATATATAAATAAGGTAATTTGCAACAAATAAACTGCAAGTTCTTTTAATTTCTTGAGTTGCATCCAGAGCCAGACCATCTCAGATACAGTAAGACACACGTTGTTAGCCAATAGCCCCTAATTAAAAATGCAGTAGAAGCCAGGAGGCCTGGGACACAGTTGGATCCAGAGAATCTCTCCTCTTAGACACAATCTCTGCCAGCAAACTCTTACATGGCATCCCAGAATATCAGA
This sequence comes from Rhinopithecus roxellana, assembly GCF_007565055.1. Classification (NCBI taxonomy): domain Eukaryota; kingdom Metazoa; phylum Chordata; class Mammalia; order Primates; family Cercopithecidae; genus Rhinopithecus; species Rhinopithecus roxellana. The sequence goes on from NC_044561.1 coordinate 116,023,644, forward strand.
GACAGGTGTAGTCGGCAGCCCACAGAGATAGAGTGGAATCCAGAGGACCCTCAGAGGAATAGTCCCAACCCAGACTCTTAGGTAGGGATAGGAGCCTCCAGGGGATACAGAGGCAGGAAGCTCTTAGGGACTAAGGCAGTTCCAGAAACAATTCAGAGATACTGTGAGAGCCAGGAGGCATTTAAGATGTGGTTGGCAACAGGAGCCCCTCGGAGACAACTCTAGAATTGGGAACCATCAAGAAAATTGTCAAAACCAAGAGTCACAGGCCCAGCTCAGGGAGCCGCAGGAGCAATGTTAGAATTAGAAACACATTAAAGATACAACCAAAACCAGAAGCCCCCAAGGACATAGTCTAAATGAAGCCTTCAGGGTGCATAGTCAGAGCCAGGAGCCCTCAGAGACACAACCAGAGCCAAGAACCCTCAGAGAAACAGAGCCAAGAACCCTCAGAGCAACATGGCCAGGGCCCTCAGAGACACAAAACCAAGAGCCCTCAAAGACATTCTTAGCATTAGAAAGCCTCAGACATACAAATGGCACCAGCAGTTCTGGGAGACACAGAGCCAGTGTGTCTCATCAGAAACACTATTAGATCCAGGAACCTCCCATGACCCAGCTAAAGTCAGGAGGTTCTCAGAATCACAGTCAGAGCTAGAAAGCCTCCAGAAATGCAACCACAGCCAGAAGGTCCTTCAAAAAAAAAAACCAAAACCTTGATCCTTTTTATCCTCAATAGGAAGCACATTCACATTCAAAGAAAATTAGGAATTATTTGTCACAGAAAGGCAAGAGGATGGCCAGTCTTGGCAACAGCACAGCCTCTCATAATGGAGCCTGGGAAAAAAAAAAAAAATCTTACCTGCACACTTGGTCCTGGTGGTGAGGGGAGGCCCTGGTGGTCCGGTACCCCCCTCACCTGGTCGTGTGAGGAGCACTCGGATCTCATACTCAACGTCGGGGTCCAGATGCCACAGCTTATAGTTGGGAGAGTCGACTATGTGGGTCTCTGCCCAGGTGCCTGTGGTGGTGCGATATTCCACTTCCTTCAGGATGATGGGGCCATCCCCGATGATGGAGTTGGCATTTGGCTTGATCCACAGGTATGTGGCCCCCACAGCCAGCAGCTCTGGGGGAGCAATGGGCGTGGGAGGCTCTGTAAGACAAGCAATCAACAAAGGATTGTCAGACTCAAATGATTTACAGAGCAGACTCCGAGCACGTGATGACAAGGCACAGAATTCACAACATAGCCACAAAAAAAAAGTCAGAAAACCCTTTGTATTTTATTTTATTTTATTTTTTTTATTTATTTATTTTTTTTTTGAGATGGAGTCTTGCTCTGTCATTCAGACTGGAGTGCAATGGGGCCATCTAGGCTCACTGCAACCTCTGCCTCCCTGATTCAAGCAATTCTCATGCCTCAGCCTCCCAAGTAGCTGGGATTATAGGCGCCTGCCACCACAGCTGGTTAATTTTTGTATTTTTAGTGCAGATGGGGTTTCACCATGTTGGTCAGGCTGGTCTTGAACTCCTGACTTCAGGTGATTCACTCACCTCAGCCTCCCAAAGTGCTGGGATTACAGGCATGAGCCACCATGCCCAGCCTGAAAACCCTTTTTAAATCCCATTCATGCCCTACTTTAAGGGTTTGCATGTAAGTACCTGAATCAGTATTTCTTCAGTAGCTATATTCAACACCTACCTTATCTCCTTTATTTAAAGGCACGAAAGAAAGAAGGCCATGTGAGGAAATGGTTTTCCCAGAACACAGCAAAGCTGCTGGTTGAATACTCTGTTTTCTAGCCTAAAAGGAAAACCTACTTTTGCTGAAGTGAAGTTTGGCACAAAACCCAAGGGAGCCTAAGGTCTATAAACATTTCTTACATAGAACACATAGATTGTTAGTGGAAGTTCTTTCCAAAGGGTGATAAGAGCCTAAGGAGAAAAAGAATGATGGCATAGCAAGAATTCAGCTTCTGCCTCAACCCCAGCAGGTTTCTTCCAGCAGAGAAAGTCATGGGTCACAGCGGACTCAGCAGGAATGAGGGGTCAAAGGAAAAGTCATGCTGAGTTTTCTTGCATCTGCTCTGTGCTGCCACCTCTCTTCCACTGAGTTCCACACAGTCAGCTAAGTAGACTAAAGGTTCAGCAGGCATGGATTGTGGCCTCTTCCTCGCAATTATTAGCCCGTGGCAAAGCTACAAAAATTAACGCTTATCTTGTACTTCCTATGTACTTTAAAATCTTACACGTATCATTTCATGTAATTCTTGGGACAACATTATCCTCTTCACTTTAATGGAGAAAAACAAAACAAAGCAAAACAAAACAAAACAGAGAACCTAAGAAATCAGGTCACCTAACCAAGGTCATGGAGAAGGTAGTGTAAGATGAAACTTACATCTGCATGACTTCCTGGACCAACCTGCACCAAGGAAGGCTGTCTGCCTCTTAATATTCATCGTTAAAAAAATGGAACTGAATATATTGGTTATTTTTATTTGTAGTAAAAATGGCAGAACAATAAAGAAAACGGAAGAAAGAGAAAATATGAGAAGAAATGGAAGAAAATGGAGAAAAATGGAAGAAACAAAATATCTCTACCATCCAACATAGCCATTTTTATTCCTCCATGTTCCACTCCAATGTTTATTTATGTATTGACACATTTTTTTGTGTGGTTATAATAACACTTAGACCCAATGTAGATTCATTTTTCTTCCTTCACTTATATTGTAAGGATTTTTTTTTTTTTGCATACACTGCTCGAGCTTTATCATCACTGTCTTTAATATTTATAGAACAATCCATCAGGTTACCACATTAAGCATTCGCTGATTGCTGGACACGTGAGTTGTTAATGTTTTGCTAGGATAAATAATGCTACAATGAATATCTTTGTGCAAATGACTTCAGTCTGTCTTATCTTATGTTTTCTTAGGACCAAGGATATGAACAAGAGGAAATGAAGAGTAGAACAAGGAAGAGGAGAAAGGGGAGGCACAGAGGAGGCACATGAGGGTGGAATACAACATGCATTTGTTTGAGAACATCTCACTTGTAGAGGGCCTCTGGTTTATTCGCATGGATAGAAGGCAGGTATACATTTTAGCTTGGAACTCAGGTAAGGGCTTTGAGATAGAGACGCACTCAGCACTTCCCTTCTAATTAATTACCTAGAAGCAAAGATTCTCTAGAAACAGAATAATTGCTAGGAAACAGAGGTGGACAATATTTTCTCAGTGTGACTCGAAGCAAATCTTAAGGGACAACTCCAGATTGCCTCTATTATAGCCTGCCATTTGGTCAGAGAAGGAAATTAAGCAGATTAGTCAAGCTAGATGCTTTTCTTTACAAAGCCATGGAGGTTATTACTCAAGACCTTGTTATCTCAAAGGTGTTTGCAAATTGATTTTTGGATAATTTGTTGCAGGTAGAGAAGTTAGGTTGGCAGGCAGATAATTTCTGAGCTCATCCTTTGTGCATGTTAAATATATGGACCCTTTGATTGTCATTATCAGCTCTACAGAGCTCCCATCAGTCTCCAGTGAGGCCTCAGGGGTGATATTTTGCAGCTCTCTGATGACTTTGCCCAATTCCTTAACATAATTATTCACAGACTAGACCTCTATAGAATTAAGAGCAGCAGACTTCAACAGTTTGGGTGCTGAGGGAGTGGCCCCATTTAGTTCTTTTCCATCGACTTTTCACCATGGTTTTCTGCTCTCCTATTTCAGACAGCAGTATTCAATTACTGACCACCAGAAAGAAAATAAAGTATTAAATCTTTCCAAATGGTTAGCTTCTTTTCATGTATTTCTAATGGCATGTGGAAGTATAGTAACAAACATCCCCTTGAGTATATAAATGTCCCTATCTCAAACGACTTGTGACTTCATACATTTGTGTGCAGATTAGCCACGTGGTTACCTCTCCGTCCATCCCCTCAAGAAGAGACCACGTAAGTTTAATCACAGTGTTTCCTCTATGTGGCACCAGGGAAGCCATCAGATTATTGTGTGCTTTATTCTTTTCTTTTTCAGTGATCTATTGTTTTATAATTGGCATTGTTTAGAAGGCACAGGTACTGGTGGTTCAAAGAGAGAGAAGCAAAAATATAGCACAGAATGATTTTTTTGGCAAGCAGTACATTATTTTACAAATACATAGAAAAAGCCTATCTATTTATATCAGCTCTCTATCTCTAAGATGAACTCTTCAAGAAGACAGTATAGGAAATGTACAGGGCCATCCAGTCCAATGGCCAGAGTCATTAGGAAGGAAAAGGAAACCCCTGTGTATCTCATTTGCCAGACAGAGCACTGTGCGCATGAAATCTAATGCAGCCAAGTAAATCAGTGATAACGAAGTGTAATAAAGTCATGATGGGGGTGGCAGAGGCATTTTTGAAGCCTGTGAAAAGACCTAATCTGGTCTAGAGGTTAGGGAAGCTCTTGCAGACAGCGCTTAGGGGAGTGTTCTGCTGGGACTGCTCATGTTGAGTCTATGAACAAAGAAAAATTCCTGGGGGTTCTCCTAGTTCTGAGTTACTTGGGATAGACTGGTAAACAATTAAAACGATGTTCCCTGGACACTCATTCATTCACTCATTCTATGAATGTCGAGTCCCTGCTGCTGGTCACACACTGTCCCAGGTGCAGACACAATCTTGGCTGCATGGAGCTCACCTTCCAGCCTTCACTCAAGGATTGACACAAAGAAGTCAGGAGAGAAGGAAGCTGACTCAGAAGATGTTGAGAAGGAGGGCGTCTGAGAATGGAGAGGCCCTGGGAGCCAGACCTAGGTAGGAGCTTATGGATCCATAAAGTGATACACATATACAAAATGGATTACCACTCAGTGAGAAGAAATGAACCAGCTGCAGATGCAGACACACACAGCAACATGAGTAAATCTCAAAAAAAAAATTCATGCAAAAGAAAAATAAAAGAAGAATGCATGATGACCCCACTTGTGTGAAAAGTTCAAGAACAAGCAAAACTGCTCTATGGTGATAAAAGCCAGAAGCATAGTTACCTAGCAGGCAGGTACTGACTGGGACAGAGCCTGAGGGAAGTTTCTGGGATGTTAGAATGTTCTCTATATGTTGATTTGGGTAATTAAATAACAGAAATCAAAACAGTGTTACTATAAGGGACATGACTGCCTGAAAGAAGGCGTGAGAAAAATTTGGGTGGTTATAACCATTTCTGTATCTTAACCAGGGTTATGTAAGACTCATCAAACTGTGAACTTAAAACATAAGTATTTTTATGTATATAAGTGGTACCTTAAAAGTTAAAAAAAATCACAAAAATATGGATATGTGACTCACTAGGTGAAGAGAATGCCACTAATTACTTGAAACTGAGCCCCAGAAAATTGGGAGAAAATTAGCCTTTACTTCTATACCATTCCCTCCTATCAGCACCATCAGATGCTTGAATTCCTAATAGTTTTCCTAATAAGAGGTTGTTCAGGCACACACCAGTTTCTTATCCATGAGCCTTTTCACATCTAACACAACCAACGCCCTCTCCTTACCAGACTCCATAGCACCATCTGTGCAAAGCCAGGAGTAAGTATTTAACATCTGATGGCACCCTCTGCTCATGAAGTTTGCAACCAGACTAAGGAGGAGGAAGTCTTGCCTTCAAGGAGCTGAGGCCTGAGCTGGGTGATGACATCAGTGCCTTCCAGCCAGGCATCAAAGCACTGCGAGGACAAGGATGCCAGGAGCCATCCATGAGGCCTGGGCAGCAGCAGCCCTGAGCCTCCAAGGCTCTCCTTCAATATGTAGATGGTGAAGTGACCCCTTCATGTAATTCTGCCTCATCCTCAGGCAGCAATCTCCAGAACAATTCTGTCTTTCTTTTCCCTGCTGTGAGCACTTGTAACAGTTTGACTCCCCAGAAATTCCCACAGAGAGCAAAAGTGTTTCAAATAGCTGGAGACAGAGCTGGGCGCATGTATTGTCTGCTCCAGACAGAAATCAAACATTTTGAGAAAAACCAAATGTTACTAAGATGTGAAGTGAGCCTTGATATGATTAAGGTGAGCATAACCTGGCCTCCAACACTTTCCACTACATGCCTCACCCTACCTGATCACTGTTTTAATTGCATTTCTATTTACTGACCCTCTAGGTCTGTGGGAATGCCTCCACCCACCCAACCCTAGCCACCAACACAAACCCATTCATACACAGATAGAAACACAATTGCGTCATTCTCATTGCCAGACTTCTTTTGTCTGTGCCAGTTTTCCCAACTAGAACGGCTTTCCTTTTACTTTTTTGTGTGTTTGTTTGTTTGCTGTTTTGTTTTGAGACAGAGTCTTACCCTGTCACCCAGGTTGGAGTGCAGTGGTGCCATCTCGGCTCACTGCAACCTCCACCTCTTGGGTTCAAGTGATTCTCCTGCCTCAGTCTCCCAAGTAGCTGGGATTACAGGCACCTGTCACCATGTACAGCTAATTTTTGCATTTTTAGTAGAGATGTGGTTTCGCCATGTTTGCCAGGGTGGTCTCGAACTCCTTATCTCAGGTGATCCACCCGCCTCAGCCTCCCAAAGTGCTGGGATTACAGGTGTGAGCCACCGTGCTCAGCCTTCAATTATTTTTAACTAAACTATGCCAATTTTTCTTTTCAAAGCTGCTTCATCATGACTTACGCTCATGTAGCACAGGGCTAGGCACAGAGTAGATGTTCGATGCTGATTAGACTTTCTACGATTTATGTGCAACGCTGTTTTCATACAATAATGGACTGAGGATCAAAAAGGACTACCTTGGGGCCAGGCTCCAAGCTTTCCTTGACCTTGGCTTACCACTAGCCAGATGTGTGGCTCTACTCAGTCTTCATGGTCCTCAAATTTATTTTACCTTGACAATGAAAGATTCAAGTCATAAAAGTCCCTAAATTATCTACCAAGGGCCACAGGGATTCTACGTGTACCCACTGACTACCCTAACAGTGAGCAATCCACAGTAGCCCGGGCTATCTTCCCTGGCTTGGGCTCAGGGTCCTCGGACACAACGTAAGTAAATATAGCATCAAATCCTCCAGTAGGTGCCAACTAGAATAAGTCTTTGTTGGCCAGGCATGGTGACTCATTCCTGTAATCCCAGCACTTTGGGAGGCCAAGGCGGGAGGATCACTTGAGGTCAGGAGTTTGAGACCAGCCTGACCAACATGGTGAAACCCTGTCTCTACTAAAAACACAAAAATTAGCTGGGCACGGTGGCAGTCACTTATAATCCCAGCTACTCAGGAGGCTAAAGCAGGAGAATTGCTTGGACCTGGGAGGCAGAGGTTGCAGTGAGCCAGGATCATGCCATTGTACTCCAACCAGGGCAACAGAGTGAGAGACTCCGTCTCAAAAAAAAAAAAACATTAGTCTTTGTGCCCTAACCAAACATACAGCCAATGGTCAATAAACATCTGATGTCTTATTTAAATGGGTAGAAAAAATATTTGATAAGTTTTCCCAAAGTAAGAGGTTGAGGGTGGCAACAAAGAGATAAAAAAAGGACAAGAAGTAGGATGTTGTAGAGAATACTGAATGCACCTCTAAGCAAAGGATTGGAAGTATTTAGGGAGAAGACATCAAACAACTGACAGAAAGCAACAATCAAAGACATACGTAAAGAAAACTTCTCTGAAATACCCAAAGGCTCGAGTTTGCAGACTCTGAAGAGCTCAGTGGGTTCCAGGCAAAATCAATGATGAGACTTGAGCTTAAGTACATACTGGCAATATTTTTGAAATACAAAACTAAAGAAAAATTCCCATAAGCCTTCAGAAAAAAAAAAAAACAGATATCCATCAAAACAAAATAAAAAGACTAAAAACTCTGGTTCCATGCTTTATCATTACAATTTCAAACACAGGGATGTGATGAGGCAGATGATGAGAATAATCACAAATAACATCATGGGGCCACTCCCGTGTACTGCACACTTTCAGACACCTGTGACTGCCCTCAGTGCTCTACCGTATTGATTCATTTAGTCCTCACAGCAACTTTATGGATGGGTAGATACCCATCCAGAGTCAAACAATTAGTCATTCAAAAATCCACCACTGAGGCCAAGGCAATCTGCCTGGGGTCTGCACTCCTAACCATTATGATAAAGACAATGGTACATTATGATAAAGACAATGGTACACACGCAAGGTCTTAAGGGGGATGTTTTCAGTCCCAAGAGTTTTATAGGAGGTTAGTTGTGGTACATTTTCAAAGCCAGCAGAAAAATGCTCTCAGTTTCTGAAGAACACAGAAAATAAAATACAATGTACTTGCCTTCCCTTGGAGAAAAACTGCTTGAAGATATACCCTAGTCCACCTTGTGATGGATCAAAATCACGACCTCTAGCATGGGGGAATTGTGATATAAGAAGGATCAGTCCTATGAGATGGCTAGCTACCACAAGACCCTCCTTCCTCAGATGTGAGTCCAGAAGAGGAGCATGATCTTGTGCCAGGCTGAACTGAACACATAGCCCAATCTGTAGGAAGGGGCAGAATGGCATGCTTTCATCCACACAGCATTTCGGGAATGCTTAAAAACAAGCAATTTCATTATGAATGGTTAACTTTAGCTTTGGCCATCATCCTGAAAAGGGACATCATAAATTCCTATGAAAAAAGGAATCTCTCCTTCACTTTGCTGAACTAAATTCAACAAACAAATCTCATCTACCTAAGCTTAAAACATCTAGATTTAAATACATGAAAATGTTGACTTTTTCTTATGGTTGTGAGAATATAAGTACTATTTTTCCTTTATTCTGTTTCTCCTTTGATTTTTTTTTACAAATGCCTAGTAAACCTGCATCCGTTGCTTATTATAAATATAAGCGTTTGAAATAGGTCGGGTTTTTATATATTTCAAGCTTTCACATCTGGATGCGACCTCTCTTGCAGTTCTATGCTCCCGATCACTTGGAGTGTTTAGCAGTCAGTCTCCCCTCCTATCTGCCCAGGTAGCAGGAGTCAAGAACCACGACTACATCCATTTTCCCAGCAAGTTCCTCACCAACAGCTCACTAGCAAGGAGACATCCTGGCTACCTCTGGGAGCCTCTCGAAGACTTCCACTGTGAGTTGACACTTGACTTTCAGATAATCCTCTAACCATTGCAAACAAACAGTACTTTACCTGTTTCCTCATCTTTCTCTCTATAGTGACAACAGAAAGCAGACAGTACTACTCCCATATTACAGATGAGAACACCAATGTTACCTAGAAAGCAGCTGTGTCAATACTGCCTGCTCTGTGGCTACAGGCATTGCACTTCCCACCCACCCACAAGCCCTGGTGTTACCACTCCCAGGAGCAGCCCTTACCCAATGAGGGATAGAAGATGGCGGATAAACATCCAGGTTTCCTTGACCCCTAGTGGGACAATGGGGTGGCTTTATTCAGTCTTTTAGATGGCCCTTGGTGAGACTGAGCACCAGATATCCTCTCTAGCACTACCAGTTCATAGTGTACTCCTTTTTTTGTTGTTGTTGAGACAGAGCCTCACTGTGTCACCCAGGCTGGAGTGCAGTGGCGCGATCTCAGCTCACTGCAGCCTCTGCCTCCCGGGTTCAAGCGATTCTCCTGCCTCAGCCTCCTGAGTAGCTAGAACTATATAGGTGCTACAGGCACGTGCCACCATGCCCAGCTAATTTTTTTGTATTTTTGGTAGAGATAGGGTTTCACCATGTTGGCCAGGATGGTCTGGATCTCCTGACCTTGTGATCCACCTGCCTTGGCCTCTCAAAGTGCTGGGATTCCAGGCATGAGACACCATGCCCCATCCAGGGCACAGGATTAAGAGGTATTTCTGGGATTCCAGGCATGAGCCGCCGCGCTAGGCCCACAGTGCACTCTTTATGGGGCTTTCTTTCTTCTCAATCTCCCTTCCTCTCCTCCTTACCAATGTTCCCCACAACTTAGAGAAACTATTTGCAAACCCACGCTAAAGGATCTGTTTTTAGGGGAAATCCAGCCTAAGATATTATGAAAACCAGGGAAAGTTACTTAACCTCTTTGTGTCTCAAATGCCTCATCGATAAAATGGGGATATAGCAACATCTTCCTCACGGGAGTTGCCATAAAGATTGTATAAAGTATTAGAGTCGACGCTTTAGAAGAGTTCCTACACATAACAAGTAAACTGTCTTCGCTACTAATATCATCCTCCTCCCAACCAGCCACCGATGAGCCATTCAGCTGTCAGTGAGAACCTTAACTGATACTCTCATTTTGTGCCCCCCACAGAGAGACACAAAGATCCCATCAAATGCATTCCCCTTCCTGTATCAGGATAAAGAGAGTCTACAGTAATGTCAGTGTGTACTCCTGCCAAACCTCCCACCAGCAAATCCATTTAAGAGCTCAGCCTTAGTCTACTTAACACCATCATGTCGCAACCAGTGAAGCCATTCAGAAATGCGTAATTCAATAATGACTTAGCACCAGATGAGGTTTTATGATCCGCAACACTCTGTCTGCCCCGGCTCCCATTTATTCCACAACACCTCAACATTTTCAAGATTACTCTTTGCTGGGCCACTTCCCAAAATTAAGAGCAGAGTAATCATTCTAGAAGAACCTTCCTTTCCTCACCTGCTAAACAGCATGGAAAACAGCCTCAAAAAGCATGAATCAAGAGTCTGTCACCTCCAAACACGGGGCTAGGAGAAGCTGGATTCTAAAGCTTTGGAATCAAAGTCCATGCTTCAGGAGCACCTTGTTCCAGGGCAGCATGGGTTCACAAATGGGCACGCTTCTCTCCCCTCCCCCACCTCGGCCAAGCAGCTCTGCTATGAAGAATGGGTGAAAAAAACTCCTGCCTTATCCAGTTTGGATCTTTGAGTTCCAGAGACAACCACGTCTGTACACCCACAGGATGGTGAGAACTGTTATTATTACTATCATGCGGCAAGGACAAATAACATTCTCATAACATTCACTGTGTGCATGGCTCTATTTCCGATTTACATACAAACTCGTTTATTCCTCATATCACACTGGAAAGTAAGTACTATTCTAGTATGCATTTACAGATGAGGAAACTAAAGGAGTGTGCTAGTATTCAGCTCTGGTCTTTTTGCTTCAAGCCCACCCTGTTACATCAGTTATGTAATTCTGGAGCTGGGACCCCACTAACGACACCTCTAAACTACCTTGCCAGCTGGCTTTGGTCCAGTCCTAGTGATGGGAGACATCAGATGGAGACTGGGATGCTGGAAGAAGGAAGAAGATGCTGTCTTTCTGTTTCAAGGTCCTTGTAGCATCACTCCAGCAACAGGGGCTGCTACGCTCCAGGCCTGAATCTCTTCTGGTCTTCCCAGCACCTATGGTACAGTCTCTTTTTGAAGGAACTAACAGAACCTAGGCCATGCCCCTTACAGCTGCAGTACAATCTGTGGGGTCCCCTTCCTCAGAGGTCTCAGAAGCAGCCCCGCTGTGCTCCTCCTACAGACTTCTAGGTACCATAACCCCTCCTATTCCATTTTGTTACCCCAGTCCCAGGTGTGGTCGCCACTTCCTGCCATTTTTGGCTACCTTAGCATCCCATTTTTGCACTAACAGCCTTTCATCACTGTGTAACAGATTTCCTTCAATAAAAACCCTCTGTTTGAAATACTTGGTGTGATTTAGGGCTTCCCTCCTGGACCCTGATTTATATCAATAGATATTATAATTATCTTTATTTTTCACATGAGACTAAGGTACAAATTGCCCAAGGTCATGTGGCTAGTTAGTGAGTGTGCTGGGATACTCAGGCTGTCTTGCTCTAGAGGCCATGATTTTAACTCACACACTGAGCTCATGCCCCACTGTTCTCAGAACCCTGCTCAGCAACACAGTGAGGCAGGTACACGAAGGCTGGGGGATACCATACTTTGCCTAACAAACAAGTAATGAGGGCTGACTCTGCTATGTTTTGGGGATATGGAGTCAAAGCAAGTAACTGTCTCTAACCTAGAGGAGACCAAGAGACTAGGGAAGGATGCGGAAACCAATGAGCTACAGAAGGAAGTGATACAGGCTGAGAAGTGGCAGGGCCAGAGTCCTGTGGACTCATACAGGTGTGTGGTATTGATACAGACAGCAGACAGGGAAGTACTGGGTAGAAGAGGGTGGTTCCCCAGTAAAGGCCCCACCCTCAAACCTGAAGACCCACAGCCCTAAGTCAGGACAGACATTTCTGTTTTTGCATCCAAAAAGTTGCCTTTTGGCCCACCACACCTCCAGTCCTGCCCCCATATAAACCCAAGACCTTAGTGGGCACACACACAAGTGGCTGAACTATTGGAACCAGCAGACCAGTGACAACGGAACAATGTGGCAGAGAAAGACAGAAGAGAAAGGATGTCTGGATGCTAAGGGGAGTTCAGCTGGGGGCAGTCAGACAAGAATCTGCAACTAGGCAGCCCGACTCCTGGGAAAGACCACCTTCCCAATCCATCCTCCCCTTCTGGCTCCCCATCCACCTCACTGAGAGCCACCTCCACTGATAAAACCTTGCATTCATCATTTGAGCCCACATGTGATCCAATTCTTCTGGTACAGTGGGCAACTGAAGGAGCGAGCCACACTCCCGTTTCACATCCTGCAAGGGAGATAAGGAAACTCTCCCATTTCAATATCATACACAGAATAGTGGCCCCAAAAGATGCTTGAGTCCTAATCCCAAAAACTTATATAGACTCCAAAACTTATATAGACTCTGAAGCTGTGATTAAGTTAAGGATCTTGAATAGGGAGAGTATCCTGGATATGCAGTATCCTGGATAAGTGAAGAAGGGAGGCGGGAGAGTCGGAGAGAGCAATTGGAAGATGTTATGTTCTGGCTGCGAAGATGGAGAAAGGGACCACTAGGCAGGGAAAGCTGGTGACATCTAGAATCTACAAAAGGCAAGGGAATGGACTCTCCCCTAGAGTCAAAGGAACACAGCCATGCTAACCCATTTTAGACTTCTGACCTCCAATGCTATAAGATCATAAATTTGTGTTGTCTTAGACCACTAACTTTGTGATTAGGTACAGCAGCATTAGAAAACTAATACAAGGGGAGATACCTAAATTAGATGGAGGATGTTAGGAGAGGCTTCCTAGAGCAAGCAAATCATGACCTTGGTCTTGAAGGAAGGGGAGAGTCTAATAGGCACAAGGGTGGGGTTATTCACAAAGACAAGACTGGGTCATGCAGGGATGGTATGTCCTTCTGAAACACAGGTGATGGGGAGCAGGGGTGGCAATCAGAGAGGTCAATCAGCAAAAAGGCAATCAGAGAGGTCAAAAGGGACCCAGTCAGGAATGGTCTTCCTCCTGAAGCTGTGTAAGCAGTGGTGTCATGCAGGCACAAGAGTTTTAGGGACAACTCCTCTGAGTACAAGGTGAAGAATGGGTCTAAGGGAGAGAAACACAGGAGGACCAATAAGGAAGTTGTGTCAATTACACTGAGGAAAGAAATGATGGAGGCATAACCCAAGTAACGGCCATGGGGCTGGAGAGGCAGAAGCAGAGGAACTAGGCAGAAGGTTGGGAGACTGAAAGGACAGGACTTGGTCATGTCATGGATTGAATGTAAGGAGCAAGGCATATGGACCAGTACAAGGCTACCGTTCAACACGCTGGGTGAGTCTCCCCTTGACCTCCACAATGCCTGCCCAGCCCATATAAGTGGAAGTCTACCTCAATTTCCTGTGCAAGTACCCCAGTGCTCTACTGCTAGCTTCTCCAAATTATGCCCAATACACTCATCCCTTTGCATTTTCATATTCACTTCCACTTACAAAAGGAAGTGTGGTGTACTAGAAAGTAAAAGATCACTGGGTCAGAAAGAGGTTGCCTTGCAACCTCTATTACTTAATGGTGTGACATTAAGAAAGTGATATAACTCCCTTGTGGCTCAGTTTCTTCTCATGTAAAATCAGGGTCATGGATTATACCTCACTGGGTCCTTGTGAAGATCAAGTAAGTGCCTGAGAAATGACAGGCCCTACATAAACGTGAGTGATTCCTTCCTTCCCATGGCTATTAGCTGTGGACCCCTGCACTGGTCTTTCTCCCCCATTCCACAGCCTTCTCCTGTAATAGGCCATTCAGCACAGCACCTGTAGCCTCCTAAGATGCCCACTCTGAGCATCTGAGCTCTCAGCGCATCTTGGGTTCATGCATCACATACGACAAAATCAATGTCAGCTTTATGCATGTGAAAGCCACTAATCTCCCACCAGGACAGACAACTCACTTTCAGAAAGCACCGGAGGAAAAACACAGTACCTGCCATAAGAGAACAAATATGACAAGAAGACAAAGTAGAGAGAAAGGGGGTGGTAGGGAGCGAGGGAAGAAACATGCAACTCCGGGCAACCTGAGTCCAGGCAGCTTCGTCAGTTGCTACGCTACCAGCCACAGCAAGAAAGGCTTACGCAGAAGGTGTCTGTGGCTTTAGAGATACTGTTATTTTGCAAATTCTTCTCCTTGGCCTATCCCTATGTGCAAGGGGAAGATGCATAATTAGTCTGTAAGCTGCTGAAATGGCTAGAAATGACTAGAAGTATTGACTGCTCTGAAGTGTCAGGAAGGGGGGTCCAGATGGATTAAGAGGCTTATCCATAGAGCCTATTCAGTTTGTGGGAAGAGTTTAAGAGATGACAGCCCCCCTTATGCAAAGGAACTGGAAAATTAGCTTCTTCCAAATCCCCCCTCGTTCCCCTAGGGCTGCCTCTGCCTCTGCCTCTGCCATATCTTGCCTGAAGAGAGACTAAGCACAGCCTAACTCACTGCTCTTTGGGAAAGGACTTTGAAACAACAAAATCCTGCAAGATCCCATAGACCTCGGTCCCTGTCTCCAAAAGCCATGATTCTGACTATGCCAGATGGACACTGGGCTCCAAGAACAGAATTAGTGGCTTCATGCTGTTGTCCACCACAGGTCACTGCCTCTAGGTGCTTCTGTGGAGGAAGAGAACATGAGGAAACAGGAAGGAAAAGGTAAATGTATTGCTTATGACATTGCAGGCACTATTCTAGGTATGTCTAACATCTTATTCATGTATTTCTCAAGCATAGGCCCAGAGAACTCAACGACATATATAGTGATTTCCAAGGGTCCATAGAAAGCGAGAGTCTTTAGATAGAACATCTTGGAACAAAATCCTGCTTGAAGATATTGGGTAAGTTTGAATTTTTACACACATAAAAGGTTTCAATGAAATACCACCTTTACACAAATTCTTTCAGAGACTCCAAAGAGAAGAATTACTTCCAAACTTATTTTACAAGCCCAGGATAAGGTTCATTCCAAGACTTCACAAAGATATCACATGAAACTTTTAGGCCAATCTCCCTCATAAACATGTAAACTAAAATCCTACATACTGTATTATCAAGCCAATCCTGTGATATATAAAATGAATAACAGATTATAACCACATAGGGTTTATTCTGGGACTACAAGGTTGGTTTAATACAAGAAAATCCATCAGTATAACTCATCATATTAACAAACTGAAAGATAAAAATCATATAATTGTCTCAAGAGATGCTGAGGAAAGCACTTGATGGAAATCAACAGTCATTCATGATAAAACTCTTAGCAAACTAGAAATAGAAGCAAAGTCCTATAATGTGACAAAACATTACTCTAACATCATAATCAATGGTAAAATACTACACACTTTTCCCTGATTTCCCCAATTCTACTGGTAGTTTTAGCCAATATAATGAGGCAAGAAAAAGAAATAAAAGATATAAATGTTGGAAAGGATGTAATAAAGCTTTCATTATTCATAGACTACATAATTGTGTGTAAAAAATTCTTTAAAAATCTCAAATTATGATAAAAATTAACAAGTTAATTTAGAGAAGTTCCATAGATTAAACATAAACAATTATAAAATCATATTTAAAAGGTGCCATTTACCCAACCAGTGGTAACAGACATCATAATAATGACCTCTAAGGGAAGGAGTAGTTGACTGGGAAGAAACATGATGAAACTAGATACCACAATAATTTACACCTTGATTTGGAAGATGGTTATATGGATGTACATGTATGTGAAAGTCAATGAGCTATCCACATAAGGTTAATGTACTTTATGCCCTTTACTGTATTCTGTTCTACTTCAATAACAAACAAATTGAATAATTACTTACAAAAGCACTAGCAAAGTATTAAAATATCTCAGGATGTATATATACTTATATGTGCATATGTGTATGTGTATATACATGTATTCTTCTTCACTGAAAACTGTCAAACATTACTGGGATACATTTTTAAAGATCCAAATAAATGGAGAGATATTCCATGCTCATGAATTAGAAGAATCAATGTTGTAAAGTTGTATGTTCTGCTTATGTTGAATTATATGCTATCCTAATAAAATGTCTGTCAGGCTTTCTAGATAATCTGACAAACTTATTCGGAAGTTTATATAAAAATGCAAAAGGCCAGGAATACTCAAAGCAATATTTAAAAAGGATAAGAAAGAGAGCTTACCTTTTAGGAAACAAAGATTTATTATTAAGCTACAGTAATTAAGAAAATGAGGTATTAAGCTACAGTAATTAAGAAACTGAAAAACAGTTCAAGAAACAATGGAGTCAATAAACAAATCCACATAAAGATAATCACTTGATTTGTGACACAGTTGACTTTTCACTGTGGTAGAAGTGTACTCTCAACAAAAAAATTAGGGTTATTTAGGCATCCATATTAAAGAAAAGAACGTGAACATTGAGTCCTACTTTATATTATAAAAAAAGTCAATTCCAGGGTACTACAGAACTATATATAAAAGGTAAACAATAAGATTTATATAAAATAGAATGTTTCTGACCTTGGGGTAGGCAAGCATTTTTCGACAAGCATAAAACCATAATCCATAAGGAAAGTGAGGCGGACCACAGGCGTTTCTCATGCTACTCCGTATAACCACATCCACCTCCCTCCCCACTTCCCTACCTCATTGTTCACCCCTGGGAGCCACCAGTCTGTTTTCCACTTCCAAAATTTTGTCATTTCAAAAAAGACAATATGTAATCTCTTGGGATTGTTTTTATCACCTGCCATCACACCCTGGAAATTAGTCCAGATTTGTTTGTTTTTGTTTGTTTTTGAGACGGAGTCTCGTTCTGTCGCCTAAGCTGAAGTGCAGTGGCGCGATCTCAGCTCCTTGCAAGCTCCACCGCCCGGGTACACGCCGTTCTCCTGCCTCAGCCTCCTGAATAGCTGGCACTACAGGTGCCCGCCACCATGCTCGGCTAATTTTTTGTATTTTTAGTAGAGACAGGGTTTCACCGTGTTAGCCAGGATGGTCTTGATCTCCTGACCTCGTGATCCGCCCGCCTCGGCCTCCCAAAGTGCTGGGATTACAGGCATGAGCCACCGCGCCCAGCCTAGTCCAGGTTTTTGTGTGCATGGATAATTCATTTATTTTTGTTGCTGTGTAGTTTTCATGTGATATACATATGGGTCCACTGTTGTGGTGAATGCTGTTTAACTATTCTCCTGTTAAGGGTCATCTAGGCTGTTTTCAGGTTTTTGTTATTAAAATAAAACTGTCATGAACAGTTATATATAGATTTTTGTGTAAACATAAGTTTTCATTTTTCTGGGGTAAATTCCTTGGAGTTCAATCTCTGGGTCACTACGGAATTCAGAACTATCAAACTGGTTTCCACAGTGTCTACAGCATTTTACATTACTACCATCAATGTATGAGTGGTCCAGTTCCTCACCTGCACTGGTATGGTCATTATTTCTTTTTAGTCATTCTGATAAGTATGTAGTGATGTCTCATTGTGGTTTTAATTTATACTACCTTAATGGCTAATAGTATGGAACATCTTTTTAGGTGTTTATCTGCCATTTGTACAGCCTTAGTGAAGCTTGATAGCCGGTTCTGGATGGGGTCACTCAGAAGGCTGCAAGCAGGGTGTCTACTGTGGCTACAGTCCTCTCAGGGTCTGACTAGGATAGGATCTGCTCGCAAGCTCACAGCGCTCCTGGCTGTCCTCAGAAGACTCACTTCAAAGATCATTCATGGCCGGGCACGGTGGCTCATGCCTGTAATCCCAGCACTTTGGGAGTATGAGGAAGGAGGCTGAAATGTCTCATCATATCTTTTGCCCATTTTCTAATTGTTTTGTCATTGAGTTTTAAGAATTCTTGACATATTCTAGACAGTAGTCCTTCGTCATATATATGGTTGGCAAATATTTTCTCTCACTCTGTAGCTTGTCTTTTCATCCTCTTTGCCTGAGCTTTCACAGAGCAAAAATTTTAACTTTAATAAGGTTCAATTTATCAATTTTTCAGTTAGAAATCATGCTTTTGATGTCAGGTCTATATTAACTTTTTACTTTTAATTATACTCTAATTTATCAGAGATCACAAATCCATTCAGATTCCTGATGAAATTGTGCTCAAATATTCAGTTGACAAACACACAACTACACTTGGTTCTATTTCCTACCATAGAGTTTCTGAATAACAGATATGCTGAAAAACGTGTCTGGATTGTTTTGAAAGTTTTAGTGGTATTTATTGTTTAGAATTTTGATATTTTAAAAATTATGTTTTCGATGAGGATGATGAATAGTTAATTTAAAATAAGAAAATTAAAGAATATACTCAAAACAGTTAAAAAGATGTAAGACCATACAATTTGGAACAACCTACAAACTGGGAGGCATGTATCCAACACGGCACTGTCCTCCAGAGTCTCTTCACTAACAAGGAAGATGGGATCACTACCCCAAGTTCGATTAATGATTCATTAGTAAGTGGCTGGCAATCTGGAAAGTGTAAGATAGACTTAGATACTTATTTAATATGCGACTTTTACTACTGTAAATCTTCAAAGGGCTAAAACTTGATATCTCTTGTGCAAGAAAATCTGGCAACACCTGCAGAAGACCATCACCTCTCTGGTGATATTTGAAGACCAATTATTGGCAGCCTCCAGCCTCTACAATGACCCTCAGTGATTCCCTCCTCCTGTCATTCACGGCCTTGGGTAACCCTGTCACTTTGAGAGTAGGCTGGACCTCATGACTCGCTTCTAGCAGAGTACAGCAAAAGCGATGTGATAGTATTTCTGAGATTCTGTTACTCGAAGTCTACCATTTTACTTGCCTCTCTCTCTTCTTCTCTCTTCCCCTTCCTTCTCTCCCCTTTTCCTCTGCTCTTCCCTCCCTTTTCTCCCCTCTCCCCTAAACCCTCTTTTTCTATCTCCCAATCATCTCTCTCTTTCTCCTTCCTCTTCTCACTTCCCCGATCTCTTTTTTCCTCTCTTTCTCTCTTCCTGTCCCCCTTCCTCCTCCCTCTTCTCTCTCTCTCTTTTCATCTTTCTGTTTCCCTTCCTCCCTTCCTTCCCTCCCTCCCCCTCTCTCCCATTATCCTTTCTCTGTTTCCTCTCTCTGCCATGTCGTGAGAAGTGGTTTCATAAAGAAATACATACTTCAGCCAACAACTGACAAGGTTCCAAAGCCTTCCAATAGCCACATGAATTTTTTTTTTTTTTTTTTTTTTTTTTTTTTTTTTTTGAGACGGAGTCTCACTCTGTCGCCCAGGCTAGAGTGCAGTGGCGCAATCTCGGCTCACTGCAAGCTCCACCTCCCTGGGTTCACGCCATTCTCTTGCCTCAGCCTCCCAAGTAGCTGGGACTACAGGCATCCACCACCATGCCCGGCTAATTTTTTGTATTTTTAGTAGAGATGGGGTTTCACCGTGTTTGCCAGGATGGTCTGGATCTCCTGACCTCGTGATTCACCCGACTCGGCCTCCCAAAGTGCTGGGATTACAGGTGTGAGCCACCGCACCCGGCCATGAATCATCTTTGAAGTGAGTCTTCTGAAGACAGCCAGGAGCACTGTGAGCTTGGGAGCAGGTCCTATCCTAGTCAGGCCCTGAGAGGACTGTAGCCACAGTAGACACCCTGCTTGCAGCCGTCTGAGTGACCCCAGCCAGAACTAGTTATCAAGCTGCACTAAAGCTCCCAACACATTCCTGTGAGATAATAAATGTTTCTTAAGACACTTTATTTTGTAACGTAGTCATAGACGACTAATACTTCATACATGCTCCATAAATAGCTAATAACTTAGCTTAATATTAGCAGACATTTTTTGTATCTTAGAAAAGTCTTAGCTAGAAGTAAATATAATAAAAAGGTAGAAGCAGATGCACCAGAGGAAAAAAAACAAATAAACAAAAAAAGATACAGAAAAAGCTTGACACTTCCTTTAACACCAGTTTCAGAATCACCATTGAAGGTGAAGTTTACAAAATAGGTAAAAGCCTGGGGAAGATGTGGCTGAATCTGTTTCAGATAAACATAAAAGGAAACGGGTTACTGTTACTGAAGACACTGTCAAAGGAGACATTGTTATGCACTTCAAATGTGCCCAAACATGTAGCTAACAGAGTGTTTTATTTTACAATAGTAAATAAACTTGAGCAGCATCTGGCCATTTTATACATTTCCTCTGTATATTCTATGATCCTAATATCAAGGAAGATATTAACTTGCAAATTACTTGAAAGGAAGATAACCGGTAAGGAAATGGTCAATAAGATACGGATGGATGTTTGCACACATGGAACTCAATACAAAACAGACACGGCCATGGGGCAGACACAAGGTCTTCACACACACAGCAAGGATGGCTAATTCAAATGTTCCAGCAGGTGAAGCATCACTTAATAATAAAGCTCGTCCTAAAATCTACCTCTTTATTTCATCAATGGGGTGGTAAAAAAGAAGGAAAAAATGGAAAAAGTTTGCCTTTGTGGTCAGGTGCACAATAAAACAGGAAGTGAATTTGAAAGCTTGCTCTGCTTCAAAGATATACCGTGGCCTATTCAATGGGGCACATTGATGGTCTCAGTGAAATTGCTATCATTCTTCATTGAGGAAGAACACATATAAGTAATAACAAAGTTACCTTAAAAATCTTGCCTAAAGCCTCATCTAGATCTTAATCAGTAAAGCAATATGCTTAAAGCCACAGATACCAAAAAGCACACAGGTTTAATGTAGCAATTTTCCCCAAGTATTAACTCTTTTGAAAAAAGAAGAATTGATCTCATAGTATCATTCCTATAGAGTTCTTCACAGCTTGGAGGCATTTATGGACTCTTCACATTGCCCCATGAATTTCCTCTCCTACCTTTGATTCCCCTAAAGGAAAGGAAATGTAACTTTGATTATATGTTCCTAGTTGGAAACCCAACAAAGTTTCCCAACAGCCAGTGTGTACTCATGATTGACCCTGAACTATCGATGTTCTGCCCAGAAGGCTGATGTGGGCACATTTGGGGGTTTTAAGGTCAATTCAAAAACTAAAGTAACCAGTTCCTTTACAGACAAGAAGCATAAACTGGGCCTCTCTAAGAAATGAGGGGTGTCATTATGAAAACTGCAGGGCTTAATACTTACAGGACCCCTCTGAAAGGACTAAATTGTACCCACACCTAAATGGCAAACGCCTGGGTCCCTCCACGTCCATTTCCAACTAAGGGCCAAGTACTACTTTTCCTAAAAGTCCTTTGTATTAAGCTATCACACTAAAAAAAACATCTTTAGGGGTTGCATCAGTGGCCTCAAACTTGGCTGCACATTAGAATCATGCAGAGAAGTTTCAAAGTTCCTGAGGCTTAGGTCTCAACCCCTACCAATGAAATCAGAATCTATGGGGCAAGTTAAAATTGTTAAAAATTCCCTAGTTGTTTCCAATATGCAGACAAGTTGGAGAAACACTGGGATGCATCATTCATTCATTCATCCAAAGATTTCCTGAACACTCATTATATGCTTGGCCTCTGGGTGATTCCCCAATCACCCGGGTCTTTAGGTGGTCATGTCTTATGCATCTCTGTGTGTCTAACTCTAGCATCAGAGGCAACAATGAATGCATAAATGAACGAATGAATGAATGAATGAACAAATAAATGGCCCTTCTTATCTGCCTCTCCCTGACTTGGGATACAGGAAGGAGTTCTAATGCTTACAGATAGCTCTGCGTAGATTAACCCAACAAAGAACTAACAACAATGTAGTAATAATGCCTGAAAAACTTGGCAATGAAGAGGAGTGATGATGGAGAAGAAATCTAGTCTCATGATGTTTTCTTTGCAAACAACCTAAAGAGGAGTAAAAACAGTCTCAAGGGACCAGTGCATCACCTCTTACTCTACACTCCCACAGAATCCTTAAGCATTGAAGCACCTCACATATTTACACGAATCACATCTGAAATATACATGATCACATACACCAAATCATATCTGAAGTATATGTGATCACTTTGCACCTGATGAAATAGTTTCTTCCCTCAAGGCCCTGTTAATATTGTGCCTGTTTGGAGACCACCAGCCTCCCTGACATGTTCCAAAGTACGGTATATGAGATTAAATCAGGTGCACACTCATGGATATTTACTTATAAATTATTTTAATAGTCATAAATGTACATCAACTTGAAATAGAAGACAGACTTCCTTCTATCATAGTGATATGCACTCTCGTTGGAAAGATCAGGGAAAGCATGTGTCATTTTTAAAAAGCAATAATACAAAACACATAAGAGAATAGATTGGAAAAACTCAAGACAGGGGCACAGAAAAGACTGAAGGGTGGGAAACTCAGCTAGAAGCCTTTGTAGTTCATATAGTCCTGTTACCCTCTGCACGGTATCAGTATCATGTCTGTGTCTTTTTCCCCTACAAGAGAGTCATTGCAGGGCAGGGATTATGGCCAATCATGCTTGCACTCCTCACTAAGCCAAGCACAGTGCCTTACACAGGAATTTTGAATAGAAAAAAATTTTCTGTGATTGTGTTACCAGTCCCATTTAGGTTAAAAGCAATTGACAAAAAAAAGTAAGCCCACAAACTAATTTGGGTCATTGCTAAAAATATAAAATTGATATTACTCTCAGAAGCAGCCCTAAATAGATGACATGTCATGTGCCCCTTTCCTACCTCGCCACCTTTCCAGGTCTTGATCCTTCTGCCTGACAACAGCAGTGAGACCCTGACCCTTATTTCTTCTCTACCAGCTTGGCCACTGGGCAATGAATCCAGGAAAGCACTTACGTCACAAGAGATTTGAGAGATTTCTTGACATAGCACTCGAACCTCTCTAACCTAGCATTTGGGGATTTTCAGAAAATTATATCTGACAAAACAAAACACAAACCTCATTTCGATGTGACCATGAGCTTGAGAAGCCCGTGGAAGTCACCTTGCCCTTCTCGCCTGAGCTCTGTGTGATGCAGCTCCTGGGGTCTCTTCATAGCGCGCAGTTCTCTCCTGTCCCTCCCACTGAGCCTCAGCCCCCATCAAGAAGCCTGGAGGCTGGCAGGCCCCCCTCACACAAGCTGTGTGGTATAAAAGGATCTGACATGGCTTAGGAAACAGACGCAGAGCGCCTCGACTACACAGCGGATATTTTCTCAGTTAAAAAAATGTGTTCTCACTTAAGAATGCTAATGGCCCATGCACAGAAATAAAATCCCTGACCTACTTTGAAGCTGAACTTATTAAACAAGCCGACCTTATTACTCAGAAGAGACTGTAAAACAGTAGAATAAAGCTCAAATAGAATTCCTTGCATCCCTCGTTAACAGAAGCAGCCAAGAAAAGCACAAAAGGATGTCAGAGCCCTGGGCTGGGAGTCAGAAACCAGGGTCTGGTCCAGCTTTTTGCTCACTTTCTGTGTGGCTTGGGATAAGTCACCATCCATCTCTGGCTCTCAGAACCCTCATCTAGGGGCTGGACAAGGAGGTCTCTGAGGCCATTTCCACCTGCTATAACATGAGATCTTATTTTTTAGGAGCGTAATGTTAAAGTAATAAAAATCAATTATCAAGGGCATATTATCAGACACAGTAAGACAGGTGAGGGACTAAGATGGACATTCTGCCTCCAAGGAGCCTATAGCCAAGCAGAGCCAGTGGGGGCAGTCCACACTGATTAATGGATTTATTTCCTAACAGCAATTTGAAAGCCGCCACAAGGCTACAGCAGACATAACACAACTTGTGTCTGCAACAAGAATTCCCTCTGGCTCTCCACCTGACAACTTCAGTTTAGCCGAATGAATCTTTCAGTGCATTTTAAACCACTGCAGAGTCATGAGTGGCCATCCATATGTTATAATCAAATTTATCACACTGGAAAGGAAGAGAGTGGGGATACATTTCCACGGGATTTTAAGGCAGCAACGTGAGTCATTCCTGCTCATTCTGGAGAAGATCCTGGAACTGCAAGGTAAATTATCCAAACCAGAATTGGAGAGAGGCAGGGAAGGTTACTGATGTAACAGTAGGCATTAGTAACCCACACAACAGTAGATTAGTCAGTAATGATAGGTGCTACCATGGGATGCTTAAATGATGTTACTGAGAAAATGTCACGGTGCCATGTAATTAGAGGGCCCCCTTTTCAAATTTCAGGCTCAGAGACTCTTCATTGACGCTTTAGCATATGCTCAACCTCACAAAGCTCAGAAAAGAAAGCCAGCGGAAAGAAGAAATTCCCCAAAAAGGGACAAGTGGACCTGGGGTTTAGATTGAAAATTGCAAATCCCATCGTCTCTCCCAGGCATGTTCAGGGTAAATTCAGGACTTGAAATAGTATGCACAAATACCAAGGCAGAGCAAGAAGTGGGCATTCCTGTAGAGACTGGATGTCCAAAACTGGAGAATGTGGTGTCCCGGGGAAGGATTTAGAAGGGTCCCACCAAGGAGACACTTGGATCACGAGCTGTGCTGTCATTGTTTTCATAATCCTCACACTAAGTAGGCTGCTACAGTGCTCCAGGCACCTCCATACCTTGGAGGTATTTGAGTCCCCACAGGTACTGGAACAGCTAGGTCTAGAGTTCTTCTTTCTGCCCATTTTACAGATATGAGCACTGAGCTTCAGAGAGATATACCCAAGACCATAGAGGTATCAAGTGGCAAAACAGGTAAGAGTATGTGCAGCCCCGCATCACCAAGGTTAACCCTTATCCTAACCCTACTCTAATCCCAGCCCCTCCCTCTCTGTTTACCCACTTCCCACTTGTCACACTTGCTTAACTTCAAATCTCCCACAGCTGCCAATAACAGTCTGCACCCGCCAATCACATCCTGTTCCACCCTCATGAGTATCCTCCCACCTCCTGTGGGGGTGTTGCTGAACTTTGAATAGAGTGTTCTTCGTCCTCCACTATTGGTGCTTGTATTGTGATGGACTTATTCTGACAGCTATTCTGTGAGCTGTCTGGGGTGTCTTCATGTTGCTGGACCCAGAAGGTATTCTCCTCATCTTCTCAGTGTGTAATTATCATTAACGTCTCCAGGGATCAACATGGATAATAAAGAGGAAGAAGAGAGCCCAAGTTTGCAAGGAAGGCAAACCACAACCTTGATGCAGAGGCTTTAAAAGGCTGGGGTGAAAAGTTATTTAAATGTTTCCAGTCCTGAATGCATTCTGCATTCTGACAAAGCTCCCCTGACACACTGAACCCCCACGGATCCTTTTTCCCCTAGTAAAGGGGGCAAAACTCTAAATGATCTACTTCAGTGCATCTCCATAAAAATGGCTGTCCAGCACCCCTGGGAGGGCTGCCCGGTGTCCTGTAATGAACACAGGCCCTTGGAAAGTATTGTAGAGACCCACAGCCCTACAGAACTTTGAGAGCACTGTTCTATCACCATTAACCTACAGTGGGAAATAGAGGCCAAGAGATAGCAAGGTGGTGTCTGTCAAGTTCTCTTAGAAAGTCAGTGGCAGAGCTAGGGTCAGATATTCTTGATTCAAAGGCTCTACCTAACACAATTGATATTTCCTTGAGCATCCCTGAGGAGAACATCTCTTAGTTTTTTGTCTCTCAAATTCAACTCACAATTCTTCTGGTTAAGCACCTTCACAAATTTATCTTAAAGACCCCTGTCCCATAGCCAGCCCATATGGAGGGAGGGAGGGAAGGAGGGAGGGGGGAGAGAGAGGGGTGAAAGAAAGGGAGAGGGAGAGAGAGGTGGGGGGGAGAGGGAGAGAGGAAGGAACACCAGAATTCTATGGAAGTGCTGTTTGAACCTTTAATTAGCTCACATTGGAAGCCAGTAAAACCTATTCATTAACTATTTCCATAAAACAGTAAAATCTCTTGTTGTGTAACAAAAACAAAGACGGTAGAAAAGAAAGAAAGGAAAAAAAGAAGAGAAAAGAAAGAAAGAGAGAGAAAAGGAAATAAGAGCAAAGTAAAGAAAAAACATTGTTACCAGCAGTGGGGTGAATGAAGTTGAGCCCCAACCCAGAAGTGGTCTTGGCTATGGAAGGCAGAACTATATGCAGTGGGCCCAGCAACAGAGAGTTCTCATGATCCAATTGATGCTCCTCTTTCTGCTCCTTTTACTGCAACCCAGGATTCATTCATTAAACCTCAGATCTTGGAAGAAGCAGCTTAGAGACCATCTAGCCTCACTCCTTCCATTTACTACAGAGAAAAGTGTATCTCAAAGAGGGAAGGAACTTATCCAAGGCCATACAAGAATCCAAGGAAGAGTCACTGATAGAAACACGTGTGCCTTAGAAAGCTTCGTAAAACCAGCTGCCACTTCTACTTGCCCCTGCACATGAGCTCTCTGTGGCTTCCTACTGTGCTCTAAGAAATAGAAAAGTGGCCCCTGTCATCCAGGGCTTGGTCCTATCAGCTAAAACTTGACATTGTTGGAAGCTGGCCAAACTTTCTTAGCCAGGCCATTTTGTTCTCCTGTTGGACCTAAACAATCTTACACAACACCAAGATCAGGTCAGGGTACTCTGTAGCCACAATGAAGTGACACAGAACAAGATTACTTTGTATTTTTTTTTCTAAGCAAGACAAAACCAAGGTCACTGTGCAAATCACAAAATACCACACATCCTCCTTGTCCAGCTCAAATGAGTGGCTGCTGCAAGTCTACCAATGATAGCTTTAGTCTTGTTCTATCATCCCGTTCTAGATTAGGTTTCCTCAGATATCCAATCATAGAATTGTCCCCACTTCCTAACAGCTCAATCTAGAAAAAACTCCAACCCCTTGGAGTCTCCCAAAATCATCCATCCAATGCCCAAACCCCATAACACTGTCTTGCTGAGACACCCCATGGTTCTCTGTGGAGTACATTCTCCCTCACTGCAATGAGTCATAAACCCAACTTGTTCAACCATGAGTGTGCACCTAATAGTCTTTAGCTGGAAGGTGTTGACATCTTAAAAAACAAAACAAAACAAAACAGTTCCACTTCCTTTCCTGAGACAGAATTCTTTCCATAATCAAGCTCTCCTACTGAGTCCACCTCCATGTCATGCATCCCTTGTGCCATGGCAAACTAAATACTATCCTGGGCCTTTCTACCTTCCACATTCAGATCCTATTAACTGGAAAGCTCCTCTTCTCTGATTCTCTGAGAGAATGAGTTTGGGAAGTCTTCTCTGACCCCAAGTAGACAAAATAAACCCTCAATGCCTCTCTGCTACTTCCCTATGCTGCACACACACTGTTATGCACACAGCACACCAAACTGTAATTATGCATAACCATTTGTGACCCGACCACCTAGACTGCAAAGCTCTCTGAAGGAAAGAGTCGTCTAGGGGCTGACACAGAATAAAAGCTCCACGTATTGGCTATTTACTTTCTTCCTACACTGAACTGAATATCTCTCCTATTTAATTACTGTCATACATCAAATCATATTCCAAACAAGCATCAAAAATAATAATGTGCGGCCGGGCCTGGTGTCTCACGCCTATAATCCCAGCCTTTTGGGAGGCCGAGGGGGGCAGATAACCTGAGGTCACGAGTTCAAGACTGGCCTGACCAACATGGAGAAACCCTGTCTCTACTAAAAATATAAAATTAGCCAGGCATGGCGGTGCATGCCTGTAATCCCAGCTACTTGAGAGGCGGAGACAGGAGAATCTCTTGGACCCGGGAGGCAGAGGGTGTGGTGAGCCGAGATCATGCTATTGCACTCCAGCCTGGGCAACAAAAGCGAAGCTCCATCTCAAAATCTTAATAATAATAACTTGCAAATGAAGACCCCTGTGAAAATGCAGCTTTGGTTTGTTATAATAGTGTCTCTTGTCATCCGCACAGTGCTCTGTGATTTGCAAAGTACTTCCTTAGTGCCTTGTCTCATTTAATGCAGTCCTCATGGCAACCTTGGCTTCTATGTTATGTTATATGGCACCCTTGACTCTAAGAAAGGGAGATTATCCTGAGTAGATCTGACATAGTAAGGTGAACCCTTAAAAAAGATGGAAATTCCTTCAGGCAAAAGAGATTTGTAGTGTCAGAACATTTTTATTTGAGAGACAGTCTCCATTTTTGGCTTTGGAGATGAAGGAAGCACATGACAAAGAATGTGTGTGGCCTCTAGGAGCTGAGAATGTCCACCAGCTAATAGCCAGCAAAGAAATGGGGACTTCAGTCCCACCATCACAAGGATCAGAATTCAACCAGCAACAAGGATGAGCCTAGAACCAGGCATGGTGATGTATGCCTTTAGTCCCAGCTACTGGGGGAGGTTGAGGCAAGAGGATCACCTGAGCTCAGGAGTTTCAGACCAGCCTGAGCAACACAGCAATACCCAATCTCTAAAATCAAAACACAATGAGCTTGAAGCAGATTTTTATCCAGTGTCTCCAGATGAAAATTCAGCCCAGCTAACACCGTAACTTCAGCTTTGTGTTATATTGAAGAGCTTCCAACCATGCCGTGCCCAGGTTTCTAACCTACATAACTCTGAGATCCTAAATTTATTTTAAGCTGCCAAGTTTGTGGTAATTTCTTATGCAAAAAATAGAAAACCAATACCGGTAGGTACATTCACTGTTAAAATGTTAGGCAATTATTAAATTATAAAAATGCTAAAGGTCATAAAGAAATACACAAAATGTGTAATATAGCATTAACTTTAAAATAACTGAAATAAAATGGTACTCTCTTCTGATGGTATCTATGCCAAATACATATTTATGTAGATAAAACAAAAAATCAAAGAGACTTTGGATGTACTAGGGTGACAGGATTGCTAGTTCAAAGTTGTCATTAGTCTTCTTTTATCATTTTAAGAAATTAAAATATTATAAAATCAAGATTTTTCTTGCCCCCAGCCCACACTGAACAGAGAGGATAGACTAATAAGAAGCATGGTGTCCCATGAGCCAAGCTACTTAAAACAGAGAACCACATGAGAACTGACATTCTATAAAATTCCACTGGAGAGAGAGAGTTTCTCAGTTAGATTAAATATCATCACATCACAAGTGACTCATTACTCTAGAAATTCCACACAGGCCCTCCCTGTGGCCAGTCTCCTCCCTGCCCAAGAGGAAGAAACACAGACACCATATACTAGGGGCTCAAATCGCAGCTTGCCTGAAGGGCCCAAGACAGCAGGCATGCTCTACACGTTCCACTTTGCATTTCCTGTAGGTCTCTGTCTTGGTCTTTCTCTTTCCATAGACACCTCCTAAGTGGCTTGAACAAATTGCTTTAATATCCTGTGGCCTCAGTGCCCTATCAGAATAAAGACATTATGAATGTATTACTTAATAAATTGTACTTCCCTCTTTTTCCATATATTTACTGTGTGATCTTAGGGAATATAGTCTCTAGGAGTTTGTTTTACAACACCTGAAATGGGTAATGACTACCTCCATAGGAATGTTGCTAGCATTGGCATTAATAAGCAGAATTACACTGTCAAGGGTCAAGCCAGAGAGAGGACACCAAATCCCATCCATAGCAGAGAGAATGGTCAGCAAGTGCTGCAAATGGAGGCCAGCAGGTGGAGATGTACAGAGAGGTTGCTGCCTCAAGAAACTGAAAATCCAAATACTACATGGTGTAATGTAAACTCAGAGGCATGCCAAGCTTGTAGCTTGCTTTGATTATTAAAATGTGAGTAGAAAGGACCTAAGGTCCTTCAGGACAGAAAGAGCCAGTGCTCAGTTACCCACATCCTCTTTTCCTCTGTCATAGTCACCAGCAAAGTTACAGATGGCGGCTGCTCTATCATCTTGCAGTATGTTATGGATGTTTGTTCCCTCCACAAAATCTCATGTTGAAATGTAATCTTCAGTGTTGGAGGTGGGACCTGGTGGAAGGTGTTTGGGTCATAGGGGTGGATACATCGTGAATGTCTTGATGGCCTCCCGGCAGTAATAAATTCACATAAGATCTAGTTGTTTAAAAGAGCCTAGGACTTTTCTTCTCTCTCCCTTGCTCCCTCTCTTGCCATGTGATATGCTGGCTCTGTTTTGCCTTTCGCCATGATTAGAAGCTTCCTGGGGCCCTTGCTAGAAGTAGATGCTGGCAGTATGCTTTGTGTACAGCCTGTAGAACCATGAGCCAAACAGACCTCTTTTCTTTATAAATTACCCAACCTCAGATATTCCTTTATAGCAATGCAAAATGGACTAACACAGAAAATTGGTACCAGGAATGGAGTGTTGCTATAAAGGTATCTGAAGATGTTGAACTGGCTTTTGAACTGGTAATGGGTAGAGGTTAGAGGAGTTTGGAGGTCTCAGAAAAAGAGAGGGAGATGAGGGAAAGTTTGGAACGTCTCAGAGACTTGTGAAGTGGTTGTGACCAAAATGCTGATAGAAATATGGACAGTGAAGGCCAGGCTGATGAGGTCTCAGATGGAAATGAAGGATTTATTAGGGACTAGAATAAAGGTCGCTCATGTTACACCCTAGCAAAAAACTTGGCTGCATTGGGTTCATGCCCTAAAAATCTGCGGAAGGTAGAACTTAAGAGTGATGACTTAGGGTAACTAGCAGAAGAAATTTCTAAGCAGCAAAGTGTTCAAGATATGGCCTGGCTGCTTCTAACAGCCTATGATCAGATGTGGGAATAAAGGAGTGACTAAGTTTGGAACTCGTAATTAAAGGAAAGCAGAAAGTAAACATTTGGAAAATCTGTAGCCTGGCCATATGGTAGAAAAGAAAAGAACTTTTTCAGAAGAGGAATTCAAGTGGGCTATGGAGCAACCATTTGCTAGAGAGATTAGCATGACTAAAAGGGAGACAAGGGCTAATAGCCAAGACAATGAGGAAAAGACCTTAAATCCATGTCAGAGATCTTCAATACAGCCCCTCCCATCACAGGCCCAGAGGCACAGGAGGAAAGAACGGTTTTAGGGGGCAGGCATGGGGCCCTTCTGTCCTGCCCAGCCTCAGGACACTGCTCCCTATATCCTGGCTCTCCAGCTCCCACAGTGGCTCAGAGGGCCCCAGATACAGCTCAGGCTGCCAGCCCAGAGGGCATAATCCATAAGCCCTGGAAGCTTCTACATGGTGTTATGTTTGCAAGTGCACAGAATGCAAGAGTGAAGGATGCTTACCAGCATCCACCTAGATTGCAGAGGATGTATCAAAAAGCCTGGGTGCCCAGGGAGGAACCTACCACAAGGGCAGAGCCCTGCAGAGAGGCTCTACTAGAGCAGTGCCATGGGGAAATGTGGGGTTGGAGCCCCCACACAGATTCCCCACCAGGGTACTGCACAGTGGAATTGTGGGAATGGGTGCCACTGCCCTCCAAACTCCAGAATGGTAGAGCCACTGGCAGCTTGTACTCTGAGCCTGAAAACACTGAAGGTACTCAACTCCAACCCATGAGAGCAGCCACACGGGCTGTGTCCAAGAAAGCCATAGGGACAGGACTGCTCAAGACCTTGGGAGCCCGCCCTTGCACCAGTGTGCCTTGGATGTGGGACACAGAGTCAAAGGAGGTTGTTTTAGAGCTTTAAGATTTAATGCCTGCCCTGCTGGGTTCCAGACTTGCATGGGGCCTGTTGCCCTTTTCTTTGGGCTGATTTCTCCCTTTTGGAATGGGAATGTTACCTAATGCCTGTACCACCATTGCATCTTGGAAATAACTTGTTTTTGGTATTGCAGGCTCATGGGTGGAAGGAAGTTGTCTTGAGTCTCAGGTAAGACTATGAACTTTGGAATTCTGAGTGGATGTTCTAGTAGGTTAAGACTTTGGAGAACTATTGGGAAGAAATTACTGTATTTTGCAGTGTGAAAAGGACATGATATTTGGGGTCTAGGGGTGGAATGACATAGTTTGAATGTTTGCCCCCTCTACAAATCTCTTGTTGAAATGTATTCCCCAGTGTTGGAGGTGGGACCTGGTGGGAGGTGTTTGGGTCATGGGGGCAGATCCCTCATGAATGGCTTAAGGCTCTCCCTGCGGTAATGCATTTACATGAGATCCAGTTGTTTAAAAGAGCCCAGCACCTCCACCTCTCTCTTGCTCCCTCTCTTTCCATGTGACACACTGGTTCCCCTTCGCCTTCAACCATGATTGGAAGCCTCCTGAGACCCTAACCAGAAGCAGATGCCAGCACTATGCTTCATGTACAGCCTACACAACCATGCAGAGCCAAATAAACCTCTTTTCTTTATAAATTTTCCAGCCTCAGGTATTTTTCCTTTATAAATTGTCCAGCCTCAGGTACTTCTTTATAGTGATTCAAATGAACTAACACACCTTGGATCCCATGTGTAGAGCAGAGCCCTATCCAAATGCCAAGGAATGTGAACAAACTGAACTTTTTTTTTCTAGCCTCTGACTTATGGGGCTGTTTGTTACTGCAGCATTACCTCCTGCATCCTATCTAGTAGAGCTTCAAGCTACTCTCCGCCTTCAACAAGTGGAGAACATGAGACTGACCGATGAAATCATTGGCTCAAAAGCACATAGCTACCACTGATAGAACCAAGACTCAAGTTCAGGTGGCCTGACTCCATAGCCCATGACTCTCATTCACTGTGGAAACTTCCCTCTGTCCCGTGATGCTTGGATAGCCCAACATTGTGTTCAAGTGGAAGCAGGGATGTCACAAGAATCCCACTTTAAAATGAGCAGTATAGTGTGCCATTCATTACCTGGACTAATGAGTCAGAGGAGATGCAGGAGATGCCAAGGGTGAGGGCATTCTGACAGAAAGAGGTACCTCATCAGGAAAATCATCCTCAATGACACTGCTCTTCTCTCAAGAGGCTCCCGAAGAGGTCCAGGTACCAAGGTAGTCCCTTTCCCCAAGTCCCACAGGATCTAATTGTGGGTTCTGCCCCGCCTGGATGTCAGCTTAGATTTTCTCAGGCCACAACTGGCTTGGCAGTGCGTATATTAGCCCTTATTTTAAGAGAAGCATACATCACATAGCAGCCCAAAAAAGAAGTCCCTACTGAGAACTTTGGGTACTAAGAGACAGGTTCTGTGTACTCCTCCCAGTTGATGATACACAGTGAGGTGACATGTTTGCCAGGGACAGTACACATGTGTGCACCCAGAGGTTCTGCAAGATCACTCACGCAAAACATGATATCCAGATTCATGACCACATCAGCAACAGACCATCAGTGTGACCTTGGTTCTACCTCTGGGCCCTGGACTCCCTGTTCATAGCACAAGAGAAATGGAAAAGTGATATGTAAGGTGATTTCCAGCTTAAAATGTAATAATAAAAACTGATGTCAACTCTTACACATAGCTGATAGGCCTATAAATTGGTACATCCCCTATGGAGAATAATTTGGCTATATCTATCAAAGTTAAAAATGTTTAGCAATCCCAGATCTAGGAAATTACGCTAAAGATATGCTTGCCCAGTGAAATGATGTTTGCTCAAAGTTATTCATTGCAATATTGTCTGTAACATGAAAAAACTGAAAGCAATCCAAATGCCCATCTATAGGACCCAGGTAAATAAATGATGGTGCATCCACACAACAGAATATCCCAGAGCTATGAGAAAGAAGGAGGAAGCTCTTTATGTCTGAATGCAGAAATATACCCAAGATACATTAAGTGGAAAAAATACAGCCAAACGAGCCTTTGAAATATGTTACAATTTATGTAAGAAAAAGAATACAATATGATGGGAACTTAATTTTGGTTAATCTACTCATGAAACACCTTTGGAAAGATAAACACACATACATACAGATACACACACACACACACACACACACACACATACACACACACACAGTAACATTGGTAATCTCCAGGGAAGAGAAACAGTGTGGCTAGGATAAGGAATAGAAAGACTAATTTTCAGTGTATATTTTTCTGTCTTGATTTTTTGAACCACATAAATATATTACCACAAAAAAAAATGCGTAACACTGCAATTTTTTTAACTGCCACCAGCCAGGGGTTGAATAAGAATCAAGAAAATTCCCAAAAGCACATTCTGAAGATGCTGACGAATGTCAAGTATCTTCCTCCTGGAGCCCATTACCCAAAGGTTTCTCATGGGCAACATTTTTCTCTTCTCTATTTCCAATATACATTGTATTATCTACCTTCCTATCATCCATTGCTCCTCAGAAATTTCACCATATACCTTAAATGAAACTGGAAGACTTAATATTTTCTTTTCAATTTTGAAAAAAAAGAACTTAGGGATAAGTGAAGGAAGACACATTTGGATGTGTGTCCCTGCCAGATTACACTAAATGTAACCCCCATTGTTGGAGGTGGAATGTAGTGGGAGGTTACTGGATCATGGGAGCAGATTTCTCACAAATAGTTTAGCACCATCCCTCTTGGTACTGTCCTTACCATAGTGAGTGAGTTCTCTTGAGAGCTGGTCATTTAAAAGTGTATAGCACCGCCCCACTCTCTCTTCCTCCAGTTTGGGCCATGTGACGTGCCTGCTTCCCCTTTGCCTTCGGCCATGACCATAAGTGTCCTGAGACCTCCCAGAAGCCAAACGTAGTGCTAGCACTACGGACTAAAGACAACACGGACTAAGACAACACGGAAAGAAGTAAGCAGAACCAGGCTCTAGGTAAGGCTCTAATTTCCCATGCAGCTGTCGGGTGAGCACCTTGCCCTCTCAGAGCCTCAGTTTCCCCACTGGTTCAAAAAGAGCTATGGGATAGCTGAGGTCTCAGGTCTACTTCCTCCCAGCTTTATGTTTCTGGGATTCTAAGAATCATGTGGAATAGAGAAAAGGCCAGACCACATTTTGGAGGAAACTTTGGACCAGCTGTCTGACGTGCATTTTCTCACTTTACTAACTGTCACCTGGCAACATCCTAAATGAACCAATGAGTGTCCAGATGGGGGCCAAACTATGAGTCAAATCAACACACACTCACTTATTATTTATGTACAAATTCTGTGCCAGGTGTAGTATCAGAAGCCAGAAATACAACTATAAACAGGATACGATTCTGCCCGGACAGAGATCATAGTATAAAGTATACTATGTAGCAAATAAAAAGGTGATTTCAGTCTCCAGCATCTTATGACAAACACGTCCACATCTGGCCACAACTGAGTAACTGGCACTTAACTTGGTATCCTGACAAAACAATTATAACACTACAAAAACATAGGAGTGATTTTTTCAGCACAGTATTTTGATCATCGATAGAGAAGAAATACAGAAGTGAGACTCAGGTTTGTCTTGGCTTTCTGCCTGGCAGTTATTTTCTAGACCCGACACAGAGAGGTGGAGGCCAAACAGAGCATCGCAGTCTTGTTGAACTGAGGAACCCGAATTACAGTTCTGAGCTGCTGATGTGTCTGGAATTTGTGAGGAAGGGTGCCAGAGAGTTCATATGGAGAGTACCTGTTAGAATTTGGATACTAGCTGGCCTGCATATTTGCAAGGCAACACTCTGTAAAGTCTAGAAAAGAGTGGTTGATGCAGGGCTGAGAGCTGAACAGAAATGTCAGAGGTTGTTCAGTGCTGGGAACCTCTGGAATCCTGGCCCACCTGTAGTGGAGATTCAGCTGAGACTTCAGAAAGAGCAAGTTATAGTAGTGAGTACCACATCTAAATCAAAGTAAGGCACACACACGAAGATGACTGACAAGCCAAAACAGATCCCCCCTAACAAAGTATAAGACAATAATGACAGTTTCAGAAGGACATGCCAGTAATTTAACTGCTTACCAGGATAAAATTCAATACCATTTAAGTCCAATCAATATAATCCAGACCATCTACAGCAAACTATCTACCATTCTTAGGTAACAAACAGGACATAAATAAGTAAGTAGACATGCAAATAAATAAGGAGTAAAAGGAACAGATCCCAAGATAATTCAGATGTCAGAATTTGCAGATGAGAACTTTAAAATATATACTATAAATATTTTTGAAAGATTTAAAGAAAATTGGATATAATGGGAGAACAGCTAGGAAATCACAGCAGAGACATCAGAAGCAAGAAAATAAAAATAAAAATTTGATGACTAAAAACTACCATATCTAAAAGAAAAAGCTTACTCTGGGGTCAGTAGCAGTGCAGGCACTGCAGAAGAAAGAGTCCTTGAATGTAAAAGCAGATCAGCAGAACTAATCCAATCTGAACAACGCACACATATTCACAAATATTAAAAAATAAAGAGATTTTGCAACCTGTGACAGTGCAGAAAAATATCTGTAACACATTTCTGAGAATTAAAACAGAAAAAGTAAGGAATCAAGAGAGATACCATATTCATGGATTGAAAGGTTCCATTTATTAAGTGACAAATTCTCCCAAAATTGCTCTGTAGACTTAGTGTAAATGTTGATCAAAATCCCAAAAGCATTTTTTTCCTTTTTAAATAAATCAACATATTGGTGCTAAAGCTTGTATGGAAGTGTAAAGAACCTAAAATAGTTAAAACAATCTTGATAAAAAAAGAGTCCATGTGCAAATCCAGAGATAAATGGGAACTTTATACTGTTTACTCACGTTTGCTGTGAACCTAACATTGCTCTAAAAAATAAAACACATTGTTTAAAAAGTACTTGTGCAGTGCGACTTGCTGTCTTGCACTTGTTGTAAGAATCTTCCACTCTTGGTGGCTGCTTCCACGGTTCTGGGTCCCAGAATGAAAAGACAGCATAGATCTCAGCTGCTCATACCCACAGCTTGAATAGAGATGCTCTACTAAACAGCTTGGATCAGCTGACTCCTAACTAAACCACAGACATCTGAGCAAATAAATAATTGCTATTTTTTTAGAAAAGCAGAGGTGTAGGACTTACATGGATTTCAAGACATATGATAAAGCTATAACAATGAAGACAATGAGACATCAAAATAATAAAAAATAGATCGACAGGAAAAAAAAAAACAAGACCCAGAAATAAACACTTACCTTTATAGACACCTGATATATTATAAAGGTCGAACTGAAATTAGTTGGGGAAAGATGATATATTTAACAATAGTCCTGGGTCAACTGATATCCATATAGACAAAATGAAAAATGACAGTTTTTATAGTATCTATATAACATTTTATGTGAAAATCAATTTTAGATGGATTACATAGACCTATATTTGAAATGTAGAGTAACAGAACTTCTAAAGAGAACATGAGACAGGATTTTTTTTATTGTGGGGAACACAAGTATGTCTTAAATGTGGTAAAAATAAAAATAAAAGACTGATAATGGGACATCTTTAAAATCAAAACTGTTATTCATCAACAGATACCATCAATTAAGTGAAAAGAGAAGCTACAGAAAGAAAAAGGATATTTATGATACGTATACTAGACAAGGACTCATATCTAGTAAATATAAAGAACTACAAATCAATAAGAACAATTCAATATAAAAAAAAGACGGGACTATCCAATTCAAAAACATGACATCGAGATCACCTGTGTGTGTGTGTGTGTGCACATGCACGTGCGCATAAGTAAAGGTTGCTCAGCTTCACCAGTCATCAGAAAAATACCACAATGAGCTACCACCACATACCTACCAGCATGGCTAATATTAAAACACAGACACCACCAACATGCAATCTGTCATATTAGAAAGTTGTTTGGCAGTATCTGCTTAAGCCAAAGAACAACTCTACTCCTAGTTATATATCCAAGAGCAATGGAGTCCAATACTACCAAAAACACATGCAGAATATTTACAGTCAAGTGGTTCATTATGTCTAAACAATAGAAACAACTCAGACGTCTATAAGCAGTAGAATGGATACATTTTGGTATATGTGTTCCATGACATACTATTTAAGAATAAAAAAGTGAACACAACATGGATGAGACTCACAAATATAATTTCAAGTGGAAGAAATTACCCCAAAAATATATAATTTATGCTCCTATTTATATAAAATTCAAAAACAGGGAAAATAATTCTAGTAGTCATAATACCTTTGCAAAGGAGAATCAATGACTTGGAGACCAAGGAGGGCTTCTGAGGTGCTGGTTACATTCTATATCTCGATCAGGATATTGTTTACATTATTATATTCAGTTAAAATGTGTATCTTTTCCTGCATTTTTATTATTCTTCAAAATAAAGGTTTATCCACACACACACACCAAAAAATAAGGAACTGCAAGAGTCCAGCTGAGAGCTGACAAGAGCCAATGCAGTGATACTAGTGAGGGTAGGAAAGATATACAGTCAAGAAATATTCGGGAGCTAAGTTGGCAGGTCTGTTTTAATTGAATATACGCAGGGATGGGGTGGGGAGAGGATTGAGGGAAAGGCAGGAATCTGAAATTAATCTTAAGTTTCTTTTTAGCTTCGCTGAAGAAATGAATGGTTGAGCCAGTGATGGAGATCAAAACTTCGGGAAGAACATGTTGAGTTGAAGTGCCTGTGGCAATCCACAGGAATAACTCCAGCAGCTAGTTAATTGTGAGTTCAGTGGAACTGTCCGAGCAAGAGATATGGGTGTGGGAGTCATCAGCATCCCTGGTCATAATTAAAATAATGAGATTGGATACACTCGCTCACACAGAGAACATGGAACATGAAGGGGTGTGGTAGCCAGCACTCTGGGGAACATTATATTTAAGGGAAAGGCCCAGAAACAGAAAGCTGTGACCAAGACAGGAAAGATTCAGCTGTAGAAATTGTTAAGAAACCAAGCGCTATCAGTTATAGAAGCCCAGTCCTGAGGGTAAGTCCTGAAAAAGTGTGGCCAATAAAGTGAATTCTCTCCAACAGCTTGGCGGGAAGGCAAGAAGTGAGTTCTACAGCTGTGGTCCTTGGGCAAGTTATTTCTCACCTCTGAGCCTCATTTTTTTCAACCCCAATATGGGAATGTTACAACTAAAGAGTATTGTTAAAGGCTATTGTGAGAAGTAAATAAGACAATGCATATAAAGTGTTCAGCAAATAGTGAAAGGTCTATGGTCACGGTGACCTATAGAAACTATGAGCAAATCAAGCAAGGTGTTCTTTCTCAGGAAGAGAGAGATAGGGATATGTTTAGAGGCCAAATAGAAGAGGCAGTGGATGAATGTCACTGGATACCCAGAGAAGCTGCAGAAAGAACAGGCCCACATCTCCAGGTAGATGGAAACACCTGCCATTCTGACACAGGGTAAGAACGGATGTGGAGAAAGACACATCTGACAAAAAAGTGGTAGATGAAGCAATGAAAGGGGTCATTCCTACCAAAGGCCTTCACCATGAACTCACATGCATTTGAGCAAGACCCCTAGGTGCGGGACAATCGGGGAGATACTAGAGATACTGTAAGAAATAACAAATTTCATTCAACTCATTTATTCATCATTCAGCCACTCACCTTTGACAAACACATACTAAATGCCTACTGAGTGATTTACGGGGGGAAAAAATCCTTTATACCCTCGAAGAGATAACAGTTCCACTGGGATGTTGGACAAGGAAGAAAAGTGCAGATAATATATATTGAACACTGCCCTTGTACCAAACTGTGGGCTTCCATGCATGATAAATGATATCATGTGTATCTCTTAGCAGAATGGGAGGTAAAAATCACTATTCCCATTTTACGTATGTGAATACTGAGGCATGAAAAGTTAACTGATTAACCCAAGGTCACATGGTTGTGTCTGACTGGTAGTGTAATAAGAGAATGCATATAAGCAAGTGACTGCAGGGAAGTAAGGTGAGATGGGTGTTGCAGAGGTGCAAACCATTGTGGGAATTATGGAGGGGTCAATGAAGAAACTGATGTATGAGTTAGATTCTGAAATAAGAGTTAAAGAAAAAGGGTCAAAGGCAAGAAAAAATTGATGAATGTTCCATCGTCACCAGAATATATGTGTCCACAGCTTACTCCTTGCATAGAGAGAAGTTGTCTGTAGGTCCTGCTTGCCTCCCCATTATCAAAATGTGGCCCCTTCTTGAGTAAGTACAATTCATTCTTATGACTGAAGTTATATTAGATTTTCTCCAAGCTTTCCTGAGTATGCAGAATTGTCCTTCTGCGCTGTCAAATCCCCAGATCACATACTTAGCAGCTGTTTTCAAGATATTTTGTCAGGATTGCTTGTCATAGAGGCACAGAATAATTTGTTGCAGGCATTTTTACATCTGGTTGACTCCAATCAAATCATCCAGAGATGAAGTACAAACTTACAGATTTTATCAGTTTTAATTACTTAAAACAATTCTGATGGCCATTTGACTCTCTCCCATATCCCCCCTCCACCATACTGAACACAGAGTTTCAGAAATAATAGGGAACAGATGGCAGAAATATTTAAGACTCTGATTTTTTTTTAGCAAAAATAATTAAAAGATTTCATTTATTTTGATTTTTTTTTTTTTCCATTTAGAAACAAACTGCTTTCCATGGAAAACGACATCTTTGTAACATCCAGCCTAACTTTAAGAAAAAAAAAACCCCTTTAATCCAATTTTAACCAAAGCATTCCTCCCAACTTGACTTGGATCAGGATGGATTTGGCACTTAGATCTCAGATGTGCTGATAATAGGAGAAGAACAGCTGTGAGTGGTTTAACCTGGTATCTGAGGAGCCTTCAAAGACACACTGCAACTGACCAGGGAACTGAGCACAGCTGGAATTGAATGAGTGTTTATGTAGACCGGAGCTCCTGCTGCCTAAATCTCCACCCACTTGGAGCATCATGGAAAAGGGCCTTGGAACAGGTATGATTGATACAGAAGGCCCAGCACTCAGGATAAAGTTGGGCAAAATTGGATCCTGGAGGGAGGCTGATGCCTGGATGCTTCAGAGGCCACCATGCCCAGGATTCATCTGTAAAGCAGAAACTGTGAAGGTGGAAATAGAATTATGAAGCAGAATGCCCAAAGCTTTTGATGGAAGCTTGGGTTTCCATC
The DNA here is from genome assembly GCF_007565055.1 of Rhinopithecus roxellana. Taxonomy (NCBI): domain Eukaryota; kingdom Metazoa; phylum Chordata; class Mammalia; order Primates; family Cercopithecidae; genus Rhinopithecus; species Rhinopithecus roxellana. The sequence continues at coordinate 116,064,789 of NC_044561.1, forward strand.
TCAGGGTTTCCTTCCAGATGTGGGTTCTGCGGTCTGCAGGCGGTGCTAGGAATGCATTCTGATATGGATACCAAGTTACAGATGAAAAATCAAGCCCTTGAGGGCCAACCATAAGCTCTAGATTCAACTCCCTCTTCTGCAACTAACTAGCTGTACAACCTGGACAAGCCACTTAGCCTCTCTGAGCATTGCCTTCCTCATCCAGAAACTTTTCTTATTCAGTGTTAGAAATACCATAGTAGGGCATCTGGCACAAAAGGACCAATAACAAAGAGACCTTCTGCATTCTGAACTCCACTATATATGGTTCCTAAATTACAAATACTTCAAATGAATGATGAGCTTCTACAGACCTGTCTGGTTCCTTCCTGTGTCTTAATAGGGGACTCACCTGACCATCCTATCTAAAGTAAGTATTTTAACTCAATGACTGAGGAGTGTTCACTGTCACATCACCACAGACAAGCACTGGGCCTGGCACCAGGTAAGGGCTCAGTCATTGTTTGATAAATGAGTAAAGACCATCTCACTTGGCAGAGACGGTCTCACTGTTCACAAACCTGTGTTCCTTTCTTTCCTCCTTGACACAGGCATCTGACACTCACAGCCTCCCTTGCAGTTAATATGGCCATGTGGCTGAGTTCTAGCTAGTAAACAAGTAACAATATGTCCCATCCTCAGGCTTGACCCATCAAAACAAACAAAACCCAACAATAACAACAGAAAACAAACTTTTTCCTTCAAACTTTCGGTGCAAAAGGGCATGATGAAGATGGGCTAACAGAAGACAGAGCCTGGATCCCTGAGTCACCACTTGGAGGAGAGCTGTCTATTTGAGATGTTTCATGAATAAAAGGTAAACTTCTCACTCTTCTGAACCATTACACACCATTGGATTTGTAATGGCAGTTACCCTAACCCCATAGGTCTCCAAGTTGGTCGTATATCAGAATCACCTGGAAGACTTATGAAAGCAGTTCCTGAGCCCATCCCAGACTTTCTGATTCAGTAGGTTTAACATGGGGGTTTTCAGGAATTTGCATCCCTAATGAGCTTCCAGGTGATGCTGACCCCACTGGTTCAGGGACCCCTTTGAGCATCACTGTGTCTCACTAGAGAGTTGGGTCCAGTAACCCTGATGAACTTAGGAAGCTTGAGAGGCCTCCTGGCATGCAGCCCTGTGCTTATCCATGTCTTCCTGCACACTGTCCTGGATGCTCTGAGCTCACAGCCTGTCAATGTGAAAAGACAAACATGCAACTGACAAAGTGTAACAAGTGTCAAACAAGAGGAACGTGGGACAGAACTAAGTGTTATCTCTACACAGACAGCACTCCTCCAAGGAGGTCGGACCATGGTTTGAGCAGCATGAACATTAAGCATGGAGTTTGCATGTTTGGGGTAATTTCATGAACAAAAGTTACTTGGGCCTAAGAAAAGGCAAACACAGGGACAGGACGCCTAGAAATGAGGAGATGAAGGGTGGCTGAAGTCGGACTCAAAAGTTAAAACGTATCTTAAAGGCAGCAGGGAGCCCCTGAAAGACAAAGAACAAGCGGATGTCAAGGGAAGTGTGTGATGGTGAGCTGGAGACGAGATGGATTCACAGGGGGCAGAGTTGTGGAGGGCTCATGTGATGGAAGGATGTGAGTGTCACTCAGGTCTTGGTGGTGTGGGTGGATGGAAGCGTGGTGGGTAGGCAGAGAACATTTGTAATGCTGTTGTAATCAGGTGACCGATCAGGCAAGGGTTGGGGAGGGAACATTCGGGCTGGCCCTCAGGCTTCTGGCTGGACAAGTGGATACACAGCCATGCTGAGAAGCGGACACAGACAAAGAAGCAGGTTGGGGGAAGAGGGTCAGTCACTGCAGTTTGGGGTATGAATGGACTGTAGGACCTGCAGGCTCTGCAGCATACTGGGGTTGACAGAGCACCAAGTTTCCCTTGTCATTCCCATCATGAGCCAGTTTCATAGTCAGGGTTCTGGCCTTTTCCCAGGAGATCCCTGCTGCCGTATCCATCCATGCACACACACACACAGGTGGATCCCTCACCTCCATCTCCTAATTGCACAGATACCTCCCTCCACTCATCAGGCCAACCCATTTCAGACCATCAGTAAAATGCCATTGAGTGATAACCTCCCAATGATGCCTGACCCTTTGGTGGCTGCTGCCACATCCCCCAGGGACTCATGAAATTGTGTTTGTCTTGATACTGTGCTAGGGCCACTTTTTGGAAGGATGCCAATGCCCTCATGTTGCCAGAGATCTCTGCACCTGTTCCCTTTCCCTTCCTTGCAGGATCTAGCACTCTGCTCAGCTGCACTGGGAAATCCTGCCTGCTGGCCTCTTTGCTTCCTCCCAAGCTGTCCTCCCTTCCTCTCTGCACATTCCTTCTCACCATACTGGGTCTATGAGTCACCCGATGAACTTGTTAAAACGCAGATTCTGATTCAGTAGGTGGGGTGGGGGGTGTCCAGAGTTCTGCATTTCAAACAAACCCCAAGGTGATGCCAATCCTGCTGGTCTCCAATAAGATTTACCCATGCCCATTGTCTCCACTGCCTCATACCCACCTCCAATGCCCACCTCCTTACCAGAACATCTCTGGCTTAATTCACTAATGGCCTCTATGTGACTAAATCCACTGGACACTAGCAACTGACCCTCCCACTCCTGGAAACAGTCTCTTCTCCCATCTTCTGACATTGGATGGAAGCTCCATGAGACATCTTCTTCTACTATAAATGGGCTGGCTAGAAACTTCCCAAAAGACATGCCTGTCAATTCCACTTTCTGCATCCTCACAGGGAGCTGACTGCCCCTCTCTGTCCCTTCTGAGAGTCTCAAAGTGCTCTGGATCACTCTGTCTGCTCTCCTTCCAAACTCAGGAGAATGTCTTCATCTACAGCAGCAGCGTCCAGAACTCTCTGCAATGCCGGAGATATTCTATTTCCACAGTATCCCACATGGTTGACACTAGGCACATGCAGCTCACGTGGCCAAGAAACTGAAATTTTTATTTTTACTTAAGCTTAATTAATGTAAAGGGCCACACATGGCCAACAGCTGCCACACAGGACAGCACAGATCTATGTGCACAACACCCCAGAAATGGGCTCGTCGCACACCAGATGTTCCTCAGGACTATGGCAAACGTGAACAAGTTTGCAGTTATCCTGGAAAGTGGTAAACATTAGTGGATGGAAAGCATGCCTGCCAGACTCAGATGACTTGAGTGCAAATCCTGCTTCTGATACTGAATGAGCGACTTTAAGTAAATCACAACCTCAGTTGTCTTCATTGGCAATAATATGAATATAACCTCATAATGTCTTTCTAGGGGTAAGAGTAGTACCTATATCACTGACTTTCTGGGAGTGTTACATAAGTGAATACATACAGAGAGCTTAGGTCAATGCCTAACATATAATAAATGTTCAAACAGTGTTGTCTTGTTACTATGTTGATTAAGTCTCCATGCTGGTTTTGCAGAGAAGGGATTATTGTCTTACCATCTTCATTTTGCCATCATTAGAGAAAAAGGGGCCATACCAAGAACACACAGAAAATGAGGGCTTGAATATGGTCCTGCCCAGCTTGAAAGCAGCTGGCAGGTCAACCAGGGGCTGTATGTCCCATTAGAAGCTGCAGTGACTGCCTCCAGGGCAGCCTTCCCTGTGAGCTGGGTTGTGGGGCACTCTCACAGATCTCACTATCTCCATACCCCCAGAAGAGGCTGGTGGTTCAGATGTAGCAATGGGGGCACCTGCCATATTCAGTGCAGTTGTGGCCTGTGGTCTACCCTCAGGGGCCTGACAAGGACTTGTAGCTCCCCTTCCCAGATCCTCAGGGCCTGCGTAATACCCCTCTTCCACTCCACCCTACAGGGATATGATACACCTCTCTTTCTACTCAATGTAGCCAATCGTGTGCTTCTAAATTCAGAGGAGACCCCAGCAAGATGCCACATGCTTTTGAGATACCCTCACTATCCTTCCTTGCAGAAGGTACCCTACCCCAAGAAGCAGTCATGGGGAGCCAGCCACCCAAGGAGCCCACACGGGATGAGGGGATCAGAAGGCTGTGATTTGAAAGCCAAAGGCAGAATCCTTGCTCTCCTATCTGTACAGGGTAGGCAGCTAGACTGGAGTGGGATTATCACTGGGCTTGGATCCAGAAGACTGGGATTCAAATCTTCGCTTTGCTGCTTCCTGTTTGACCTTAGTAAGTTCATATTACCTCTCCGAGGCAGTCTTGATGAGTGAAAATAAACGTGTACATTGCAATGCATGACTTTTAAAGTATTTCCACAAGTGTGTACTCAGTCATTTATTCATTCAGCAAACATTCACTGAACACCCACTGTATGTTCTGTCCCTGGAGAGACAATGGTAGGCAAAGCAATAAATCCCTGCCTTCAGAAAGCTCACTTTTTAATCTAATCAGCTAAGTGTAATATTAACCACTGAGATCAGTCTTATGAAGAAATATTACATAGCACTGAAAACACATCAACACCAGCTGTGTGGTTGTTTCAATTATTCTGTTTGCCCCCCTAATTCACTCTCGGTCCTCCCTCATGCACCTGGAGGCCCAAACCTATTCACTGCATCTCTCAGCCCTCTTACCCTCTGGCTGCCAGTAGGGGTCAGCCAGTGAGAGGCTACAGCAGGAGGTAGACGGTAAATACAAAACAAAAACAAAAACAGAGCTCAGGGCATTTCTTTCTTGTTTCACTCCACCATCCCCTACCCCAAAATTCTCAGTTTTCATACTTAGTTTCTACCACTCCCTCCCCTGCCCCTTGAGACCTGGGAAGTAAGAGCTCCCTGCTATTGTTTGTCCCTGGGTGCCTCCCCATTCCTCATTTGTTTCCTCACTTCTGCTCATATCCCTGTAAATAATCTCTTTATGCATAGACATGGTAGCTCATTCTTGTAATCCCAGCACTTTAGGAGGCCAAAGCAGGAGGATCACTTGAGGCCAGGAGCTCAAGGCTGCAGTGAGCTATCATCCTGCCATTACACTCCAGCCTAGCATAGCATCTTCCAATCTCTTCTTCTTTCTCTCTCTCTCTCCATTGCCACCTCTCCTCCTTTGACTCTGACCATCCCTGACTCCCTCTTTTTTGCCCGTTGTGATTACAGTGGGCCCAGATAAATCAGTATAATTTGCCCACCTCAAAATCTTTAGCTCCATCATACCAGGAAAATCCCTTCTGCTATGTGAGAGAATACATTCATAGATTCTGGACAGTAGGATGTGGATATTTTTTTTCTTTGAGACGGAGTTTTGCTCTTTTTGCCCAGGCTGGAGTTCAATGGCATGATCTTGGCTTACCGTAGCCTCTACCTCCCTGGTTCAAGCGATTCTCCTGCCTCAGCCTCCCGAGTAGCAGGGATCACAGGCGCACACCACCATGCCCAGCTAATTTTGTACTTTTAGTAGAGACAGGGTTTCACCATGTTGGCCAGGCTGGTCCTGAACTCCTAGGTGACAGAGCAAGACTCTCAAAACAAGAAAGAAAAAAAACCTTCCTCATTAAACTCTCACTAGAAACAAACATGCTGTAACGGAAAGAGCAGGTGCCTTGAGAATGTTTAATGAGAGGCTCATTTCACCTGAGAAGGGAGATTTACCATCTCAGGTGGGATTGGAAGAATGTATATGAGGTGGCCAAACACTTGCACAATGGTATTAAAATCCTCCATTTTACAGATGAGAAAAGAGAGGTTCAGAGAAGGGAAGGGTGGCCAAGGCTATGCAAATCCCGTCTTGTTTGTGTATGCAAAGCAGTGCACTGTGACATTTGCCTTCCAAGTGCTAGGGACTTTTATTACTTTCCAATTGCTGCAGTAGCAAAGTTCCACAAACTTGGTGATTTTAAAAGTCAAGAAACAACAGATGCAGGCGAGGTTGTGGAGAAATAGAAACACTTTTACACTGTTGGTGGGAATGTAAATTAGTTCAACCATCATGGAAGACAGTATGGTGATTCCTCAACGATCTAGAACCAGAAATATCATTTGACCCAGCAATCCCACTACTGGGTATATACCCAAATTAATATAAATCATTCTATTACAGAGATACATGCATGTGTGTGTTCACTGCAGCACTATTCACAACAGCAAAGACATGTAGTCAACCCAAATACCTATCAATGATAGACTGAATAAAGAAAATGTGGTACATATACACCATGGAATACTACGCAGCCATAAAAAGGAATGAGATCATGTCTTTGCAGGGACATGGATGGAACTGGAAGCCATTATCCTCAGCAAACTAATGCAGGAACAGAAAACCAAACACCGCATGTTCTTACTTATAATTGGGAGCTGAACAATGAGAACACATAGATACAGGGAGGGGAGCAACACACACTGGGGCCTGTTGGGGGGGTCAGTGGGGGGAGGGAGAGCATCAGGAAAAATAGCTAACTCATGTGGAGCTTAATACCTAGGTGACAGGTTGATAGGTGCAGCAAACCACCATGGCACATGTTTACCTATGTAACAAACCTGCACGTCCTGCACATGTACCCCAGAAATTAAAATAAAAATTAAAATGAAAAAAATAAAGAATGTATTATCTTCCAGCACTGGAAGTAAGAAGTCAGAAAGTCAGGGAGTGGGCAGGACCACATTCCTGGAGATGAGGTAAAAATCTGTTCCCTTTCTAGAGGAAAGATTCTAGAGGCTACTTGCATTCCTTGGTTCATGGCCCCTTCCTCCATCTTCACCACAAGCATGGCATTTTCCAATCTCTTTTTCTTTCTCTCTCCCTCTCTTTCCATTGCCACCTCTCCTTCTCTGACTCTGACCATCCTCCCTCCCTCTTTTATGCCCGTTGTGATTACAGTGGGCCCAGATAAATCAGTATAATTTGCCCACCTCAAAATCCTTAACTCCATCATACCAGCAAAATCCCTTCTGCTATGTGAGAGGAATACATTCATAAATTCTGGACAGGAGGATGTGGACATCTTTATTATTATTATTATTATTAGACACTGAGTTTTGCTCTTTTTGCCTAGGCTGGAGTGCAATGGCATGATCTTGGCTCATCACAACCTCTGCCTCTCAGGTTCAAGAGATTCTCGTGCCTTAGCCTCCAGAGTAGCTGGGATCTTTGCATGCCACCACGCCCAGCTAATTTTGTATTTTTTGTAGAGATAGGGTTTCACCATGTTGGCCAGAGTGGTCTTAAACTCCTGACCTCAGGTGATCTGCCCGCCTCGGCCTCCCAAAGTGCTGGGATTACAGGTGTGAGCTACCACACCCAACCCAGATGTGGACATCTTTAGGGGTCCATTATTCTGCTACTACAGGGGCCTAAGGCCATGTAGTGGATGGAAACTTGCCCATCATAAAGACTAGGTCCTATTGCTGAGGTGTTACCTGCAGCAATGTTGCCTATAGACAGCCACAAACAAAACCAGGATTCCAAGGCCAGATGGCCTTTGGCAAAAGTAGTCCAGTCTACTATCAGCTTTGTGATCCTGAGTGAGACACATAACCTTTGTAAGCTTCACTTTACCATTTGCAAAATGGGAACACTATCTGGTCCCTATACCGAGAGGATGACATGAGCTGGTGTGTCAAGAACTCACTGTACAGTAGGGCTCTCAGCTCTTCCATCTCTCTTGGCCCCCTCCCACCTTCCATTCTCTAGACGCACACGTGCAGCCCACGTTCAGTCCCTCAGCAGATGCCATCACTGTACTTCAGAGACTGATGAGCTGTTACTAATGGGGTTTTTGTGTGTGAGCGGGGAGAGGCAGTGGGAGAACAGAAGAGCTTCAGTGCCTCATTCATCCTGCTGAGATTTTGACACAGACACAGGTCTTAAGAGAATTAGGCAAAGCAGCAGACATGCTATGAATAAATGTCAGTGCCCCTCACAAAAGGTTACCTCCCAAGGGCTCACTTTTTGCCTCTAAATACTCTGGGGTACCAGAGTATCTCTGATGATGACGCCCATCTTTTTAACACCTTTTAAGACTGCCCTGCTGCTGACAGGACAGAGAGAGGCCTCCATTGTGGGGAACCTCAGATGGCCTTGTGCCTGTCTCCTGATTACTCTTCTCATTTGGCCTTCCATCCCCCCGTTCCAATGCAAGCCAAAAAAGGAGGATTCCCCAAATTTGGTATCTTCTTAGATATCTAATCCTATGTAAGACCTGTTACATGACATCTTTCAGTGAAGCTTCTTCAGTTGTAAAACGGGTCATTGTGAGGCCAGGTCAGATTACAGTTGGAACACACCAAGAACACTGCCAGGATACAACAGCTAGCAGAGATTTCATTAACAATAACACTTACTGTGTGCCAGGTGTTCGATATGGGTTGCATGCCCTTCTTTATCACACTGTCTAATAACTGACATCTTTCACAGGAGACTGTGGACCATGGGAGGGTACAGATGTGTCACTTATGTGTATGTGTGTGTGTCCCTGTGTGCCTAGAGCATTGTAGGTATCCAGTGAATGCTTGCAGGAAAGCCCATGGAAGAACAAGTAAGAAAAGGACAACTGGTATGCCCATCAATGTTCAATTTTGGTAGCAAGTTTTCTTCTGGAGACTCCAGAGACTGTTATTTTCCCTGGTCTGCTAGGTCCTCCTGCTACCATACTGCGGCCTCAATGACTGATCTTACTAACGACACATTTGACCTTGTTACTTTTGTGCTTAAAATCTTTTCATGGTCTCTAGGTGCAAGTGCAAAGTCCTTAGCTTGGTCAAATCAGACCCTCCTGATCTGGTTCTACTGGATTGTATCTCTCTTGCTGCATCTCCAACCACCCTTCTCCTTGAATTTTGTGCCTGAGCAGCACCAAACTTGGCACCATCCTCCAAGTACCACTGTACCTTTCCTCACATTGTGCCTCCATCCAGAGGCTCTCTTCCTTCTAAAAACCCACAATCAACTCTCTAGAGCTGGCTCCAGATGACCTTTCAGTGCAACCTGCAGCACCCTTGAAAAGAATTAATGCACATTATTTTTGCTCTCACTTCACTAACAGCTGTAAATACCTTTACCATGCATCAGTATTTGGGCAGATTCTGTGCCCGATGACTGTCATACCTTGTCTCTAAGCCAGTGCTTCTCAAACTTTTACCAGGCATCCTAATGCCCTGAAGGACTTTAAAGACAGATTCCTAAACCCCACCCCCAGATTTTGCTTCAATAGGTCTGGGGTGGGGCCTGAGAATTCATGTTTCTGATAAGTTTCTATCACTGCTGCTGCTGCTCCAGGATCACACTTTGAGTAGCACTGCCTCACTTGTGCACAAAATTACATTATCATCTTGCAAGGGAGGAGAGGTAAGGATTTGCCATAGGTTAAATGATCCAGTGCTGAGGTTAAGTTTTGAAACCCAGTCTCTGAAGCCACAGCCTGGCTCTTTTACTCAGCAACAGCACTGACAGCATCCAACACTGACTAGCAGTTAACTCTAGTTCATTCCACCAAGCACAAATACACAGTATCTCATTTAATCCTCAGAGTCTTCTAAGGTGAAGCCATTGTTCCTACATGACAACTGATGAGGAAACGGGCAGAAAAGGTAACGTAGCCAAAGTCACATGGAACTGAGTGAAGGGACAGTGGCCCATGTGCTAACAAATGACCATTTTCTAAATGTGATGTTGCTCACCCTTCATTGCAATTCTTGGTTTACACACCAAGTCTTCCTGGCCAGGCTATGAACACCTTTGAGGTCCGGGGAAATCATCTCATTTAACTTTACATCCTAGCCACTGGCAAAATGCAAGCAATTAGCAGGTACCCACATATGTTTAATGAATGAATATGCAAGACTGAAAGAGTAAATAAGTAAAGAAAGAACAGAATAAGTAAATAAAGAACATAACCAAAGTCTTAGCTACTTGAGAAGTAGACTGGCCTTCTCTCTATAAATGATGTGACTTGACTCAGAACAATCCATAGAGGGGCTTCCAGGAGGTGAGTTTGTCTTCAAAAAAAAAGGGAGCAAAACAGTAATAATAACAACAAAAAAACACTTGATCTCCAGAAGCTGTAGGCTGACAATGAAAGAAGGCTCTGGAACCAGGCAAAAGACTGCAGGTTTGGCAAAATGAGGCTCCCACCCTGAACTAAAAATGCTTCTCTTGTTTCCTTGTTAGCTAATTTCTCTCCTTTCTGAGTCTACCAGGGGGGTCGGTCTAGCGGATGCTATTAAAACCCACAGCTGCAAAAGGGGAGAAGAAAACAGAGGAACTTTTCTGTTGCTTGTAATCAAGGGTAAAAATAAAGAAGCACAATGAAAATTAAGGAAAATAAACAGTGATCAAGCCTTTTCTTTTCCACTTGCCTGGGGAGTCCTGCTGTGTGTCCAACAATAGGGGAAGAACAGGACTGAGATGTGGGATTCCGTCAGCTCCCGCTGCATGCAAGGACAGAAAGACACCTACAACAAGCCAGAGTTATGGGACTGGAGAGACATGACTCTCGCAACCCCCTTCTCCCACGTGAAACGTGAGGCTATCGCTATGTAATGAGAGAGTTGGGACGACAGTACAGGTAGAGGCAAGGAGTGATCAGGGAATGAATGCTGCTTGGCCCCTGGCTGTGAGACACAGGATTGCATTCAGATGTACCCTTCAAGGTATCCATCCATTCAGATCTCTTGGGGAGTGGGCTTGGACTTGATTGGAGGCTCTCCAATGAAATCATAGATAACCTGATTTCCCCATGGCTACCTCCTCTCTTCTCAAGATTTTGTGCTACACTCAGGATTCCAGCATCTGGGTTCTAAGCTGAGATTTGGCCTGGACTTCCCTTTGCCAGGCTGAGTTGACCACAGCTTCCAATGAAGCCAACAAGGATGATAACCTCTGCCATATGCCAGGCACTGTGCTATGAGCCCGTCATACAATACCTAGTCTTCCCAAAAGCTCTATAATACAGGTAGATTTGTCCTAATTTTACAAATGAGAAAGGCTCAAAATGAAAGTATGACACCAAACACATGAATCCATGTCCGTGTCCTTAATGTTGACAAAGAGAAAACCTGACTTACTACCCAGTGTCATTCTTCTAGAAAGTGGCAGAACATAGAACCTTATTCTGGTCTGTCTGACCTGGAGCCCACACATTCCATATTTTCCAGCAGGGTGCTCTGATAGATGGTAGAAGTTGGGCTTCCAGAGTCACTGCTAGAAATAAGACCACCAAAAGGGAAGAATCATGGCATGGGTGGGAAGTGAATTGAATAGCTGACTTCAGACATAGCTGATCAGCCACAGGACACAAAAGCAGAATGCAATAAGAGAGGGGGCACTGGAGGCCTGGGGAAGTGTTAGAAGCAAGAAGGATAAAGAATAGAGGGCAAATTGGAGTCGAGGTAGCCAAGAGACTTTCTCACTTTCACCCTTAACAGATAGAGGATAGAGCAAAGGGAACTGGAAGAGGAACAGAGGAGTTCAGGGTAGGTCAGTGTCTGAAGAAGATCAGAAATTCCCAGGGAACCAAATGCTGTCATTTCTGGTTCATTTTGTGGTAAACACTGTGTAGTTCTGCTGCTGGAAGCACCCCTACCCTATCAATGCTGAATGCTCACAGCTTCATCCTTCCCTGGGAACGCTCTCAGCCAAGATCACGTTTGCTTTCTTGCCCACAAACTGAGGTGAGAGGACATGGCTGATGGTTGATTGGTATGAGAATTAAAAAGTCTGGTCCTCTCACCTCAGTTTGTGGGCAATTCTAAAGGAGCATCCCAGCTCCTGGGTTCTCCCACAGGATTGACTAAGCCCTCGGTTGTAACTGCATTATGAGTCAGCTTCTCCCTCTGCCCAGCCCTGCCTTCCCCACTTCTTTACAGGTGGGTGTCCATAGATCTTTCCCAAATAGACCTTCTGCACCCAATCTCTGTCTCAGATTTTGTTTCTAGGGAACCCAACCTAAGATACTCCCTGTACCTCTGTGGCTCCCACCACCCTTCAAGTAATTTTGAGAGAAGACCCACAGAATGGAAGGCAGGGGTGGAGGTAACAGGTGAAGCAAGAACATCTTCACCCAGCCTGAAAGCATAGGCTCCCCTTGTGCAGCCAGATTCCTCTATGGTTCCACGAGCCAGCTGCAAGATTTCCACCCTGGTTCTGGCACCAGACGTTCAGCGCAGTCTAATTGCACCAAATTTTATTTGAGTCTTCACTGAGGCTGTCACTTCATCCAATTAAGTGGAGGTTACAGAAGGATCCACTTGTCATTACAGCAATTCCTCCTTGTGCTAAATGCTTCCAGAATCTTAACTACCAAGCAGGCAAGATCAGAAAGATGGCTCCAGTGGAGACGGTAGTATTTCTCTTTCACAGAGACAAACACAGGCAGGCCCCCGAGTCTGACATGCACTACCCGTGTACAGCCGCTACATAAATTAGACAGGCCTAAATAAGTCAGGCTAGAGACAGGGATGGAAACAGAATGCAGATGAGGCTCACCACCAGGCCCAGCACTGTGTGAAGGCTGCGCATACACATTGCTTGGGCAGCATGGTACAGCAGAGAAAACTATGGAGCTAGGAGCTAGGAGACATGCACCCTGTGCTCTGCTCTTTCTTTGATGGGTGCTGGGATGTCCAGCAAGCCCCTTTCCCTCCCCTGTGGCCTCTAAGGCCTTAAGTGATTTGATCCCTGACTAACCAGCCTCCACTCCCACTACTCACCCATCTATCCCAGTCACATCGACCACCCTCAGTCCTTTCAACATGCCACACTCATTCCTACCTCTAGAGTTTCCCACTCACTGATCCCTTTCCCCAGAAAGGTCTTCTTCCTACTCTTTAAATGGCTGACATCTTCTCATTCTCCAGGTTTTAAACAAAAACGTCTCTTCCTCCAAGAAGCTTATCTTGTCCACTTACCAAAGGAAGCCCCCTACTTACTCTCTGTCATGATACTCTATTTGATCCCAACATAGTCTCAATCACAATTTGTAACTCTATATTGTTCCACTAACTCTTTCAAAGTCCGTCTCTCCCTGTGGAATGGTGGTGCCCAATATGGTAGCCACCAGCCATGTTCATGTGTGGCTATTTAAACTTTTCTTAAAAAAAAATAAAATTTAAAATTCCATTCCTCAGCCATGATAACCACATTTAAAGTGTTTGATAGCCGTAAGTGACTACTGAGCCAGAGATACCAGACTGCACAGATACAGAACATCCCAATCACAGCAGAAAGCTCTATTAGGCAGCTCTGGTCTACAGTATATGCTTGATCAATTTCATTAACCCTTGAATCTCTGGGTACCTACCATAGTGCCTGGGTATATAGTACTCACTCAATAAATACGTGAGTAAATGAATTAACAAGCAAACAATGCATATTTTAAATAGAGATATGTTTGGCAGAGCCAAGAAGAAGGAATGTTCATTTCTGCTTGGGGAAGTTGAAGAAGTCTTCATAGAAAGGATGACATCTAACATGAGCTTTGAAGGATGACTGCAAGAAGAAGGTGAAGGGGACAGGCACAGAACAAAGAAAACCACAGAGGTAAAAGCATCAAAGGATGAAAGATCATGCTGTTTCATGCTTACAGGTTTGGCAAGTTTCTTGCTGCAAAGTTGATTAGAACTCAGGTTTCCTTTCATTGAAAGTTCGATGCTTGGGGGCTCAACAGCTGAAATATTTGCCTCAGGGCCCAGAACTTAATCGTGATGGTAAAGTATATTTTTGAAAAGAAGGAAAAAATGTACTGATTTTTAAAATACAAGGTGAAAAGAGAATGCAGATGTTCATATTTTAATACTCTATAAAAGATCCCTGGATACTTATCTCCTGGCCTACATCTTCCTTGTTTTTGTGCTGCAGACATACTTTACCATACACAGGTTGTATAGAAGACAAAGTACCAATTTTAGGATGGATAAATGGGAACGCTGATATCCTGAGAAGCCTTCTCAGCATGGAAACACAATGATGCAACCTCATGTAGAAATAAAGGTGCTTTACTTCCACCCTCACTTACTTCAATATGCTGGCACATGCTTGCTTTCAAGCAACTCCCATCTCCAGACACGGGGTTTAACCACCTGCCCTGCAGATGATGTGTACATTCTGACATCTGCATGGAAACAAGGTGACTCAGTCTTAGAAAGCCAGGAGGGTGGCCAAGATCACAGCAGGAGGACGGAGCAAATCCTTGGGTTTATGTCCCTTTAGAGGAGGAGGGTTCACTCTGTTCTGAAACACGGGCTCATTTATACAAGCAAACAGATCAGAACACATTACAAGAAGGAATTCCCACGGCATGCGCTGCTCTTTGCTTTGCCTTGTGAAGATAAAAGGAGGAAGAAACAAAAGACTTAGAGAGCAGAGCTGGTATGAGCCATGAAGCTGCTCTGCATTAATCATCTCCATCGCTCCCACTTCCTGCTGCCCTTCTCGACATAGGCCCTGGGTCTTTTGCTGGGAAAAGGCAGGTCGAGCTGGAGCTGGCTGGGGAGCTCATTAGTACCTCGCCAGAGCCGAGCGCTGCCTGCCTTCCAGGAGGCATTTTGAACTCTCCCTTCAGTTACTTCCTTGCAATCAATATGCTGCTTTTGCAGTTGCTCCATCCACTGCCCTTGCAGCCATCAGAGGCTACAGGCTTCTAAGAAGAACCGTTTGGGTTTATCAACACATACATCTTCACTTCATAGGAAGCAGCATTCCATCCTTTGCACATTGGTCCTCTAGGCTCATAACACAGCAGGGTCCAGATCTGGGGAGAAGCAGGCTCCAGGGATGTATTGGGAGTAGGGATGAAGGCCTTGGCCAGGTGCTCTGGCAATGTGGGCAGGAAAAGGCCCTGGTGGCAATGGGTGTTGCATAAGGAGGTCCTATGGTCAGCTCAAGGGATGGCCCAGTACTCTCAACTGGGAAGCAGACCCTGAAGCTATGTCTCCCAACTCAGACCTAGGGGCCCTGAAACACTGAGTCTGAGATGCTTTTCCCTTAATGATTCCTGCACTGCCTGAGCCAGCTTATAGTTGTCATGCATATGGCCACTAGGGACCAGGAGAATTTGAGTTCTACATGTGGCCTGGTTGGCCCCACCCCTCTGGGAGGTCATCACTACAGCTGAGCCACAAGATCCTGGGACTGGGATCCTCATGGACCTCTGGGACGGTAGGTTCTGGGGAGTGACACTGACTCCAACCCTGCAGGTGTAGCTTTCCAGAAGCCAGTTCCTCTTTGTAAAATAAAGGCATATAAAGGACCACTCTTAGCCCTTCTAATCACCAGCAGGAACCCAAGAGACAGAGTCCCTCCAGCCCTGAGAGTCTCCAATAGCATCACCCTTCTTATCCAAACCCGGTAAAGCAATGCTGTTCTTCAAGGCCCACTGACCACAACCTAATGGAGAGCTGAGGCTGCCAGATACCAAGACTTAGCATTGTAGAGGGGCAGAGTTTGGCAGGATCTCAGGAGAAAAGAATTAGCACAACCTCATACAAAATGGGGTAATAACACACCTACCTCAGAAAATCTGCTGTGAAAATTACCTAAGATCATCTCTTCAAAGCGCTGTACTTAGCTTTTTCTTCAGTAACAAACAACCCCAAATCTTGACGTACACAGACACTTGTTTCTTGTTTTCAGGTCTGTAGATCAGTTTACTCCAGGTTGTGTCTGAATCTGTTCCCTTTGCCTCTCATTCCAGGAACTAGTCTGAAGGAGCTGTTGCTTCCAGGGGCAGGTTCTTCCAGAGATGGACGGCAGCAGGCAAGAGAGGAAGCAGGGACACATGATGCCTCCTGCAATCTCTCTTGGGAACTGTGCCTACATTCTACGGTTCAAACCAAGTCACATGGCCAAGCTCAAGGTCAATGGGGCTTCGTCAAAGCCAGTCAGGAAGTGTACTCTGCCCATGGGGAGGGATCAGGAAGACTGAATCTTCGCAGAGAAACCACACAATGTTCCAGAAGTGCTCAACAAGGAACTGGGATATAGTCATCTCTCAGAAAATGTTAGTTATCATCAACATGAGTATTACTATCACTATTAGTAACAGGCTTTGCTGATGATTCATTGAAGCTCAGATAAGGTTGGGTTGGATGAGACATAGTTTGGAGGGCTGCTACTTGGGAGTGGCCCTGGGAAAGCTTAACCTCTATTGCTTGGTCAAGGTCAAGACTGACTGTAAGAACTGTGATGTAGCCAAATGCGACTAGAGGAGAGGGAAACGGCTTCAGCCAGGCCAGGCTTGACCCCAGAGCTGTCCTTAGAACCAGGAGGAATTGGAGGAAGTGGCATCCCACGGAAAACTGAGTTCATGGCAGAACCAGGACTTAAACCCAGCTTCCCTTACTCTAATTCTAGATTAAATCCCTACTCCACCCTCACTAGGAGAGAGAACATTTTGAAATGGAATTGATTCCTTTCCACATATTTTTCTTAAAAAAAAAAAAAAACTCAGTTTTTATTTTTATTTCTTTTAGGCTAAAGTTTAACTCCAAAAATAGTCTTTTTCAGTAGCCCTGTCATTAGCAGTTGCTACAAACACTATGTCCCCCACACGTTGAACAGCATGCACGACACTTGAAAAGAGCAATTAGAACAGAAGTCTCCCGAGAATCGCAGGGAAGGCAGTGGCTGCAGTTCCCGATGTCTACAGTCTCCCAGGGACATGGCTGGGAGCCAGCCCTGCCCTGGGACTTCTCGTGCCTCTCTGTGGGCTGCCCACACCCTAGCATTAGCTCTGTTTTATGCCTGACTCTGTGCTAACTCCAGAAGAACTTGCGGCCACTAGGCCCTCAACTTCACTCTAGCTGTCTGTCCTTAACCTTAAAGAGGTCTTAACTTAGAGAGGTCACTAAGCCTTTCTAAGTCTCTGATTCCTCACCTAGAAAATAAGAATCATAATAATTTTGGGATATTTGAGGCATCCTCATCATTTTGTACACATCAAAGAACTGTTTGATTTCATGGGAGTGGCCACCAACTGAGCTCCTCCTATATACAGAGATCCTGAGAATAAACAGATAGTTGTACATAGCCCTTGCCTTCAAAAAATTACAGGCTAGCAGAGGTTCCTGCTGTTGATTCGGGGCATGTAATATAGTTTACAATGGTGCGGAAAGCTCCAGGCAAGACTTCCCTGCAGGGAAAATGCATGGGCTGAACTATAAAAGGGTTGATGAAGTAGGGAAGGGTATTCCAAAGAAAAGGAACAGCATGTGCAAAGGCTCTGAGGCTAACTAGAACTATCTGGGCTGGCTTCCAGCCTGGTGTGAAAAGGTCTGAAGGAAAAGATATCATGAAGGGCTTTGTCCACCCTTGCTGCAAAGAGGCAGCAAGTAATACAGAAGTATCCAAGCCCTGCAGTTGCTTCATTTATGGAACAAATGTCCACTGAGGGCCCACAATGTGCCAAGCAACAGGGACACAGGTCGAGCAAGCACAGACCAAGTGCCTGTCCTTGTGGAAGCCATAACCTAATGAACCTGGCCTGTTTGCTATACATGTGTAGTTTCAAGAAGTCACCTTGGATAGCAAGGGTGGTTACACTGGGGAATTAGAATTTGTGTGGTCAAGAAAGGGGGTTCATGGAAGGGGTTCCTGAGAACTAAGGCTGGAGAGAGACACAGCATCCAATTTATGCCCTTCTGTAGGCAATAGGGCCTTGGCAGGGGAAGGGGGCAGGCTCTGACCAGACAGTAAGATAAAGAAAGAAACTAAAAGATGAGGAGAGATGGAAGGAGGGAAGGAAAGGACCAGCCCCCAGCCTCTCAGCCAGACCTCATGACCCTCTTGTCTGCTGTGAGTCAGTGGTCACTTCTCACACCTGGGAAGGTGCAGACCTCTGTATGAGCATAAAAGGAGGCGTCTGAATTCTTCAGAAGCAAAAAGATACAAGAATAATCCAAAAGGAGTTGGGAGGGAGATATCAAATTCATAAAAGCCGATATACATGGGTGCTGTGGATTGAATTGTGTCAGCCAGAAATATATGTTCAACACCTAACTCCTGGTACCTGAGAATGTGGCCTTATTTGGAAATAGGGTCTTTGTAGATGTAATCAAGCCAAGGTGAAATCATACTGGAAGAAGGTGGGAACCAAATCAATGACTGGCATCCTTATAAGACAAGGGACATTTGGACACAGAAACACACAGAGAGAAGGCAGCCCTGTGATGAAAGAGGCAGAGAAAGGAAGTATGCATTTATAGGGCAAGGAATACCCAAAGATCACTGGCAACCAGCAGAAGTTAGAAGAGGCATGGGCTGGGACATGGTGACTCACACCTGTAATTCCAGCATTTTGGGAGGCCAAGGTGGGCAGATCACCTGAGGTCAGGAAGTTCAAGACCAGCCTGGTCAACATGGCGAAACCCTATCTCTACTAAAAACAGAAAAATTAGCTGGGCGCGGTGGTGGGAGTCTGTGATCCCAGCTACTTGGGAGGCTGAGGCAGTGAGAATCACTTGAACTAGGGAGGTGGAGGTTGCAGTGAGCCAAGATCACACCATTGTACTCCAGCCTGGGCAATAGAGCAAGATTCTGTCTCAAAAAAAAAAAAAAGGCATGAAACGGATTCTCCCTCAGAGCCACCAGAAGAAACCAACCCTACTGACACTTGGACTTTGGACTTAAGGACTCCAGAACTGTGAGAGATTAAACTATTGTTTAAAGCCACCCAGTGTATAGTAGCTCATTATGACAGCTCTGGCAAACTAATACAATGGCAAATTGTACTACACAATTGTGCAGATTGAATTTGGATGGGTCAACAGCCTTAGGGGTGGCAAGCTGAAGTAACCCAATAATTGCATTCAGATATACTTAGCCCCACCTTGCAGGACAGGACCAGGAAGTAGCTGGCGTTAACCCTAGGGGTAGGGAGCTGCTAGCTCCTGTTCTGGCCACATCGGTCTCACTCATACCTCACAACCAACCTGAAGGGTCCACCTCACTGTCCTCGCTTTGTAGAGGGTACAACAGGCTTGCAGAAGTGTAGGTGCATGCCCCGGGCCAACGTGGCAAGTGCCAGAGCTGGGATCTGAATACAAGTCATTCTGTGGCTTGCTTTCGAGCCATAAGATCACAAACAAGCAGTTCCTGTCCACAAAGTATTCACTATTCACAGAATTAAGAATGACATTTTGGGCCGGGCACGGTGGCTCAAGCCTGTAATCCCAGCACTTTGGGAGGCCGAGATGGGCGGATCACGAGGTCAGGAGATGGAGACCATCCTGGCTAACACAGTGAAACCCCGTCTCTACTAGCTGGAAACCATCATTCTTAGCAAACTATCACAAGAAGAGAAAACCAAACACCGCATGTTCTCACTCATAGGTGGGAACTGAACAATGAGATCACTTGGACTCGGGAAGGGGAACATCACACACTGGGGCCTATCATGGGGAGGGGGGAGGGGGGAGGGATTGCATTGGGGAGTTATGCATGATATAAATGATGAATTGATGGGTGCTGACGAGTTGATGGGTGCAGCACACCAACAGGCACAAATATACATATGTAACAAACCTGCACGTTATGCACATGTACCCTAGAACTTAAAGTATAATAAAAAAATGAAAAAATAAAATATAAAAAAACTAGCTGGGCGAGGTGGCGGGCGCCTATAGTCCCAGCTACTCAGGAGGCTGAGGCAGGAGAATGGCATGAACTAGGGAGGCGGAGCTTACAGTGAGCCAAGATCCGGCCACTGCACTCCAGCCTGGGTGGCAGAGCGAGACTCTGTCTCAAAAAAAAAAAAAAAAAAAAAAAAAAAAAAAAAATGACATTTTGGCCGGGCATGGTAGATTATGCTTGTAATCCTAGCACTTGGGAGGCCGAGGCGGGTGGATCACTTAAGGGCAGGAGTTTCAGACTAACCCGGCCAACATGGAGAAATCAGGTCTCTACTAAAAATACAAAAATTAGCCAGGCCCATGCCTGTAATCCCAGTTACTTGGAGGCTGAGGGAGGAGAATTGCTTGAACCTGGGAGGCGGAGGTTGCAGTGAGTCAATATTGTACCACTGCACTTTAACCTGGGCAACAGAACGAGACTCTGTATAAAAAAAAAAAAAAAATGACATTCTTACCACTCTCTAAATGGTCTCACTTATGAGCTCATTTTTCTTCTCCTCTCCACTAGAATGTCTGCTTCAAAATAGTAGAAGCCCTGATCCATATGGCTGTTTGGTGTATCCCTGTGTCTAGAAGATTACTGAGGCATAACAGGTATTTAATAAATATTTGTCACATTAATCAGTCAACTAATAGGGGGCATGTGGAGATTAAGACAGGACCGTCCAGGTGTATATTTCTATACTAATTTAACAAAGTGGCAAATGGGGCTGGGCACAGCGGCTCATGCCTGTAATCCCAGCACTTTGGGAGGATGAGGTGGCCATACTGCCTGAGCTCAGGAGTTCGAGACCAGCCTGGGCAACTTTGGTCTCTCCAAAGAATACAAAAATTAGCTGGGTGTGGTGGCACCTGTAGTCCCAGCTACTCAAGGAGGCTAAAGTGGGAGGATCACTGAGCCTGGGAGGTTGAAGCTGCAGTGAGCCATGATTGTGCCACAGTCTAGGCGACAGAGTGAGACCCTGTCACAAAACAACAACAACAACAGTAAAAAAAACGAAATGGCAAATGGTACTAATTGCTTGCTGTCCTCAATCAAAGAATACTCAAAGGAAAATGTTAATGCCACACATTTGTGCAGGCTCCACCCCTGCACCTCAGAGTCTGCAGAAGCCATGGCTAACAGCTCCATGGCAGTGGACAAGACAGGTGTCACCCAAAATGTTGACGTGTAACAAGGCATTAATAAGAAATGAAAGGGAGAGATGAAAAAAGCAGGATTTATGGGGAATGAGAAGGAGAACAGGGGAAGAGAGGAGGACATGGTAGGGGGAAGAGAGAAGGAAGAGGAACTGTTTTTCAGGGGGGACTATCAGTAGCAGCAGACGCTGACAAGCATGCCAGTGGTGAACCAAGTTACCTGTTTGAGACCTTTTGAATGCATAGCAATGGTGCCGAGAGAGGGAAGGGGCAGAGGCTGGTGGATACTGAGGAGAGGAGAGAAGGATAGGGAGGTATGAGACAGGAAGTCAGGGAAGCAGAGGGACAGGCAGAAAGAGAAGCTGAGAGGGACTGAGACTCTGAAACAGACGTAGATAATATAACTTATTTCTGAACACATTTGGTTCTAAAATGGGTTTCCATCAGTGTGAAATTCATTGCAACAAAAATTTAAGGTATTAATAGATCATTCTCATTGTTATTTAAGCCTGAAACCAGGAGACACAAACTGCAGACCACAACCTACCAATCAGCCCTAACTCTTCATGCGGCCAACTCGCTTCCTGCTCTACTACAGAAAAGGGGGAGGCGCATACCAGTGGGAGCCCTACCTATGCATGTCCTATTTTAGTATGCCCAGCATTCCCATTGAGGGGAAGGGCTCTTGTCCCACTTTGCATCCTCCTGGGGGGCCTGGGTTCACACACTCTGGCTAAAGAATTGGGCACATGACTTAGACTGGGTCCTTCCATCTGCCACTGGGCAGATGGTGGGTCTAGCATTGGATGCTCAACCCTGGCAGGGATGGGCAGAATCCTTCCCTGGGATTGGCCTTCAAACACGGGGAGACATAATCCTTTTGCCCTTGAGGTTGTTAACCTAGAAGGTGTGGATCTGGAGATGCCAGCCCCCGACTGGCCCCCAACTTATCCCATGAGCATGTAGGATAACAGTGTCAATGAAGAACAAACAAAACAGAAAATGACAAAGCAGACAAAGCCCTGGGTCCTCATTTGAGCCCTAGGATGTGACTCCGTACAGAGACAGCTCCATACCAGAGCATTCCAGGGACATGGGCCAAAAACCTTCCTCTGGGGCTTTATCCAGTTAGAGTTGGGTGGCTGCCACTTACCACTGTCAGGGTCCAGGCTGAGAATGGCTCCTCATCTCCATCCTCCTGCTCTGTGCAGCCCCCGCCGAGTCCTCCTGCCCTTGACTATGGCAATGACCACACAGTTTTGGCAGGACAAGAGCAGGACTACAGGCAGTGATGTTTCAGCCCAGGTAGGTGTCAAGGACTGAGGCAATGGTAAAATCCATCCTGGCAGTGAAATGGAGCCCTGCTTCTGAGATGCAAAAGAAAGGCAGGGAAAAGTCATACATCTGCCAGAGGGAATTAATCCAGAGCCAGTGGGGGAAGAACTGGCAAGTGGGGCTGGCAGAAATGAGCTGTGCAAACAGGTCCTGAGGCAACTGTCTGCAGTCAGACTGCTCTGCCTAAGAGCCTCCGAGGAAGGAGAGAGAAGCGTGGAGCCAGGGCAACATGGTAGCAGGCCGGAGCTGCCACCAAGAACTTCTTCCTGGGATGGGAAGGGCACTTGTAAGAGCAGAAATTCACCAGATCCCATTGAGGACATTTGTATTTCTGTGCTACAAACCCCCTGCAGTACCCTAAATCCTCAGAAGTCTATCATACCCCAAAGAACTTGAGAATGTGTGTGTGTGTGTGCGCGCGCGCGTGTGCACACGCGCGCACATGTGCTTGTGCATGCTGGAGAAAGGATAAAGAAATACTAAGGGGAGCCAAGTTCCAAATGTGGAAGGTTTAGAGAGGACAGAAGGTGTAAGGAGTGAGAGGTAATTGTGGATGAAAGTCAGAAGGAATGTAAAACAGGTATGTCACAAGTGACCATAAGGGTAGAAACCCCTAGGAATAGGCACAAAGCCAAAAGAGAGCTAATGATACTGTAATCTCAAAGGTCATGGTAACTTCTGTTGGCACCGTGGTTGATAAATTTGGGACTGGGTAAACTCTTCTCAGATACAGGCCCAGGAGTGCCTGGCATGAGCCCTTTTGAGCAAAAGCAATCACTACTGTTATATCCATGAGCAGTCTTTTCCGCTATTTTTTTACTTTTTTTATTTTTATTTTTTTGAGATGGAGTCTTGCTCTTGTCACCCAGACTGGAGTACAGTGGCTCACTGCAATCTCCAGGTCCTAGGTTCAAGCAGTTCTCCTGCCTCAGTATCCTGAGTAGCTGGGATTACAGGTGCCCATCACCACACCCGGCTAATATCTTGTATTTTTAGTAGAGACGGGGTTTCACCATGTTGGCCAGGCTGGTCTCGAACTCCTCACCTCAAGTGATCCACCCGACTCGGCCTCCCAAAGTGCTGGGATTACAGGCATGAGCCACCACACCCGGTCTTTTCTGTGATTTCTGAAGACAGTAGGGCAGTTCCTTGATGACATCAGGGACTACTAGTCAACCAAGAGTCTTACAGTTGTGGTTGGATAAGAGGCAGTGAGAAAGGTGGTAGCTTGGAGTCGGGGTGGTAAAGGTAAGGCCCACAGGCACAGGCAATACGTAGATGTACTAGATATGGGTCAATAACTGCTAGACATGGGTTAAGACCTGGGAGGAGGGTACCCTGTAGTTTCCTTCATCTCTCCTTATCTCAGAAGTGAAGAAATAAAGTCAACAGAGCCTGGAATTCAGCAGATGCATGCAAACATATCTGAAAAAGTTGGCTGGTCACTTAATGAACTATATTACCCTAACTTGGGAGAAACAGTGAAGAATAAAAGGTGGTGGTCAGCTCACAGAGATGAGTCATAGAAGAAAAGCCACAGAGATGAGTGCAGATGTGCCCAGGGAGAAGGAGCACCTTTCAGACAATTTAATCCCCATAGTATTGTGGGTAGATAGAATCAGCTAACTCCTCCTGCTATGAGACCAGATTCAGCAAACCTGCTTCTGATCACTGTTTGACTCCCACAAAATGCTAACTGGAAACGATGGCATTGTCTGGATGCTGTGAGTATCTGTCCACTGCATAGGTGGCCGGAATAAGGTTTCTAAGCCATCAAAGCAAGAAGGGCCAGGATAACAGACAGAGCCTCCCTGCAGTAGCACCACCTGTCCCGCCCTCACAGGTTGGACAAGTCACAGTTGGCTCAGCTTTTTCTCATTCCCATCACAGCCCAATGAGGTTATTGTGTGAGGAGAAGTGGTGCTGGACTCCACACACTCATTCAGGGACCCAGGCTTCTATCTGGAGCTGCTGCCGGACTTAACATGTGGTCTCAAATGTCACAGTAGGAGGGGAAAAAGAGAGGGGGCTTGCATAGGGGAGTTTTTTTTAATAGGTCTGGCCCAAAAGGAGTGTATATCACTTCTGAACACACTCCTCTGGCCCCACCTGAATGGAGGAAGCTTGTGTGCCCAGAAGGAAAAATAAATGGTACAGAGAACAAGTAACATTATCACACAAGACTTTGAACTTTCTTGCTGGTATGAAGCAGGTCCTACACTCTGCGATTTCCATACTTTATTTCACGGATCCTCGGAAAACATGAGGCAAGAAACATCCTTCTGTCCCTTTCTACAGATGGAGAAACTGAGGGTCAGTCACGTGCAGAGTTGCACTCAGCAACAAAAAATGAATAGAGCCAAGAATGAACCCCAGCCCTGCCTGCTTCTAAAGTGCAGCCTTCTCACCTCCCCTTACGAAAGCCCTTTCCAACTGCTTGCTCAGGCACAGCAAATTGCAGCCCTGTCTTGCTGGGGTCCCAGCAGTTCCTCACTCACGTGTGGAAGAGATTAAAAGAACAAACCACAGAGCACATTTTGCCGCTGATTAACTCAAACAGGAGGCTTTCCCTCACTGAGAACAGACGATCAGCCGCTCTGCCAATAACTGCCTGCTCCGTACCACCACGCCACATTCCATCAAAAAGGCACAGTTTCCATTTACTGGGTTGAAAGTGAGTCACATCTGCCCCTGGATAGACATATAAAGCAACAGGCATGCTACTCTGATTAATAATGAAAAGCTGGTGCAAGCACATATCATTTCAAAAGAGAAGAGGCCCAATCCTAGCCTCCTTTTCTACCAGGTTTAGGAAAGCATGAAAAAGGAGAATGATCATATGGGTTGGGGGGGGCGGTGAAAGAAACTTTAAAGAAGCAGAGAAATCCACCTGCTCAGGAGGTGGGAAAGCAGAGATTTTATACTATTCTAGGAACCTCGTGATTCTAAGGAGCTGCATCATTTGTTTTTTAAACTATTTTAGAAAGGCATTCCATTGTTTAAGGAGGGAATAAATGTGAAGCCTGGCCTTAGAATACAACCCATTATTTTGACAAATAGTCGAGTCAAGGCCCTGAGCAATAGTCACTTAAGTCTAATTAGCAGGAGAATGAAGGCCACATCTCTTCTTAGATAAACGTCCCCTAAGCACTGCTTCTGAGCTCCCTGGATCAAAATGAGCACATCTTGTGCAGGGGACATGTGTGAAGTTTAAAAACAATGCAGTGTGGGCACACCGAACCTCACTGATTATACCGGGAACCCACAGCTGCCCCAGCTGCTGAGATATGGCTTTTTTTTGGCATATGCTTCCCGCGAATTGCTACTGTTTTGTTTTTTCAATGTTTGAATGTGTTGCCACGATTTCTTCATGAGAATCATTTCTAAATGATTGGCAGTGCTTGTTTTTGAAATGCAAAATGTTTTACTCTACCTCCTTTTCTCCACCCCACCCACCTGCAATTGGAGTCACTGGGCTGCCAGTAGATGGACCAACTGGCTTGGGTTGGATGCTGGGTGAGGCCAGGTACAAGGACAGCTCCCATGACCAGCTGGGCTGGCTTGGACTGTTCACCTGGACACCCTCCCTCATGTACCAGGCCCTGCCTGACAGGAGGATCACCAGTCGTCCAACTCCTAGTGCAAGACCCACCCTTCAGGATCAGACTTCCAAGCTGCCACATCTGGCCAGACTTTACCTGAGTTCACGTAGTTCTTGAGTTTCATGGCCATAGCCAAGTCTGTCTCTAACCCCTTCCCATAACATAGAACACACAATTTCTGCCCTCCTGGATTCTGGAATTTGTAAAGTCTACATCAAGAAATAACAGTTGGGAAGAGACTTTTTAAAAAATCTTTAAAAACAACCAATACCTGACAAGAAAAAGATAATTGCTCAGCTTTCAGATCATACAGAATTTGGACGTTTAAGCCCAGTATCAGTGGGAAAGGAAGAAGCATCTTCCCATCTGTTTTCAGGTAGGCCAGAAAGTTTTCATTCAAGACATTAAGCCTGTGGGGGTTGCTAATGGCTTTTTTTGATCCAAATTGTATTAATTAGGAAAATACTAATTGTTGTAACAAATAAACCCCAAGGCTTAGTAGCTTAACACAATAATAGTTTATTATCACTTCAATATTAATATAGGCCTGCTTAGCAGACAATTTTCCTCCACAAGGTGATTCATGGGCCCAGGCATGTTCAATATTTTGACTCTCCCCTCACCTTGAAATTGTCTGCATCCAGTCAACCAAAGAGAGGGGGTGAGAAGATGAGGAATGACTACATGCTTTTTAATTCTTTGACTCTGAAAGGACATGCAGCAGTTCTGCTCACATTCCTTCGACTGGAGCTATTATCATAGGACCCTACTGATTGCAGAGCAGGCTGGGAATGTAGTCTGTGGCTAGGCAGCTGCTTCACCACTTTAACTTATGGAAGGGATGCACATGTGCTTAGTGGGCACATCAGGCCAGCTTTACTGGCCTGAAAGTTAGCATAAATTTCTCCCAGATCTCAGAAATGGGGAGTCAGTCTGCGTGTACCTTTTGCTGTATTTCCCTGGATAGTTAGTGGGGAAATGGCAGAGGGAAGGCCGAGCATGACTAGTCAGAGTAAACCAGAAGACAAACGTCAATTTTCCAGAAAGGGATTCTGGGGCTCAAATAAGTGGAACCACTTCTTCACAGCCATGTCACCAGCTCTGCCTTCCCCTCCACACATCTGCATTGGCCGGAGGCCCACAGAGGAAGTATCTTCCCATCTGGTTTCTGTACGTGGTGTCCTAGATGAACACTAGGGCATCAAGTACAGAAGCCTTCCCATGGGGCAGGATCTGGGCCAGTACAACTGGCCTTTGGGGCTGGATCATTCTTTGTTGTGAGGGGACCATGCTGTGTATCATAGGGTGTTTAATAGCATCTCTGGAGGCTCCACCCACTAGATGCCAGTACCCCCCTCTCCCATCGTGACAATCAAAAGTGTCTCCAGACATTGCCAGATGTCCCCTGGAAGGAAAATCACCCTCAATTAAGAATCACTGGTCCAGGCAGAGGCTGCAGTGTTTCAGAGGTAAATTAGGCTCCAGTGACTGGACAAAAGCAACGATCCAGAGCATTCTTACAAATCTGGAGCCCATGGATTAACTGAGTTTAGCCTAGGCTGAAACTTGGGTTCTCAGAAGAAATATTACATATATATCTGCCACAGAATAATACATTAGGGAACATTAGCATAAGGAGGGTCAGAAAATAGTCTCATTTACAGGCTCATTATAGGAAGAGGGCAGGCCTTGGACTGTGTGACTCTGATGAGACTGGGTAATCGAACTTCAGCATCCTCAGTGGCAACAGGGGACCATGGTGAAGACTGAATACAACGTCATGAGAAGACAGTCGGTGAAGTGTCTGGCATGCAATAAATGGTCCACGAATGGTAGCTAACTACAGGCTTTGCAGCTTGTTCCATACCTCAGATCATTCTTCCATTTGAACACAGGAGGGTAATGTTCCAAGTGAATGAGAATTTAATGCAATTGCCATTTGATTTAATTTCCAAATGCATTAAAAGTGTGAATGCAACACATCAGCATGCAGCTGATAAAGTAGTCAAAATAATTCAAGGAAACCAATACTTGTCAGGTTTTATTTATCCACATTTACGCTTTTTAAAAATAAGCTGGTCTTTGTGCCCATATAGAATACAATATACATAATATCTCCCGGTTAGCCTCCCCCCACACATATGTTCAAGTTTCCCACTTTTCTCCCATCTGTCATTTTTCTCTTTCCATAAAAAGCTAATGGTGACGTTACCAAGGAGTGAAGGAGTCAGAGGGTAAGGGTGGGGAACCGGGCACCCATGAGGAGGATGCGGACTGATGAGGACAAGCACAAACATAGGCACGGCACTTTGTTTACGAACGATCTTCAGAGTCATGGCCCCTCACCCAAATCTAGGGGAGCCGGCATTATTATTCCAATTAGGCAGTCAGGAAATGATGTTCCTAATCCACGTAGCTAACACAGGGCAGAACCAGGATTTGAACCCAAGACCTCTGATTTGCTATCTATGCATCCTTGACAATAGCAGTCATGGTTAAAAAGTGATGCAACCATTATTAATAAAAGTTAAGACCAAAAAAAGATTAAAAAATAAGAACCCAAGCACCAGCATATTTTCCTACAAAGAATGCAACTCACACAGAAGGTGAGCATGTTGAGGTTTCTCTGCTTTGAAATAGGGTACCAGGAAAGTCAAGATCAGGCATGAGAGGAGAGGAGGAGGTAAGCTAAGCCTACCATAAAAAGTTTTTAAACTTCCCAACCTAAGTTGGAGCATATATGATCCATATGCAAGACTCTTGGGGGAATGGGTAGACCTCACATTGAGGCAAGCCTTCCTTGAAAAGGCATTGAAGA